>NC_042626.1:49795962-50119180 GCF_901001135.1 Rhinatrema bivittatum
TCCTTTTCCCATCCCACCCTCAATGGTGACACAGGAGGAGAAGCTAAGTGGTGCTTCATGTGTCTGGTCACCAACACTGACAGTTATCCAAAAAATCAAAGTGTCAGTATTTGCTTTCATTTTCTCCAGTTTCCTTGGCTCTCTTATAAAGAACAGCAATAAATTCCCAGGACAAAAAAAAGTAAAATAAAAGCCGAAAATGAAGAACCTTGTGTACGGTGGGGATATGGACATTACACGGGGGGATATGGAGAGCACACAGTGCACGGTGGCTTCCTTCTAAGCAGATGAAAAAAGATTTAAAATGCAAAACGGCAACATATTGGGTCATCAGGTCCCCAAAACAGCAGCAGCAATGCAGAAACAAAAGCAAAACCCAACATAAAAGAGATTTTGAAATTAAAAGGTGCAACTTACAGGAAGCCAAATTTTTTCCGTGGCCACTGAACTTACGCGAATCAAATTTCCAGGCTACAGTTACCCCCCCGATCTCCGAGTCGCTGAAGCGCATGAGAAAGGTGCCATCCGGCTTGCTAGCCAGCCAGTCATGGGCTTGCTGTTTATTCACAAATCCGTGAATCGCCCTGCATCAGAAAGGAGGCTGCTGTGAAAACAAAACTTGTGGAACGAGGGGCATCCAGACACAGAAACAAAAGAAACCTCAGGCGGGCAAGGGTGGTTGGTGCCTCCCCACCAAGGGATACCCAAGATGGGGCACGGGTACGAGCTCAATGAATAGTCACCCGGCTCTCAGGAAGGCAGCTAGAGGAATGATAAAAAAAAAAAAGCAGCTGTGCTTCCTAATCGGGGCCCACAACTGAAATCCGACCACCAGGAGAACACCTCACCATAAAAATGTAATAAACATGGGAGGCAAGGAAGGGACTTGGCAGACCCCTGTTCACCCTCCCTTTTCTGCTAGTGATCATGGCCAGTACCACACGCACAAACTGCTCCCAATGTTCAAATTTCTAGCGCCAGGTTCCTGTGCTGGGAAGTAGATGTGGGTGCAATGGCAGATGCTCAACCCCGTGCATCGATGGATAAACTAAGTATGTATGAGGGGGAAGGAGGTGGAATTTGCCCTCAGTCGCCAACAGGAGGGTGGAGGGAGGAGAAAGACGTGGGCATTAGATGTGGTTTGCAAGATTATGTGGAGACAGCCATCCTTCCAAAAAGGAGAAGAGGGAGGCAAAGCAAGTCACTCACAGTTATTTTTAGCTCCAGCAAATTACATTTTATCAGTCGATTAAAAATGTATATAACTTGGGACCATGTTTGAAAAAGCAGTCTCTAAAGACTTCCCCCACCTGCTGCAGTAAAGGTCATCACCTCTCCCCCCCATCCCCTCACCGCACATTTTTATTTTACTGCAAGCAAGGAGCACTGCCCTCATGCGCTGTGGCACTGATGTACAGTGCTGAGTAAACAGATAGCTCCTTTCTGCCACACAAAATAAATAGGGAAGTTTCTTACCCATCATTCCAGTGGGGCTTCAGATGCTTTTTCAACACTTCCATGACCCCATCAAACCACTGCCAAAACGTGTAATTCCACCCGGGCAGGTTTTCCTGTTCAGGCAAAACAAACAGGAGGACACACGTGATTCTCTCCTCTCGCATCAGGATTTCTTTGCCCAGAATAAATCATCTTTTGGGTGAAAGGTGAATATACAACAAATAGCGTTATGTTGGTATAAATACAGAAGGGCGACCTCTAGAGTGGGTGCTGGGGAGGGAGAGATGGAGAGCAGCATCCCAGATACACCCGGAAGGACGAGTATAGCATGAACCAACTTAAAAAGACGATCTTAGGGAGGGGTCCAAAGCATGAAGATAAGACACCAAAAGCTGAAGCAAGATCTCTGGGGAGAACTGGGTCTGTGCAGAGATAGGGGATCGGATGCCTTAAAAAAACCCGTCAAGAACATGTACATCTTTCATTCCAAACCAAGGCAAAAATACATTTGCTCGAGAGGGAGAAGAAAAAGAAATGAAAGAACTACCAGATTTAAGACCAAGAGGGTCTGTGTGTAGCCATGTTGGGAGGGGGGGCTGGAGGCTAAGCTATCCCGGCTCCTCCTTACCCGGTTGAACTGGGACCAGGACACGGTCATGCTCATGAAGTCCTCCTTCTGGGTGCTGGTGCTGTTGAAGAGCTTCTGTGCCAGGAACAGCAGGTTATCCTCGGACAGACCTCGGTTGCTTTGTACCTCCGCTTTGAACTTCATGTTCAGGGCTTCGCAGAGCTGCGGCCAAAGAACTTTGTCAGGGACCACAAAGGGAACCCGTCCCTAGAGGAGGAGGGGAAAAAAAAAAAAAAAAGTAAATCCAGCAAGAAATCACAAAAAAAAAGCCCTTTGGAGACGGACGCTCCTCCAGTTGTGGTGGAATCAGACTCAAAGAACTGCTTCATAAAGGGAACCTGACGTGAGTTGAAACTGACAGACAAATGTTCCCCACTTCTTGCGTAGTACAGCCTCCCAGTGGAAGTTGTAGACAAAAAAAAAAAAAAAGTGTCTGAATTCAAGAAAGCAGGGGATAAATACAGGGGATCTCTAAGGAAGTGATGCTAAATTAATTGGGTGGATGGGCAGACTGGATGGGTCCTACGGTCTTTTTCTGCTGTCATGTTTCTCTGTCTCCCCAATCCCCATCAAGTAAAGTGACAGGTTTAAGTGCATTACAGAAACAGAATAGGATGGTAGGACGACCATAAGGCACATCGAATCTTCTCAGTTTCATTCCTGACCCCAGTTAATCTGGCTTTCCCCTCTGCCTCTCTCCCAAGTTTCTTTGTAACAGTATGGCAGGCACTGCTAGCAGTGTACTTCTGAGTTTTTCCTCTGCAGTATTTTCTGGCTCTTTAAAATTTATCTTTTTATTATTAAATATATAAATACCTTTCTGCACTGGAATAACGTTTGCCTGCAACTTACAACTGCACCTGGCTAGCCCCCTGCATTGCCTCGGCTTATTCCCTTTCTTCTGATCAGGAAACTGTTTTTCCCTGCTTGACCCTTCATGGGACGCTGCTCCGGTTGACAACCCCATTCAATCTCCTGGCTCATCAGCCCGGGGCTGGTTGAATGCAGCCAAATTCCAAGTGGCTGGCATCTCACCCAGTCCTAGTGAGGGAATTTGGTTTGATACCTAGAATTAAGCCTTCGGGTACTATAAAAACATGCACCATCTTGACGAACGTCAACTTTCCCAATCCCCCCACCCCCTCTCCCCGAGAAATAAAATGCTACACTTCAGAGCTCTCCTAGATAAATCTGTTAAATGTGCCCACTTATGGATCTGGAGACCCCCCCGCATCCTTGGGGAGTTTATTAAAATGGATGCAACCAACCTGATTTTTTATGAATGTCCTTAGGGATTTTTAAACAGATTATAAATAAAGAAACCAAAAACCACTGTGGCCAGCCACAAGCAGGAGGAGTGCTTCCACTTACCGGTTCAGCAAATGCATTGTCCCACAAAACCGTGGCTGTGGCGTTGTTATCCTGACTCCCGTGAACAATCACCACCACCGGCAGAGACAAAGTCTGAAGGAAAGGAAATTCAAAAGGGCGAGGATAAATGGGCAAAGAAGGTCTGAAGTGGGGAAAAGGCACTTACGGCACACACGGAAGGAGAGACCACACACTGGATAAACTAGAAAAGACTTCCCGAAACACACAAAATACGGCGAAAAACTAGGGGTAAGTATATTAGTCAATTTCAATAGTCCTTAGCTTATTAATTAAAAGTATTCTTTTATTCCCATCTTAATAATCATATTATACAAATTTGGCAAACATATCATATATTCCCATTTGATGCATGTAAGTGATGTGTGAGGAAGTACTTCATGTAGATGTGTGTGTATGAATATATTTTTTGGGTGGGATTTATTAATGTAAGAGGAGTTTGGAATATGTCTCCGAGTAAAAACATTTGAAAAATGTAATATATGTTACATGCTTGCCGATTTGTATTCAAATTTTGTTCATACCATATAATGTGCATTGAGATGTGAATAAAAGAATACTTTTAATTAATAAGCTAAGAACTACTGAAATTGACTAATATACTCACCCCTAGTTTTTCACCACGCATGGAAGGGGGCCAGTAAAGGACTGGGCTCATGGATTACTCCAGTCCTCCTACCAGGTTCAGATGGACAACCCAAGGCAGGGCTTCCTCTAAGCACCTGCTTCTTGCCACTGTAGGAGACGGAGCGCTGGATTAAGTAACCGTTTGGTACCATCTGCTTCTGGCTACACTCATGTTACTTGGGGATCCTGAACAGAACTAGTTTTCTGGGCCATCCACTCTGAATATTTATCTAATGCGCACACTGCAAGAAAGGAATTTCGGTTCTTACCTGCTAATTTTCCTTCCTGTAGTATCACAGATCAATCCAGACTCCTGGGTTTTGCCTCCCTTCCAGTGGGTGGAGACAGAGAAAGCTTTACTGACACTGGCATATAACCTAGTGTGGCACCTGCAGTTCCTTAGTATTGATCTGTACCCAAGCCAAGATATAGGCCACAATAAATATAATACTATTGATCACAACTCCCATTAATGAGCTGGAGGAAAAACGAATGGAACCTGAGTAATTCTTCAGAATATTTATAACAGCATAAGTGGACTCTCCCTCACAAAGAGGGTGGGACTCTGGAGTGATCTGTGGTATTCCAGGAATTAAAATTAGCAGGTAAGAACCGATTTTCATTTCCTGTTCATACCCAGATCAGTTCAGACTCCTGGGATGTACCAAAGCTTCCCTAAATAGGGTGGGACTGCGAGAGTCCCGCTCGAAGTATACTCTCGTCAAAGCCCATGGCCTCCGGAGCCTGGATATCCAAACGATAAAGTCTGGCAAAAGTGTGCAATGACTTCTAAGTAGCCGCACAACAAATCTCCTGCGTCGACAACTGCTGACATTCGGCCCAAGAAGCTGCCTGCGACAACCCTTCTTGAAATGTATGCCAAGCCTATAGCTTCCTTCAGTCACCGCGCAATAGTGGACTTGGAAGCTTTATGCCCCTTTTTTGCACCACTCCATAGCACAAACAGATGATCGGATGCCCTGATTTTAAGATACTGCAGTAACACCTGCTTTGAGTCCAAAAACCTCAAATCCCTAGCATGCGGCTCTGATGTGTTCAGATTGGAAAAGCTGGAAGCTCCACCGACTGACTCGAGTGAACAGTTGACACCACCTTCGGCAGAAAGGAGGGTACTTACCTACTACCTAATGAAACCCCGGAGTCTGGGATCTTGAAAAATGGATCCCTATATGACAAAGCCTGGAGGTCCGAAATCCTACAGGCAGAACAGATTGTCACTAGAAAGACAACCTTTAAGGTGAGATCCTTCATAGTTGCTCTCCTTAAGGGCTTAAACAGAGCTGCACACATCCCCCCAAGGACCAAATTTAGGTTAGAGGAAGGACATAACTTGTACACTGGAAGACAAAAATGATTCGCCGCCCCCCCCAGAGAAAATGCACCACCATCCAGATATGCGGCCAGGGAAACTTCATGCACCTTGCCTCAAAGGCACTTTGAGGGAGTTAAAGGCCAAGCCTTTCACCAATCCTCTCTGCAAGAAGGTTAAAATGTGCACCCTAAATGCCTGAGTGGGCTTCACTCTCTGATCTACACACCAAGACTTGAAAACTCTCCAGATCCTCACATAAGCCAAGGCTTTCTAGCCTGCAGCAGAGTGGAAATCTTTTCCCTCTTAAGCGCTTCCTTTCAAAAGCCAAGCTGTGAGACAAAAGCGAGCTGCTTATTTAAAAAAATATGGCACCCTGGTGAAGAAGCTTCGGCAGATAACTGAGCCACAACTGCCCGTCCACCACCAGACTGACTAGATCTGCGAACCGTCGCCACAGTCACCAATCTGGCTCCACCAGAATCATCTCGCCTAGATGATTTTTTTTTTTATCTGCCGTAACACTTTGCCCACCAGTGGCCATGGGGGAACAATATTGATTGGGTAAATGTAACATCAGGACTTGCTAGAGACATAAAGTTCCTGGATGTAATAAATGACTGCTTCATGGAACAATTGGTTAAGGAACCAACAAGAGAGGGAGCTATTTTAGATTTAATTCTTAGTGGAACGCAAGATTTGGTGAGAGAAGTAACGGTGGTGGGGCCACTTGGCAACAGTGATCATAACATGATCAAATTTAAACTAATAACTGGAAGGGGGACAATAAGTAAATCTGCAGCTCTAACACTAAACTTTCAAAAGGGAAACTTTGATAAAATGAGGAAAATAGAAAAAAACTGAAAGGTGCAGCTGCAAAGGTTAAAAGTGTTCAACAGGCATGGACATTGTTTAAAAATACAATCCTAGAGGCGCAGTCCATATGTATTCCACACATTAAGAAAGGTGGAAGGAAGGCAAAATGATTACCTTCATAGTTAAAAGGTGAGGTGAAAGAGGCTATTTTATCCAAAAAAAACATCCTTCAAAAATTGGAAGAAGGATCCATCTGAAGAAAATAGGATAAAACATAAGCATTGTCAAGCTAAGTGTAAAACATTGATAAGACAGGCGAAGAGAGAATTTGAAATGAAGTTGGCCATAGAGGCAAAAACTCATAACAAAAACCTTTTTAAATATATCCGAAGCAAGAAACCTGTGAGAGAGTCGGTTGGACCATTAGATGACCGAGGGGTTAAAGGGGCTCTTAGGGAAGATAAGGCCATTGCAGAAAGACTAAATTAATTCTTTGCTTCCGTGTTTGCTAATGAGGATGTTGGGGAGATACCAATTCCTGAGATGGGTTTCAGGGGTGATGAGTCAGAAAAACTGAACAAAATCACAGTGAACCTGGAAGATGTAGTAGGCCAGATTGACAAACTAAAGAGTGGCAAATCACCTGGACCGGATGGCATGCATCCTAGGGTACTGAAGGAACTAAAAAATGAAATTTTGGACCTATTAGTAAAAATTTGTAACCTATCATTAAATCATCCATTGTACCTGAAGACTGGAGGGTGGCCAATGTAACCCCAATATTTAAAAAAGGCACCAGGGGAGATCCGGGTAACTATAGACCAGTGAGCCTGACTTCAGTGCCGGGAAAAATAGTGGAAACTATTCTCAAGATCAAAATCGTAGAGCATATAGAAAGACATGGTTTAATGGAACACAGTCAACATGGATTTACCCAAGGGAAGTCTTGCCTAACAAATCTGCTTCATTTTTTTGAAGGGGTTAATAAACATGTGGATAAAGGTGAACCGGTAGATGTAGTGTATTTGGATTTTCAGAAGGCGTTTGACAAAGACCCTCATGAGAGGCTTCTAAGAAAACTAAAAAGTCATGGGATAGGAGGCGATGTCCTTTCGTGGATTACAAACTGGTTAAAAGACAGGAAACAGAGAGTAGAATTAAATGGACAATTTTCTCAGTGGAAAAGGGTAAATAGTGGAGTGCCTCAGTGATCTGTACTTGGATCGGTGCTTTTCAATATATATATAAATGATCTGGAAAGGAATACGACGAGTGAGGTTATCAAATTTGCAGATGATACAAAATTATTCAGAGTAGTTAAATCATAAGCGGATTGTGATACATTACAGGAGGACCTTGCAAGACTGGAAGATTGGGCATCCAAATGGCTAATGAAATTTAATGTGGACAAGTGCAAGGTGTTGCATTATAGGGAAAAATAACCCTTGCTGTAGTTACACGATGTTAGGTTCCATATTAGGAGCTACCACCCAGGAAAAAGATCTAGGCATCGTAGTGGATAATACTTTAAAATAGTCGGCTCAGTGTGCTGCAGCAGTCAAAAAAGCAAACAGAATGTTTGCTTTTTTGTTTGTTTTGTTTGTTTTGTTTTTTTGTTTTTGTTTTGTTTTTGTTTTGTTTGTTTGTTTTGTTTGCTTTTTTGTTTGCTATACTAATCCTCCTCGACTTCTCGGCGGCCTTCGACACTGTCAACCACTCCCTCCTTCTAAAACAACTGGCAAACATTGGTTTAACAGGTGCCACATTAAACTGGTTCAAAACATTTCTAGGAAACAGAGGATATAGAGTCAAAATTCACAACAAAGAATCCCAATACCACCCATCTAATAGAGGGGTGCCGCAAGGTTCATCACTTTCACCCACACTCTTCAATGTCTACCTGCTACCACTATGTCAATTACTTACAAAATTAAGCCTGAAACACTTCCTTTTCGCAGACGACGTACAGATCGTGATCCCCATAAAAGAATCAATCTCAAAAACAATGGAATACTGGGACACTTGCTTATTAGAAATTAAACTTCTCCTCAACAGTCTAAATCTTGTGCTCAATGCTTCGAAAACAGAATTCCTGTTCATATCACCGGAAAACAATAACATACTTCTAAAACCACCCACACTCCTTCAAACAGCCCATGTAAGAGATCTAGGAGCCATACTAGACAATCGTCTCAACCTCAAACCATTCATTAATCAAACCACAAAGGATTGCTTCTACAAATTGCATATTCTGAAAAGAATTAAACCACTCTTCCACGCTCAGGACTTTAGAACAATCTTGCAAGCTATAATCTTTTCCAAACTAGATTATTGCAACTCGTTACTACTAGGCCTCCCAGCCTCTTATACTAAACCTCTACAAATGGTTCAGAACTCTGCAGCCAGAGTCCTTACAAATTCCAGGAAAATCGACCACATTTCCCCTATCCTCAAAAACCTCCATTGGCTACCAATCCATTATAGAATCATGTACAAAACCATCAACATCATTTACAAAACTATCAACCAACACACGCAAATCGACCTACAAATACCACTTAAAAAATACACTTCCGTCAGACCCATCAGGGAATACTACAAAGAGTCTCTCCAAATTCCAAAGGCCAAAACCTTCCAACATAAATCCTTGAGTCTCAGAGCCTTCTCTTCAGCAGGTCCAGCTCTCTGGAACTCTATCCCACCAGACTTAAGACAGGAGCCATGCTCTCTAACATTTAGGAAAAGACTAAAAACTTGGCTTTTCAAAAAAGCATTTCCAAGCCCTGAATAAAACCTTCACGCAACAGCACAACTGGATCTAAATTCTGTGTTATATTTATTCATATTCTCTGTCATACTTAGCCTTCTAGATACATAGGTTCCATCTCACTGTGATATACCGCCACATTTATTCGCATAGTCTTATTTACTCATCTTGTTACTCTTCTACATTAATTGGCTGAAATGTAAATATTGCTCTGTTCCTTTATCTCCCCTCTTCCAGTTCCAAGTTAATTTTCCCTGTTTTTTGTAACTTTCTCACATCCTTTTCTGATTCCCTGTATTTAAAGTTCAAGGTTTTTATTGAGAATATTGTTATTACGCTACGTTATGCCTTTCACACTTTGTTAATTGTAAACCGGGTTGATGTGATGCCTGTCATGAAACTCGGTATAACAAAAACAATAAATAATAAATAAAATAATAATGTTCGGAATTAAGAAGGGAATGGTTAATAAAATGGAAAATGACATAAATGCCTCTATATCGCTCCATGGTGAGACCGCACCTTGAATACTGTGTACAATTCTGGTTGCCGCATCTCAAAAAAGATATAGTTGCGATGGAGAAGGTACAGAGAAGGGCAACCAAAATGATAAAGGGGATGGAACAGCTCCTCTATGAGGAAAGGCTGAAGAGGTTAGGGCTGTTCAGCTTGGAGAAGAGATGGCTGAGGGGGGATAAGATAGAGGTCTTCAAGATCATGAGAGGTCTTGAACGAGTAGATGTGAATCGGTTATTTACACTTTCGAATAATACAAGGACTTAGGGGTATTCCATGAAGTTAGCAAGTAACATTTAAGACTAATCGGAGAAAATTCTTTTTCACTCAACGCACAATAAAGCTCTGGAATGTGTTGCCAGAGGATGTGGTTAGTGCAGTTAATGTAGCTGGGTTCAAAAAAGGTTTGGATAAGTTCTTGGAGGAGAAGTCCATTAATGGCTATTAATCAAGTTTACTTAGGGAATAGCTACTGCTATTAATTGCATGAGTAGCATGGGATCTTCTTAGTGTTTGGGTAATTGCCAGGTTCTTGTGGCCTGGTTTGGCCTCTGTTGGAAACAGGATGCTGGGCTTGATGGACCCTTGGTCTGACCCAGTATGGCATGTTCTTATGTTCTTAATGAAGAACTCCCTGAGGCTCAGAAGAACCAGGGCACTGACCCCGTCGGCTCCATGGTCCTGTTAGTCTGCTGTCTGGTGGGAGGAGCAATCAGATAGGAGTTAGCAATCTATTAGGAGTTAGACTGTGGAGTAGCAATCTGATGTAGATATGATGCCTGATGGGCGGAGCAATCAGATAGTAGTAGCAATCTGTTATTAATGGCTCCTAAAGGAGGAGGAGTCAGCAATCTTGTAGTGTCTCAGATATCGTCTTGCTAAGGAGTAGCAATCTGTAATGAATCTGATATAGTTGTGGGTGGATCCCTGGGCCGGTGGCAAATGACCACGCCCCCAGGAGGATATCCCGAGAGGATCCACCGGCTAGGCTTGAGTATGGAGACAGACACACATTAGTTCTTTTATTAAACAGGTTTTTGAAACCACCAGAGGTGGCAGTAGTGAGCTGATATGCCCGGCAGGGCTGTAGTCCCTCAGGTACTGGAACAGCGATCCAGGATGGCTGAGCTGTTGAGAAACTGTAGAAAATTGAGTAGGCAGAGTTCATGAACAGAACTAGATGACAAAACTCACATAAGGTCTCAAGGAGCTCAGGAGCTGGAAAGGTTTAGGCCCTCGAGGAGCAAGTACCTGGTTCCAGGGAAAGCTCTGAGAGAGCGATAACTCACAATTGTTTGTAGCAGCGATAGCTTCCAAGCAGTAGAGCATCTGCAGAGGGTCCAGGAACATGGACCCTCGAGGAGCGAGTACCGGTTCCTGTCTGTAATCTGAAAGTAAAGAAAAAGAGCGAGGCCCCCGAGGAGCGGGTACCTCTTAGATAGTGAAATAGAGACCTTTAAATATAGGAAGCGGATAACGTCATCTCAGGGGGACGCTCCTGAGGTTTGGGCCCTTGTTGGTACTTCAATCAGAGCGCGTGTGCGCGCCCTAGGTCTTCAGGCAACATGGCGGATCTGCAACGTCGAGCCTGTCCGGGGACGCCGGAGGGAGATGGCATGGAGATGCTGCGGCAGCCAGCCATCCATCAGACCCGGAGGGAGTCGCCATAGAGGTAAAGAGGGCGGAGTGAGGACGTCGAGCTGCGATGGTCGCAACAGATCCTGCCTGCAACTGAAGAAGCAAGGTAATTTGGCATGCTGCTGAGATGCTATCGAGTCCCTGTGGGGAACTCCCCATCTGCTACAGATGAGACACATCACCTCTTCCGACAACTTCCATCCTCCAGGGTTTAGCCGTTGCCAGCTGAGAAAATTTGTCTAGGTGTAGTCTACCCAGCAATGTGGGATGCTGCTAGCAACACCAGATGCTGCTTTGCCCAGTAAATTAGCTCCTGGGCTTTTTGAGCCATTGCCCAACTCTTGGTTCCACCCTAACAGTTGATATAGACCACCATCGTTGCATTGTCTGACAGGATCCATACTGGCTGACTGCTAACAGAGGCAGAAAGCAAGCAATTTGAACCACCTGGCCCCCATCTCAAACCAATTGATAGACCATAATGCCTCTTCCTGAGACCACTGGCCTTGAGCTGAATGATCCTGGAACACTGCTCCCTATCCAGAGAGAATGGCATCAGTGGTAACTACCACCCAATTGGGAACCTCCAGGTCCAGCCCGCGACTCAACTGGTCCCCACTAAACCATCATGATAGACTGGACCTGGCGCCCTCCTTGATTGGCAGAGGAAGATGAAACAGCTCCGACAATGGATTCCACTGGGAAAGAAGAACACTGTGCAGAAGCTGCATATGCGCAAAGGCCCAAGGAGCCAACTCCAAAGTGGATTTCATAGAACTGAGAACCTGCAGATAGTCTCAGATCCTGGGCACTGCCCTATGCAGGAATTTCAACACCTGGGAAGAGGTGAGGTGACTCTTTGATAAACTCTCCACCCAACCCAGAGATTGTAACCTGCGTTGAACCTGAGAGACTGCCTGCCAGCAGAGATCCTCCAACTCTGCCCGAATGAGTCGTCTAGATACGGGTGAACTAGCACGCCCTCCTTCCTGAGAGCTGCTGCCGCCGCCACCACCACCATCACCATCACCACCTTGGAGAAGGTACGCGGCGCCATTGTCAATCCGAATGGAAGGGCAGAAAAGTGAAAATGCTTCCCGAGGATCATGAACCTCAGGAACCGTTGATGATCCGGATGAATCGCTATGTGCAAGTATTGCAATAACCGATCGCAGTGTCTCCATTTGAAAACGAGGAAATCTGAGAGCCCCGTTTACCTTTTGAAATCTAAAATCGGATTCGAGAATCCTTCCTTTTCGGCACCTCGAAATAAATGGAATACCTTCCTATTCTCTGCTCCCCCGCGGGAACAAAGGCCGATACGGTAGAGCTGTGCAAGCAACACCGCCGCATGAAGAGCACTTGCTGCCGCGGACCATGTCCCAGCCTTACCTGATTGCGTGTCTGCTGTGAGCAGCCGTAGAAAAAAAAACAAAAAAAAACAAACAGCACAAACCTGGGAACCCTGCTGCTACAGTCGGCACCTGCACAACCCTGCCGCTTGATCCTCTTCCCCTAAGAATGTTATTTTTTTAATTAATAAAACTTTAAGAATAAAAAAAAAGACACAGCTACTTCCCTGGTAGCTACAATAGAACAGCTGAAGAACTGCAGCAGGTTCCACAAGTCCTCCTGGGTGAGAGGGACTGGCACCGCCAGCTGTCCATCCCCAGCGGCGAAAGGACCGAGCTATAGAAGGGTTGCCAACCCCCTTGCTTGTCCACCTCAGAACCAGGAGGGATGGCCCCACTAGGACCTCCCAACCTCCTGGGAGGAAATCTTCTCTGTAGTTTACTCTTCTATCTTTTTCTTTTTGTTTGCTCAACTAAATTTCCAAACTGCAGGTTTTACACCTCCACCATCTGCTGGAGACAGAGAAATACTGAGGGACTGCAGGTGGCACACTGGGTTATGTACGGCATCAGTAAACCTTTCTCTGTCTCCATCTGCTGGAAGGGAGGCAAAACTAAGGAGTCTGGACTGACTTGGGTATGAACAGGAAGCCTGGTTAATCTCAATTGTTTTAGGTTTTTGGAAACCCAAACCTGGTCTATGGCTCTCAAGAAACGGAATTGCCTAAACCTGCTCTGATATAAAAAGCCATGTAGATGGGGCGCTCTCAGGGACTGAAAACAGTACTTGAATAACTTCTACTAATGATTATTGTATTTATTCCCTAACCTATGCATCTCTATCCCCCTGCATGAACTATTGCATAAATATTTACAAATAAAAAAAAATAATTAGCACCGTACTATATGTATTTTAAAAATAAGATAATCATTACCTTCACTTGAAACACCAGCTCGTTTCCACCCACACTGAACTGCGACTCAAACAAGATGGTGAACTTCTCTTCTGTCACAGATTCTGCACCACGCCGATCCGACCGTTTGATTCTCTTCAGAGACTTGGGAAGGGAAACAAATGGACAACATTGGAATGAAATAAAAAAATGAAAGATCTCCAAAAATGATATAAGGGCCCTTAACCAGGATGAGAAAAATAATCTGGGAAAGGCTCGGGAACCAATGTCTAAGGTGAGATCTGAGACCGCCCCCTCCCCTCTCTCACGGAGTGCCAACACACAAAGAGAGGAATCTGGACTGTGTCCTAGGTGGAAGAACAGACAGACAATCGCACATTGTTCAGGTGACCTCCAGACTGCAGCTTCCATGCATAAATCTGCTGCTTTTGAAAAATCGATCAGGGGCCTGGGGAATTCCGTACATCCTTTTATGCCCACTGAGCAGAGGACGTTCTGGGGCGGGGGCACTTCCGCGTGTAGTTTTTTTTGGTTTTATGCATTATGTACAAGCAGACTTTATTGCTATGCGAGCTGTTATGAATTTACTTTCTTAATATGTTACTACCTGGAGTGGCTGCTGAAGAAGCCAGGATAGTAATAACCTCCAAAAATCGGACATTTCCTACTCCTTACGGATCTTTATTTCTGGGAAGGTCTTGGGAAAGTTGTAGACCATTCTACTTTGGAATTAAGGGCCAGGTCATGCCCTTCCCAGCTGGTCACTGATGCTGAAGTGTGTTTTTTTTTTCTTAACAATACAGGGATAAGGATAAATCCATCCCACATATAACCAATACTGCAAGCTGGGGATCATTCACCCCATCTCTCCCACAGCCAGTCCCTGTAATACCTTATCATGGAAGAGTCATTCCTCCCCCACCCTCCCAGTAATGCTGCATCACTTTTTTTTTGGGGGGGGGGGGGGGGGGGGGGGGTCCACCGTCCTCCCAAATCAGAGACAATCCTTATAATGCTGCAACATGCTGGGATGGGGGCCACGAGATCATTCCCCTACTTCAGGCCAGATTCAGTCCTTGTAATGCTGCAACATGGGGATAATTTCCATCCCATTGGTCACTCACGCTGAAATGGGGCTTGGGTTTCTTTTTATTATTATTTTTTTTAGCAGGGTAAATAGAGTGATAACGGAGAAATTACTTACCTGATAATTGCTTTCCTGACTGTAGACAGATGGATTCAGGACCAATGGGTTTATGGTCCCCTGCCAGCAGATTGTGACGGAGTCAGGTTTCAAAGTTGTCACCCTAGGTACACTCCTGCAGTGACCTAAGTCCTTCAGTTATTCTCTTCAAAGGCCAGTGTGGACATACTATTGAAAAAACTTGATTAAAAACAGATAACAGTAATTGTACTCAACCAAACACTGAACCCCAGTAAGATTATAGATGCCCTGATCTAGGGACTGGATGACTGCTTACTCGTAATCTCTTGGAATCAATATCCACTCCACAGGCAAATCTTTGACACTGTTCATGGGCAGTCGTGGGCAGGATGCTGAGTCCATCTGCCTACACTAAGGAAAACTAAATTATCAGGTAAGTAATTTCTCCATTTCCTAGCGTGTAGCCAGATGGACTCATGACCAATGGGATGTACAAAAGCTACTCCCGATCAGGGTGGGAGGCTGCCTGCGGTCCGGTAAACACTCCCCTTGCAAAGGCTGTGTCCTCCCGGACCTGAATGTCCAGGCGACAGAACCTGGAGAAGGTGCGCAAGGAAGAACACGTTGCAGCTCGGCAATTGTCGACGGGAGACAGCAGTCTGGCTTCCACCCATGAGACCGCCTGAGCCCTGTGGATTGAGCTTTAACCTGAAGGAGTAATGGCTTTCCTGCGGCCACATAGACTCCTGTGACCACCTCCTTAATCCAGCGAGCTATGGTAGCCCGCGAAGCAGGTTCGCCCCATTTCCTTCCATCGTGAAGGAGAAACAGCCAGTTCGTCTTTCGGACCAGTTCTGAAACTTCCAGATACCTCACCAAAGCCTACTGACATTCAAATGGCGGAGGAGGTAGCATTCTTCCGCGTCCTTGTGCTTATCTAGGGATGGCAATGAAACAGATTGATTCAAACGAAACTGAAACTACCTTGGGCAAGAAGGATGGAATGATACAAAGCTGGAATGCTCCTGGAGTCATCTGAAGGAACGGTTCCCGACACAACAATGCCTGCAGTTCAGAGATGCGACGTGCCAAGCATATAGCCACCAGGAACACCATTTCAGGGTTAATAAATACAAGGAAAGACTACGCAACAGCCAAAAGGAAGGCCCTGCTAAAAGCTTCAATACTAGATTAAGATTCCATAAGGGAACCGGTCACCATAGGTGTGGCCCAAGGTGCTTCGCCCCTTTCAGAAAATGGGCCATGTCCGGATGAGCCAACAGGCGGGGTTCCGTTCACCTCACTCCTGAAAAAGGAGAAAGCCACTACCTGGACCTTCAAGGAGTTAAGGGTTAACCTTTATTCAAGCCATCCTGCAAAAATTCCAGAATTAGTGGGATTTTGATCGTCCAAGGGGAAACACCGCGTTCCTCGCACCAGGCCTCAAATACCCTCCAGACCCACACATGCACTAGAGATGAAGAGAACTTCCATGGCAATTACTGCTGCTGAATATCCTCGCTTCATCAGGTGAGCCCTCTCAAGGGCCAGACCATAAAACAGAATCGAGTCGGATCCTCGTCCCTGCAGCAGGTCCCTGTGTGTGGGAGGCACAGGGGAGTCTCCGCATGTCCGCATACCACGGACGCCTGGGACAATCTGGAGCTACTTGTAGGACTAATCCCTGTGATGCTCGATTCTGCGAATGACCCTGCCCAGGAGGGGCCATGGAGGGAAGGCATATTGCAACTCTTCTTCCGGCCAGGTCTGAATGAGAGCGTCGATCCCCGGGGTCAACTCATTTCTTCTGCAACTGAAGAATTGGGGAACCTTCCCATTTTGATATGCGGCCAGCAGGTCGATGGATGGGAAGCCTCAGCTTTGGCCAACACCACCCACTGACCTGGATCCAGACTCTCCCTGCTTAGAAAGTCTGCTTTGATGTTGACTTTTCTTAGGGAAATCAGAATGGGATTCTTCTAAGGTTCCATCATAGAGCCGCCCCAGGAACTCCTAGCATCTTTGGGTCTAGGAAACCAGGGCCGGGAATTCGTTTCTATGGAAAAACCGTAACATGGTCCAATACGGTTCTAAACCGGGGGGGGGGGGGGGGGGGGGGATTTTCCCATCTTCCAAGAAATCTGGATCATTTTCTTCGTCGGTGCCATCCGGATCCCTGCCAGGGATACCCTTGGTGAGTTGAAGCATGCCTCCAGGCCTGCCGATAGGACTGGGAAGGAGGGCTTACTGGGCAGGGGCATGTGAGGTAGCAGACTGCGCCTGTACGAAGGCTTGAAGGCCTTGAAAGAATTCCACCCAAGAAAAGGCAGCTGGGTCCATGCCTAACCCAGGAGGTACTGGGGTAGGAGCCACTACATTTCCCTCTCCCATTGATGACCCAGTCCCAGGGTTACTCAGATCCGGGATACATCTGGTTAAGGCTGTGGCTGACCCATTCTCTGAATGGAAGAAGGAGCCAGGCTTAGCAAAGTCCAGGGAGGCCAACTCTCCTTGGGCTTCCTCACAGTGATGACATAAGTTGGAATCCAGGTCAGACTGTGAAGCCCTAATATGACAAGCAGTGCAGAGAGAAAGGCGCTTATGTTTCTTTGCTGCTGGAGCCATTGGCGACGGTAACTGTATTCAGATGGCTTGCGCTTAAAATTTTATGCGCACAGATTTTGGGAGGCTACTCGGGCTGCAGCGAAACACACGCACAGCCCATGTGCCCGGCTTTACTTGTATTCTGCACCTAATAAGTTGTGCGCACATGTACGCACGCGGCATTAAGTGCACAGCACGTGCACAGAGCCGACACACACTGCATGTACTGAATCTCTATGGCGGGTAATACAGGCACGAAAACGCACACAAGATGGCGCCGCCATAGCCTACCACGTGGTGTGCTAACCAAGCCTAAAGTGGAGCCACTCAACCCACTCGGAAGCCCACTTCCCCTTACCCAACGGGATCGGGAACGACATCCGTATGGCGCACCAAGCAAGGAGACCAGAGGAAGTCTTATCGAAACCCCTCCAATGACTCTGAATCAGGAGGAAATCCTCTTCTTTTTTTTTTTTTTAAACTTACCTGAGCTCAGCGTTTACCAACTGAGTACAGAGGTGGTCTCCGGCTGCGAGGGGGGGAGGGCTTTGGCTGTCACCGCTGCGCTCGGCTTCCTGCACCTGCTGCCTTTCAGCTGCTTCAGCAGCAAAGTCCACGCCTGGAACTGGCTCCTGGACCAAGGCAAACCTCTGAGGGATCTCGGAAATCACCTCAGGAATTCTCAACTGGGGGAGGGACCTTTAGGTATCACCGCAAGAGAGCGGGGCTCAATCTTTTCTCCAATTTAAAAGTAGAATTTCTTCTTCCAAAAGGTACAGCGATCCCCCATAGGGAAAACACATCCGCATTTGCTGGAGACTAAGAAATACTGAAGGGCTGAGGTCACTGCAGGGGTGTATATCTAGGGTGACGTCAGCTTTGAAATCTGACTCCGTCTCCATCTGCTGGCAGGGGAGCATAAACCCAATGGTCCTGAGTCCATCTGGCTACAAGCTAAGAAATTATCATTCCACACTGATGCCTGTAATGGAGCAATTTGGTACTTTCACCCCTTCTCCCTCAGAGTCCGTCACTATAACGCTACATCGTGAAGGCCAGCTCCTCAACCCACTCAGAGTAAGTCCTTGTAACGCTGCATTGTGGGGGTCATTTTCCCCTCCCTGTGGATTCAGTTTCTGCAATGCTGCCTGCATCATGGGGGTCACTTCCCCTCCCCTCTCCCATCCCTACTAGAACCAGCCCTGGAAATGCTGCAGTGCAGGTCGTTCCCTCCCCACCTCCCACCGAGTGTGTCCCTAATAAGGCTGGCATTACAAGTCTCCGATGCACTCACCATATTCCTGAAGTGTGCGCTGAGCGTCCCTGTCGCCTGCTGATACTCCATCACACAACAGTTGTTAAGTATTTCACCGCTGCTCTCACTGTGACGGAAGGAGAGAGGGGGAGGGCGCAAGTTTAGCAGCATGCATTAACAGATTCTTAACAGAGCAACCTACGACAACAACACGTTTCCCTTTAGTGAATTAAGCTGAGGAAATAGTCCGAGTGGCAGGGGAGACTCATCTTCTGAAACAGGTTGCCAATTACTATCCCCCTAATATAATGAAAGATGGATTTAAGGGAAGGACACAGAATCCTCAACAATGGAGGAAGTGAAAGCAAAGCCACAGATCTGGCAGGATCTGTGGTACTGCAGCAGGGAGAGAGATAAGCTAAGTGCATAGGACCCGTGGTCCTTATCCACCCTCATGTTCTTGGTTTCCATGTTATTATGGCTCGGACTGGTGGGGGAGGGGGGGTTAGAGAAGGTGGAGGGCAGGCATCTCCATTAATAAGGGATCGTTTTATTAGGAAGTGGACATTTGCTTGCTCAGTTCCCAATCCTCAAATGGGATAAAATTAAGCAATCAAACAAACTCACAGAAGTGTAGCACTGGCGATTGCTTGGTTCTGTGGTGAGCGTATAACCCATTATGCTGTAGAAACTGGGAGAGCTCAGCTTGGTGGTAGTGTGTAGAACACCCGAGGATGTTACACCAGGGAGAGCTCAGCTCAGTGATGGTACATGGAAGTCCCGAGAATATCATACCAGGGACGGCTCAGCATGGCTGCAGTGCGTGGAAGCACAGAGAATGTGATGTGGAGGAGAGCCAAGCTCAGCCCAGTGGCGGTTTGTGGAACCCCTGAGGATTATATACCAGGGAAAGCTCAATTTGGTGGCGGTTTGTGAAAGTCTTGAGGATGTTATACTGGGGAGAGCTCAGCTCAGCTCAGCCTGGTGATGGTGGAGTGTGGAACCCCTGAGGATTATATACCAGGTAAAGCTCGGTTTTGGTAGCAGTGTGGGGAAGCCCTGAGAATGTTACACCAAAGAGAGCTCAGCTCAGTGGAGGCATGTGAAAGATACAACACTGCAGCTCCAAGAAGCACCGAGGCTGGTTACAATGGGACTACAGTAGCGGGAAGAGCATGCGACTCGGTGGCAGCCAGCATGAAAGCCCCGCAACACATTCAAACCAGTTTGCACTAGGTGAAGTGAAAGGCCATTACTTCCTGGTGTTCTCGTTTTTCAGCAGGGCCTTGGCTTGCATTTCGCTGATGATGGTTGCCTTCACCTGTGGGGGGTTCATGTGCACATTCAGCTTTCCACCGACCAACAAACGCACAGTGGCTGCAAACTTGGTCTGCGTCTTCAGAACTTGTGGTGGCTGCTTCTCAATAATGAAGGTACTAGGGGAAGAATATTATAGGGGGAAAAGGAAAATGAAATATTCCTGCTGGTTTTCTTTTGGCTAGCCACCCCCAGGTTGCATATCATATAAATACATCAATAAGCAAGGGGCAAATAAATCACATTTTTTAACCAAATCCATGCATTATTTACAAATATGGACCTAATCCAGAAGTAAAGGCTAGTGCTAAAACACGAATGAAGCCCATGGATATTTCTGCGGTGGTTCAGATTCTAAGATTTCCAAAGCGACCGGTCTGCTTGGACAGGGCTTCTCAACCCAGTCCTCAGGACGCAGCTAGCCAATCAGATTTTCAAGATATCTACAATGAATATGCATAAGAGATTTGCAAACAGAGAAGCAGGGGGTGCAATCTCTCTAATGTACAGAATGGAGAAGTTACTTACCTGATAATTTCGTTTTCCTTAGTGTAGACAGATGGACTCAGGACCAATGTGTTATGCTCTCCTGCCAGCAGATGGAGATGGAGTCAGATTTCAAAGCTGGCATCACCCTACATACACCCCTGCAGTGACCTCAGCCCTCCAGTATTCTCTTCAAAAGCCACTTGATTAAAAATGGATAACCGTTAACTGTACTCAATCAATCATAAACACTGAACCCTAGTAAGAATATAGATGCCCTGATCCAGGGACTAGATGAAGGCTTACCCGTAATCTCTTGGATTTGATATCCACTCCACGGGCGAATCCTAGGCACAGTTCTTAGGTAGCAGAGCATGGAATGCTGAGTCCACCTGTCTACACTAAGGAAAACTAAATTATCAGGTAAGTAATTTCTCCATTTCCAAGCATGTAGCCAGATGGACTCAGGACCAATGGGATGTACAAAAGCTACTCCCGATCGGGGTGGGAGGCTGCCCGTGGTCCGGTTAACACCGCCCTTGCAAAGGCTGAATCTTCTCGGTCCTCTATGTCCAGGCGATAGGACCTGGAGAAGGTGTGCAAGGATAACCACGTCGTCGCTAGGCAGATATCGACGGGAGAGTGCAGTCTAGCTTCCACTCATGAGACCGCCTGAGCCCTAGTGGAATGAGCTTTAACCTGAGAAGGTTAAAGCTCATTCCACTATGTGGAGGTAGGAAAGCCTATGTGGCTTTCCTACCTCCACATAGGCTCCCGTGACCACCTCCTTAATCCAGCGAGCTATGGTAGCCCACAAAGCTGGTTCGTCCCACTTCCTTCCACCGTGAAGGACAAACAGGTGGTGCGACTTTCGGACCGGTTCTGAAACTTCCAGATACCACACCAAAAGTCTACCGACATTCAAATGACGGGGGCTCATCTAGGGATGGCAACGAAATGGACTGATTCAAATGAAACTCCAAAACTACCCTGAGCAGAAGGATGGAATGGTACGAAGCTGTAATGCTCCTGGAGTCATCCGGAGCAATGGTTCCCAACACGACAATGCCTGCATTTCAGAGGTGAGATGTGCCGAGCATATAGCCACCAGGAACACAGTTTTCAAGCTTAACACACACAAGGAAAGAGTGCGCAGCGGCCGAAAGGAGGACCCTGCCAAAAATGCTAATACTAGATTAAGATTCCACAAGGGAACCGGCCACTGTAGGGGTGGCTGAAGGTGCTTCACCCCTTTCAGAAAACAGACCACGTCCGGATGAGCTGACAGGGAGGTTCCGTTTACCTCGCCCCGAAACAGGAGAAAGCCACTACACCTGCACCTTCAAGGAGTTAAGGGCCAAACCTTTATTCAAGCCATCCTGCAAAAATTCCAGAATAAGTGTGATTTTGACCTCCCAAGGGGGGACACCGCGTTCCTCGCACCAGGCCTCAAATACTCTCCAAACCCGCACATATGCTAGGAATGTAAAGAACTTCCGAGCGCAGAGGAAGGTGGCAATTACTGTCGTAGAATATCCTCACTTCATCAGGCGAGCCCTCTCAAGGGCCAGGCCATAGGACAGTATCGAGTCGGATCCTCATGAAGGACTGGTCCCTGCTGTAGCAGGTCCCTGTGTGGTGGGAAGCACGGGTGTTTCCACCAGGAGTCTCTGCATGTCTGCATATTACGGACATCTGGGCCAATCTGGAGCTACTAGTAGGACTGTGATGCTTGATTCTGCGAATGACCCTGCCCAGGAAGGGCCACAGATGGAAGGCATATAGCAACTCTTCTTCCAGCCAGGTCTGAACGAGAGCATCGATCCCCAGGGACCAGGGATCTCTTCTGCAACCGAAGAATCTGGGAACCTTCGCATTGTGAGATGTGGCCAGCAGGTCAATGCACAAGAGGCCCCAGCAATCTATCATCAGTTGAAAGGCTTTGGCCGACAACACCCACACTCTCCCTGCTTAGAAAGTCTGCTCTGATGTTTTCGTTTCCTGCAATCTGGGAGGCTGAGATCATCTGTAGATGTATTTCTGCCCATTCCATAAGGTGATCTATATCCTGTGACACTTGCTGGCTCTTGGTTCCACCCTGGAGGTTGATGTAGGCTACTGTCATTGCGTTGTCCGACATCATGTGGACCGCTTGAGCCTGGAGTCTATGGCTGAATTGTAGACACGCAATCTGACTGCCTGGGCTTCCAGGCAGTTGATGTTCCGGAGGGCCTCTTCAGTCTAACGTCCCTGGGTCGACAGTTCTTGATAGTGAGTTCCCCAGCCCCAGAGACTCATGTCTGTTGTGAGGTCCAGCCAGTTCGAGGAGGACAGGGGCACACCCACCCCTGCTCAGATGAGCTTCCTGCAGCCACCACTGGAGCTGAGCATATACCCCCATTGACAAGTGGAGATGAATCGAATAGTTTTGAGACTGCATATTCCAATGTGATAGCAGTGAGTGTTGAAGAGGTCGCATGTATGCCCTCACCCACGCACACCTACATCCTATGGACAGCAATCGGAACGCACAAAACAGCGTGTAAAGATGGCGCCGTCGCGGTGTGCTGACCAAGCCCAAAGCAGGGCCTAGTCCCCTGGTGGGGCTACTTGGAAACCCACTTCCCCTTACCCCAACGGGATCAGGAATGACGTAGAGCACGGAGACTGGAGGAAGTCTTACGAGGGAGGTAGATCTTTCTCTATTTTTTTTTTAAACTTACCTGGGGCTCAGTGCTTACCAGCTGAGTTAAGAGACAGTCTCCGGTTGGAAGGGAGAGGGCTTTGGCCGTCACTGCCACGCTCAGCTTCCTGCAGCTGCTGCCTTTCAGATGCACAAGCAGCAAGTCCATGCCAGGAACTGGCTACCGGACCAAAGCACGCCTCTGCGGGATCTCAGAAAATCACTTCAGGAATTCTCAAGTGGGGGAGGGACCTTTAGGAGAGCGGGGCTCGATTTCTTTCTCCAGTTTAGATGTAGAATTTCTCCTTCCAAAAAGTACAGCAATCCCCATCTTCTAGAGACGGAGAATACTGGAGGGCTGAGGTCACTGCAGGGTTGTATGTAGGGTGACATCAGCTTTGAAATCTGGCTCCGTCTCCATCTGCTGGCAGGGGAGCATAACCCATTGGTCCTAAGTCTATCTGGCCACATGCTAGGGAACCGCTGTTAAACATTGCAAGATGACAAAACCGTCTGCAGTTTGGAACTGGTTTCAAAAGTTGCTTGATGCAGAGCTCAAGGAGGGCTGTGACGCGCACACTGATGGGAATACTTTGCAGTACCCATAGGCAATTCACTCACAGAATGTACGCTGACTGAAAACATTCTGGGCGAATGCATGTCAAAGCTTTACAAGAACACACACAGTCCCAAGGTTTTGCGACATGCTGGGATTTTATTTCTGCTGCCACTTGCTCCCGGGGACTCGTAAAGGTGTCTCTACCTTGTCACCAGTGCTGATATGATGTCCGTGATTGTCCCATTGAGCTCAGCCAGGAGCTCTTCCACTGGACCAGGGATTGGCAGCTGCTGGCAGAAGTGCTCGGCTCGTCTGATCTGTTGCCGATTCTGCCAGATTATCTCTGCCAATTTTTCACACCTTTTAAAAATACATGAAAAAAAGGAAAGATGAAACAAACCAGAAAGCAAAGAGGGGGACCAGCGGAACTCGCTTAAAGAAGCCTAAGATACACTGTAACAATATGAACAATGGCACCGTGAAGGTTCTACACTAGCCACAGCACTCCATGGTCCTCCAACCTATTTTCTGATTGGGATCTTGAGCCTCAAACCCACAGGACTTTGGGTCGTCTTCAAGCCAGTCTACCGCTGAGCTCAAGGAGTGGATCTGCCAGCTGAGCTAGTAGAAGATGCCCATGTTTTTTAATCTGGTTGCTCACATCCCTCTTTTTATTACACTATCCCATTACTCACAGGGGTCTTGGTCTTGCCACCTAAATCCAGGAATTGGGCAACTAGATCCACCCCTATGAAACTTGACACAATGCACAATTAAGCTCTGGAATTTGTTGCCAGAAGATGTGGTTAGTGCAGTTAGTGTAGCTGGGTTTAAAAAAGGTTTGGAGAAGTCCATTAACTGCTATTAATCAAATTGTTTTAGAGAATAGCCACTGCTATTAACTGCATCAGTAGCATGGGATCTACTTAGTGTTTGGGTACTTGTCAGGTACTTGTAGCCTGGATTGGCCATTGTTGGAAACAGGATGCTGGGCTTGATGGACACCGTGGTCTGACTCAATATGGCAATTTCTTATGTTCTTATGACAAAAGCTTGGAAAATAAATTTAGACACTGTAAATGTAGGCAGCCCCAGGGGTGGAGTCAGGCCAGGCAAGTTAGGCACCTAGCACTGTTTTTCAGTACTAAATCCTGTGCCTCCCCGGAGCAGTGATCAGCTCATCTTCCCTCAAATCCCAATCATTCTTAAACAACCCAGTCTCACCAGCAATACTCACGTCCTCTCCTACAAACCGTGATCTTTACACAAAGCTGGCATTGCCCTTCTTCCCACCCAACCTCCAATTTTTAATTAAAACATGCTATCACTTCAAACTCCAATCTTTAATTGAACAGCCTCGGGATCCAGTGCCAATCAACCTTCCCATCTCTGCCGCCCCACCTCCAGCCCCGAAATCCTTAAAGTTGTCACATGGCACTTCATAAAGATAGATTTTCTAAGTTTCGGAGTATTTGGAAACCGTCTGATCAACAGAAAACAGCGCAAGGCAACCTGGAGGGGAGGGAAGGAAAGGTGAGGGTGTGTGGCGGGGGGCTATTATATCCTTTCATTCACATAGCCTGCGGCTAGTTATTAGCCGTTTTGCATTGTATGGCATCTTTGGATAAAACCAGTTGTACTGCTGCTAATAAAACTTTAAATAAAAGGATAGTTGTCAGGGTTCAATGGGAAAGGATCACAGTTAGGGAGGAATTAAAGATCAAAGTAATTAACCATAGCTTCCTGTTCCAGAGATTTCTCAATAAACCTCCCCCCCCCCCCCCCCCGCCTCATCCCTTCCACATCGGAGACTCAGACCAAGGTTGGGTTCAGGATCCCACCTCTGCCACCACATGTGAAGTGTCCCAGCCTCCTCTCCTAATACAGGATTTCATCAGCTCAACATACAAGCTCCTAGCTCCACACCAGGGACTCTACCACTGTATCTGCTTATCTGGTTCCACTTTTCAATAATGTGAAAACTACATTAAAAATAATTCAATAAATAAAACAAAAAAATGCTAGCAACAAGATTATGTAGTTTTTACATTATTGATACATCCATGGTGATTAGGTGTGCAATAAATAAAATAAATATCAGGACCCCACGGGGTGGCAGCACAGCACTGCCTGAGCAATTTTGTGGGCTTGGAGGGATCTGAAACATTGCTGGCGATGGCGCCAGAGAGCCTCAAAACCCAAAGCACCAAGAAAAATCATTTTAGGAGGTTGAGAAAGTCTGCAGCGATCCCTCAAGTTCATGGAGGAATGGTTAAAGTTTCACATCTAATGCTCTGAGAAACCCTGGGAGATGAGATCTTTGCCTGAGAGGGGACAGAAGCCCCTCACTGTGCAGGTTTGTATTTCACCAGCTAGTCACATATTCGCTATAAGGCTATGAAGCTAATTAAAAAAAAAAAAAATAAAAAATATACATAATAAAAAAAAAATCAGGGCCATGCACCAAGACTGCAGCACATCCAGGCTCCCTTCTGGAGGGCCCCCATTGCCAGCCAGCTGCTGCCGCCTCTTCCACTGGATCAGTTCATCATCCAGAATTATTGCTTGCTGCTTCCGCAGAAGCTGCAAGGTCTTCTGGTGCTTCTCAGACAACTCCTGCAGAGGAAAGGAAATGGTCAAACCAGGTATTTTTAACTGTATCCTCCACTTTTATCCAACCCCACCCCCCCCCTCAGGCAAAATAATGGTTAAGGGGTGACACTCCACTGCTAGAAAGGACATTAAATCCATCCATAGCCAGGACCTTGCACAGTCACAAAATAAGTCCTTTCCCCTCCCAAGTCAATCAATCAGATTGGCTGCTTCGGTCTTCTCCGATTGGTCCGTTATTTACTACCAGGTCAGAATGCATGTGCTTAATGGGAAAGAGGAACCCTCAAAGGTATAAAACCTGAACCAGATAAATCCTTTGCAACTGTTTTTTTTTTCTTCAACTTTGTGAACAGGCAATGGGTGGATAAGACATTTAGTAGTCTTCAGAGCAAATCAGAGAAATCTGGCAGCCTCAGACAATTCCCCACCTGGACACCAGATCACCCAGGGAAATAAACAGCTCTAATATTTCTTGCATTCTTGTACTGATTTGAGCTGTATGGCATCATTCTGAGTTCACGCCTGTTACTGTGATCCCCTCTGAAGTGTACATTGTCCAAGAAAGGTGGAATACGAGTTAATAAAACATTGCTGGCGTTTCCGACAGGTGGTTTTTTTTGGCTGTATTAGGACGTGCTGAGATGAAGTAAAGCTTACTAGTCTGTACTGCTGTAGTGTCTGTGCCTCCCGCTGTAACCAGGCTTCCAGCGAGGCCTGCCGCTGCTGCAGGGTGGCTTCCCGGGAGATGCGTTCCTGGGGGTTCAGCTGAGGAAGCTGAGAAAACTGAGCTGCAAGGGGTAACAAAAGCAGATTTCAAAACAAAAAAATGAAAAATTCTGTTCATCTAATTTTTTTTGTTTTTAATTAAAGTTACTTCATAAAATCACTTTCAGGTCACATGCACCAGTCAAAATCAATTAATGCATATCGAACAAAAGGAAAAACCATACCAAACAATCTTCAAATAAACTTGCAGCATCTCATAAAACCCACAGGTGGATCCTGTGGGGGAACTGGATGCAGCGAGAGGGGAAACACAGCTGGAGCTTCATACGCCATTTTTTTGTTTAAACCCTAGCAGCAGCAGCTAGAGTTTGAACAAAAACCAATGAAGCAAACATCTTTGGGCTTATTTACAGAGGGGCCCGATGCGATAAGGTGCGCTCAGCCTAGTGCACGGGTTTTACTCGCGGTTGGGCGCGCATTTTGGGTGCACAAGAATAATGTCCAATGCAGTAAAGAGATCAGCGCGTCCGAAACGCGTGCCCTAACAAATGGATATCCCAATAGCACTCAAGGCATGTAAACTCCATGTAGAAGAAGACTATTACCTTTCAATACAGGAAACTGCCCCTAAAGACTGGGCGTCTGACGCACATTTTTTTTTTAATGCGAGGAATGTAACTCCAGCTCCAGAGGTGGAGTAAAGTTAACTCACAGGCAAGGGCTCCTGATAAACCTTAGAAAATATGGTCCCTCCTTAGTATTATCCTGACTGTTTGTGGTGGAGAAACATATATGTATGTTGATTTGATCAAAAGGAAGCATTCTTTCTTATGACCGCACAATTTAGACACCTGTAGTAATGGGTGCCTGAAATAATGAACTTCAGCACTGAAATCAGCTCCTCAGCAAAATAATCAAAAAGAAGCGCGATCAAAATGGATGCTGGCATTGCGCACCCGTTGCAATAAACGTTGGAGCACCAGAGACGCACAATTCTGCCTTACCGTGCCCTTTTTTTTTTTTATTCCGACTCGATTTCCATCTCATTTAAATTACCGCATCGGGCACACAGGGGATGTGGCTGCATATGCGTTAGGGACAATGGGCACTCAATACGAGCGTCCATTTTGAGCGCTAATCTTACTGACACTTCTGTAGAGGTAGAGAAGAATCATCCGTATGTAGTGCTGAATAGCAGCAGTGTGCTGTGGCAATCAAAAAAGCAAACAGAATGTTAGGAATTATTAAGAAAGGAATGGAAAATAAACGGAGGATGTCATAATTCCTCTGTATGACTCCATGGTGAGAACGCACCTGGAATACCATGTGCAATTCTGGTCACTTAAAGGTAAAATTTCCTCTTCTAAAGAGTACTGTGTTCCCGACAGAGAAGGCACAATCCACATCTGCTAGGAGACGGAGACAGACTGAATGGCTGAGGTCACTGCAGGGGTATATCTAGGGTGAAGTCAGCTTTGAAACCTGTCTCCGTCGCCATCTGCTAGCAGGGGAGCACATAACCCATTGGTCCTGAGTCCATCTGGCTACACACAAGGGAAAGGATATAGCCGCACTGGAGAAAGGCAAGAGAAGGGCGACCAAAATGATAAGGGGCATGGAACGGCTGCCCTATGAGGAAAGGCTAAGGAAGTTAGGGCTGTTCAGTTTGGAGAAGAGATGACTGATGGGGGATATGACAGAAATCTACAAAATCATGAAAGGACTTGAACAAGTTAATGTAAATCGGTTATTTACTCTCTCAGATAATAGAAGGACCAGGGGGCACTCCATGAAGTTAGCAAGTAGCTCATTTAAAACAAATCGAAGAAAATTATTTTTCTCTCAGCGTATAGTTAAGCTCTGGAATTCATTGCCAGAGGATGTGGTTACAGCAGTTAGTGTAACTGGGTTTAAAAAAGGTTTGGATAAGTTCCTAGAGAAAAAAAATCCATAAACTATTAATTAATAAGCAATAGTAGCCTGAGATTTATTTAATGTTTGGATACTTTTTTTTTTTGAATGCACCTAAAACATGCCAGCATACGTTTATAAAATAGATGGAGAAAATGTGTGTATCAAAACATACGTGTGTACTTTAGGAGCAGAAATAGTTGGTATTTTACAAGCTGTGTAGCTCCCGCTGCACAATCTATAAAATACTAGCATTAATCTCCATTTGTCCACTTATGCGTGTAAATGCTGTACCGCAGATAGGTTTAAAAGTTAGCCTCTTTACATTTTACATCATCAGATCTCAACTTTTACTTATTTTTTTATGTCTTAAGCAGG
This sequence comes from Rhinatrema bivittatum, assembly GCF_901001135.1. Taxonomy (NCBI): domain Eukaryota; kingdom Metazoa; phylum Chordata; class Amphibia; order Gymnophiona; family Rhinatrematidae; genus Rhinatrema; species Rhinatrema bivittatum. Next base: position 49,825,095 of record NC_042626.1, read on the forward strand.
CAAGAGCAACTATACGTATGCATGCATGCATGTGTGTGTAAATGGATATGCGGTGAATAATAAAATCTTCTCAGCTATGCTGCAGTTTTGTCAGTCCATTCTATATCATGGGGTTATCAGGTGTGCATGTGTCTGTAATTAATTTCTTGTGTTGTATGCTTGTAATTTAAGATTCAGAATAACTGGAGGCTTTGAAAAGCATGGGCAATTGAAAGAAAATGACAGTAATTAAAAAAGAAAAAAAAATGTAATGAATCAAAGAACCAAAATGGATTTTTTTCCCCTTGACGTTACACATGCATGACATCACTAGCAGCCCTAATTACATGACTGGGACCCAGAATAAAAATAAGATGCTGGATGGACATTACATGCTGGACTGCTTTTCCTCCTCTTCAGATGAGCTTGCAGGAGACAGAACCCTGCTCTTTCCATATACCATCACCCCCCATCTGCCACAGGCTGCCAATGGGAACCAGCAGCACCAACAGGGTGAGCAAAAATCAAGTTGGTTGGTTGATTTTTTTTGCACAAACTCCCCAGAAACTCAAATCATTCAGAATGCGGGGACAGCCAATGTAACCCTGATATTTAAAAAGGGCTCCAGGGGTGATCCAGCAAACTGTAGACCGGTCAGCCTGACTTCAGTGCTGGGAAAAATCATGGAAACTTATGGAAAATAAAATCACAAAACATTTAGATAGACATAGTTTAATAGGATACAGCGAGCAAAGATTTACCCAAGGGAAGTCTTGGCTCACAAATCTCCTACATTTTTTTTGAAGGGGTGAATAAACATGTGGAAAAATAACCCATGCTATAGTTACTCAATGTTAGGTTCCATATTAGGAGCTACCACCCAAGAAAGAGATCTAGGCGTCATAGTGGATAACATATTGAAATTGTCGGTTCAGTGTGCTGCTGCAGTCAAAAAAGCAAACAATTTTGGGAATTATTAGAAAGGGAACGGTGAATAAAACTGTGTACAGTTCTGGTCGCCGTATCTCAAAAAAGATATAGTTGCGATGGAGAAGGTACAGAGAAGGGCGACCAAAATGATAAGGGGAATGGAACAGCTCCCCTATGAGGAAAGACTAAAGAGGTTAGGACTTTTCAGCTTGGAGAAGAGACGGCTGAGGGGGGATATGATAGAGGAGTTTAAAATCATGAGAGGAATAGAACGGGTAGATGTGAATCGGTTATTTAGTCTTTCAGATAATAGAAAGATTAGGAGGTACTCCATGAAGTTAGCATGTGGCACATTTAAAACTAATCGGAGAAAGTTCTTTTTCACTCAATGCACAATTAAACTCTGGAATTTATTGCCAGAAGATGTGGTTAGTGCAGTTAGTGTAGCTGTGTTTAAAAAAGGATTGGATAAGTTCTTGGAGGAGAAGTCCATTACCTGCTATTAAATTGACTTAGAAAATAGCCACTGCTATTATTAGCAACAGTAACATGGAATGGACTTAGTGTTTGGGTAATTGCCAGGTTCTTATGGCCTGGATTGGCCTCTGTTGGAAACAGGATGCTGGGCTTGATGGACCCTTGGTCTGACCCAGTATGGCATGTTCTTATGTTCAAAAGTGAACCAGTAGATGTGGTGTATTTGGATTTTCAGAAAGCATTCAACAAAGTCCTTCATTAGAGCTTCTAAGAAAACTAAAAAGTCATGGGATAGGAGGCAATGTCCTTTTGTGGCTTGCAAACTGATTAAAAGCAGGAAACAGAATAGGATTACATGGTCTGTTTTCACAGTGGAAAAAGGTAAAAAGTGGAGTGCCTCAGGGATCTGTACTTGGACTAGTGCTTTTTAATATATTTTTAAATGTTCTGGAAAGGGCTACGACAAGAGAGGTGATCAAATTTGTGGATGACACAAAATTATGCTGAGTAATTAAATCTCAAGCGGGTTGAGATAAATTGCTGGAGGACCTTGTGAAACCAGAAGACTGGGCTTCCAAATGGCAGATGAAAATTTTTTTTTTTTGCAATTAGAATTTTATTAAGTTTGTCAAAAATACTATACAGCGCAAGGATATAACTGACAGCTACAGTACAGAAGTAAATCCAAAAGGTATACATTAAATCCATCACTGTTCCCAACCCTCCTCCCCAAGAGTTCTCTAGGTTCAAAACAATAGTACAGATAATAGAAATAGAATTCAACCCATAGAATCAGTACCACTTCATAGCTATTTATAACCCATCAGAAAGAGACACTCGCTCGCTACTTAGTGGGCGAGCCAACTGCAGAACAATTCCTGCTGGGATCCCTAGGTAAGCAATGCAGGCCGTGATGATGCTACCCACAGAATGACGAAGTAAATGCATCAGACCTAAAGGACTTCCATATCTTGTGGAAAGTTGTTACTCTGTTATTTTTGGCTGCTGTGAGAGCCGCTAGCCTACGAGTTTTGGAAAGTTTGACCAGAACGTCCGAAAGCCCTGGAGCACTCTTAGATTTACAATGGGTAGCAAGTACACTATGAGCAGCCAAAAACAAAAAACATGCAGACAGAATTTCTGTTGAAATTTATTCAGCCCTGGAAATGGGACATTAAGAAACACCACTTCAGCTTCCAGGTGTAAATTGGTTTGTAAGGTATCATTTAACCAAATCAATATGGTCTTCCAAAAGATAATTTTAGGGCACAGCCACCCTATAAAAAAATAGGAGCCAGCAAGGCCGCACTTTCTCCAGCACAAATTTGATTGTTGTGGAAATATTTTACGTAATTTCTCCTGAGAGAGGTTCCATCTGTACAGCATTTGAGGCAATACTCTTGTAATCTGGCAGAAATGGAGCACTTACTGGCATTTTTAAAGATAACGTCCCAAAGTTTTGGGATCTAGTCTTCTTCGTCACTGCGGAAACTGAAGCATCTTCGGCGCCCGCAAGAGATCCAAAGTGTCTTCCGGCAATGGATACAGCTTCTCCGTGGCTCTGCCAACCTTCAAACCTGTCTCTGGAGACTCCCAAAGCCCTAATTCCTTCACAGACTTGTGGAAAGGGAATGCCTTCGCTGGCCCCCTCATGCCCCGCATCATCTCCCGCCATGGTCCAAATCAGCCTGGGGCTCTTTAATGCCCAGTTCATTTAGAACACATGGTATTAAGGGCCACAATTCCTCCCAGCGAAAAAGGCAGACCCCCCTTCGGATCATCTCCCTCCACCGAGGGTGCCTGCTCCCGAGTGTCAAATCAGGGTTCGTGCTGCCCAAATGAGGTTCTAACCCAGATGGATCACCAACCAGAGGATCATCAGCCTCTGAAGTCTCAGAGCTATTACCTGTATTCCCCGAAGGCAACTGAGGAGCCAGCACTCTCAGAATTCTGGTCGCCCCTCCAGGTCGAGCCGAACGCAGCCTCTTGGCCATAACTGGCTCCTGCAGGTCCACTGGCTTGAGAGGACGAAGTTCAGCTGCCCCTTTTTGCCAAAAAAAGCCTTATGCAAAAAGCAAAACAAAATCTGGGGAAATATCCCCTGATTCATCTGGAACCTGCTCCTCCTCCCCCAGCAGAGGATCCCAGGACCTCTGGGGCTCTGAGGGGCTTCCATTTGCGGTGACAGAGGTAGAAGCAGGGCAGCGTCCTCGCAGGCCCTATCAGTCATGGCAGCAAAAGAAGATAAAATGGCTGCCGTTCCTGCCGAAATCAGGAAGGCACCTTCGGGCTGCTCGGCTCCCCCCACACTGTCCGCGGAGGATCAATGATGTCCAAGCTCCCTTTGCACTCCCCGAACCACCTTCTCCCCCGGAGACGCAGCTGCATGGTTGAGAAATTGTTTTTTGTTTTCTTTTCTTAAACAACTGCCGCACAAGCTCGCCCACACCAGCGCCACCAAAAGCCAGACCTCAAGCGCGCCTGATGTCCCTGAATTGGAATGCCACAAAAAACGAATGATGCACCCGACCAGCACCACAAAAAGCCAAAGAAAAACTGTGATGCTTTTTTTTTTTTTTTTTAACTTTATAGAAAGATTTCCCTTTTGCAGCTGCAGGCTCCGGCTGTCCAGTTGTAGGACAGAGGAGAGGGAACTGGCCCTACCAGTTCTCTCTCTCCCCTCAGCGGGTCAAGGATCCAGACAGACCCAGGGGTTTCCAACCCCTCCCACTCGTCTGCTCCTCTACCTAAAAGGATAGCCACCACCAGAACCTACTAACCTTCAGCGAGGGCTAAATAGTAATCTTTGTAATTATTTATTTTATTTTCCTCAGACTGCAGGATTGGCACCACTTTCCATCTGCTGGAGACAGAGAAATACTGAGGGACTGCAGGTGGCACACCAAGTTAAAGTGACAGTGTCAGTAAAACTTTCTGTCTCCATCTGCTGGAAGGGAGGCAAAACCCAGGAGTCTGGACTGATCTGGGTACATACAGGAAAAAGGCTGCTCAACCCACCAAGCTCCCTCAGAGGCAGGAATGGACGTTTGATCAGCGCACCGAGGGTCAGAGACCAGAAGGGGAAGGGAATCCCTCACTCCTTTTTTTTTTTCTTTACTCTTTACCTGAGCTCAGCCCGTCCTGGCCAAGTATAGAGTCAGTCTCCAGCTGCAGAGGTTGAGAGCAAAGGCCTTCACTGCCATGCTCGGCTTCCTGCACCCACTAGCCTTTCAGCTGTTTCTCTCTCTACAGCTAAGTCATGCCAGAAAACCAGCTACCGGAACGAGGCACTCTGAGGGAGGATCTGCAGATATCATCTCAGGAAAACTCGAATGAGGGAGGGATCATAAGATATCACCACAGGAGAACTGGGCGAATTAATTTCCTTCTTTTCTCCTTTAAAAAAAACTTTTTAAGCAATCACCAGTAGGGAGATGCACGTCCATCATCTGCTGGAGACAGAGAATATTTGCAGGCTGTCAGAGCAGGGCTACATATACCATGACATCAGCTTTGCTCCATTTCCATCTTCTGGTAGAGTTGCATAACCCACTGGTCATGGATTAACCTGTCTGAATGCTAATTAAATACACTTTACAGGGGGTCTTTGGAACTTCTTTGGTAATGTTGTCAGTGATCAGGCAGCAGAATTTTCTTCCTCCTGCTTCCCAGAATCTTGTGTTTGCCATTGGATGTCATGTGAAGCATGCCCCAAGAATCAGACTGTCTACTAAGCGACTGGAAATTAATAGCATCTGCCCCACGTGCCACAGCAGCAATACTGAAGGTCAATTCTCTAATCCTCATCCACTACCTTCAGTCCATTTAAATCCAGAGTAATAAAAAAAAAAAGTCAGTAAGCAGACAGCAAGAGGAACTATTTTCCTGGATAAATACAACAACCTTTGATCATTCTCCTCCCTTCATCAAGTAACTGGCGCAACATTGAGCTTACTTTGTACTGACCATGCCTCTCATCAGCTCAGCTTTCTACTTCTTTTTCATTATGCAAAACTTGCCAGTAAATTAATTTGGTATTACCATAAAGTCAGCTAGCACCTACACATTCAAGAAATCCAAAGGTTCACTTTTATATTTTTTTGGACACGGCCATTTCCTGCTGCTCCATTGGGCTTCTCACTCATCTAGAATGAGGCTTGGGATTCGGCACCGTAAGCCTTCACTCACAAATCACACAGGGATTTCCCCCATCCCCCCCCACCTTTTTTTTTTTTTTTTTTTTTAAACACCCCTTTCCCAACTAACTGAGCCCAGTCACTGCGACGGTAGCCCTCAGCTGGAGGCTCCTTCCAGAACCCCTGCAAACACGGGTCGTAAATCCAGCCACTAGCTGTCACCTTCCCTCTCCCCCAAAAGGGGCTGAGAGCACAGCCTCTGCAGCATCCCCGGCTTTGGCCAGCAAAGAGAGCAGGAGAGCTGCACTGGGAATCGAATCCGGAGTGCAGTGCTGCCACCAGGCCGGACCACGTTTAACATTTTTATAAAGTGGTGGGCTGGCCCACCCCATGGACCACGCTGGATCTCTGGGCTTGCTTTCTCCACCCCTTACCTTGGATTCGGAGGTTTTCTTGGTACTGGATAATGAAGTACTCTTGCGTCTGCTGCAGCTTCTTCAGCCCGCTTTCGGTGTCCTGGGTTATCAGCCTCAGCTCCTCGAACGTCTGGTTGATCTGCAGGTGTTTCTGGGACATGGAGTCCACCAAGCCACCCACTGGGGAACTGGACTGCAGAGAGACACAAAAAGCATTTTTACTCCAGCTAATATACATGTATCACCATGAAATTGCCACTGTATATTTATAAAATGCTTTTCCAGCCGGGGAGTTCAAATTATATTACAGATAGTGTGTCATTTCAAGACAGCACAGTAATTATATTTATCATGCAACTGACTCCATAAACATTTGGTGCAGTAGCTTTACCTAACCATTGTAACATAGCTAACTGTATCTTAGTACAGACCAAGCCTAAGTAGTGCAAAGGCGTTGTGTAAATATAAATATCTGAATACAGACAGTGCAGTAACAAATTCAGAAAGGGAGGAATTAAAATAAAAAAAATTTGGATGAGGGCAAAGAATCCCTAAGTTGTGAAGAGTGAGGGGAAAGTCAGGGAACCGACTGGTGCTATGGATTGCGCCGGGAAAGATTAGTGAGGGTCTTTACATGCCATCATATTTTCTGCTGCGAGGATCTGCCGCCTTGCCTAGCTGAAGTTGCAGAAGGGGAAGCCATTCCCTTCCCCTGTAATGCCTACAGCCGGCTGTAGGGGGCGGGAATGTGACAAGAGAAAAGCCAGGGCTGCTCCCCTACAGGCTGTGTTTCTCAAGACCTTTCCCATATTTCTCATCACATGCACAGTGGTTGTTGACTGTATTTATTTACAGGCATCCTAGGTTTCTTATTTTGAACTCTTCACCACCAACTAAGCTCTCCCTTCTCTCCTCCCTGCCACCAGTAGGCTTTACAATTTCTGAAAATGTAAACGTGAAAAGTTGTTGTCATATTCTATAAACCAATGACTAATTTTTCAATCAGATTTTTATTTTTTTTTTACAGCTTTGGCAAATGGCACATTAGAATTTCAAATGCTATGTTTAATGCCATCATCCACAGAACATGTCAAATATAATGTAGGGTCTTATATGAAAGTCAAAAGATGATGGGCGGGGCAGATTCTAGTTAGCTGTGCTAGTCACAGATCCTCTGCAGGTTAAGACACCTTAACCTGCAAAGGAGAAAAGTATATGATAGGACACATACACACACACACGTCCCTTTTTCAATGATTATGGCCTTCAAAAGAGCATCATGTATAGAGAGTTCTCTTTACCAGCCCACCAGTTACATCACACACCTAATTTCTGGCCTAGAGGTTAGAGCAATGGGCTGTGAACCTGGGAAACCAGCACTCAAATGCCACTTCTTCCACTGGCCTTCCTTGTGACCTTGAGCAAGTCACTTTATCTCCTATTGCCTCAGGTACCCACTAGGTCAGCGGTTCTTAACCCTTTTCCCCATCGTGACGCGTCCACGCTCACAAATGACACACTGCTCATTATAATCCACGGCAGAAATTAAAAAAAAAAAAAAAAAAGAAGGCCCAATATTACTTTTATTGTTAAGAATGACACAAGGGAAAGATAAGTACACTCTCTGAACAGAAATTACATAAATAGTAAACCTCCCACAACAGAACAGCGCAACTTCCAGCACTTAAATAGTAACCACCTTACCTACAAAAAGGAACATTGAAAATATTACACCAGGCCTTAAAACATCAATACCAAGTCAGGCTGCTATAGAGCCCTACACACAAACTTCACACCAGCAGAATCCCTCACCTCATTCACATGCGCAGACTCTCACCTAACAAAGAATAAAGAGACTATAAAGCATAAACAGAAACATGCAGACAAAAACTGAACTGGAAACTGCAACAAGCCAGAGTGACTGTATGCAGTGTGAGAAAGGAAAAAGAGAAACACCACCAGTCCTTATAAAACAAATTAAGAACCCTTGATTGGACGCGCGTTTTCGACGCGCTAGCGTTACCCCTTATTCAGTAAGGGGTCGAAAACGTGTTTCCAACCCCCCCCCTCCCCGAACCTAATAGCGCCCGCAACATGCAAATGCATGATGGCCCTATTAGTTATTCCCGCGCAATTCAGTAAGTAAAATGTGCTGCCAAGCCGCACATTTTACTAAAAGAAATTAGCGCCTACCCAAAGGTAGGCAATAATTTCTACCTGCTTTTCTGTGCACCCTCCGACTTAATATCATGGCGATATTAAGTCGGAGGTCCCGAAGAGTTAAAAAAAAAAAAAGGGAAAAAAAAATTTGAAGTAGACCCGCGGCTCGCGGGTTGAAAACCGGACGCTCAATTTTGCCGGCGGCCGGTTTCCAAACCCATGGATGTCAGCGGGCTCGAGAACAGACACCGGCAAAATTGAGCGTCGGCTGTCAAACCCGCTGACAGCCGTCGCTCCTGTCCCTAAAGAGGCGCTAGGGAAATGCTAGTGTCCCTAGCGCCTCTTTTTACCTGTTTCTACCGCCGGACCTAATTTGCATACTGTATCACGCCGGACCTAATTTGCATACTGTATCGCGCTGTATCGTTCTGTGAGCACGCTAGGAGAGCGGGCATTCGCCTGCTCTCCTGTGGACTTTACTGTATCGGCCCGATTGTTGTGAATTAGGAAGGGGGGTGGGGGGTTGCTTGCAACTTTCTCCTCTCTCTCAGTCACACACAAGCTCTGTCTCGCACACACAGGCTCTCAGTCACATTCATAATCACATGCTCCTCTCTCTTTCACTTACGTAGGCTCTCAATCACCCAGTTACACACAGGCTCGCTCTCTCATACACCCAGGCTCTCTCTCTCATACATACACATACTCTCCCTCACTTACACACACAGGATCTCAATCACATTCATAATCACATGCTCTCTCTTTCACTCACGTGGGCTCTCAATCACCTAGTTACACACAGGCTCGCTCTCTCATACATACACATACTCTCCCTCACTTACACATACAGGATCTCAATCACACTTACATGCCGTCTCACACACACACACACACACACACACACGCTCGCTTGCTCGCTCACTCATTCTCTCCCCCCACCGAAGAACAACTAGTGGCAGCAACAGCCTCCTCTTTTTCCAGCCCTCTCGGCCTCGAGAAGAGAGACCCATTGGCCGTGGGGGCTGACGCTGCTCCTCTTTTTGCTCCGGGCCGATGCTGCATGCACTTGTACCTAGCATGGACTCTTCTTCCCGCCTGCGCGGTCGCTACACACAATTTCCTCTTCTGGGCAGCAAGAAGAAGAGAACATGCTGCTAGTACCGCTGAGTGCTTCTTCCAGCTCTCCTGCCATGTTCCGCCCGGGCTATCGGCATTTTAAGGCCGGGCGGAGGAAGAGTTCACATCTTGCTGGGGAGGCAGGGGACCGGGAAGTGTAGCGATACACTGGCTGAGAACCGCTGCACTAGGTTGTAAACGTTTTGAGACTGACTAAATTGGGAAAGGCGCCTAAGACATCTCTAAGATTAGACTTGTGGGATAGTAAAGTCTATGAATTAGTCACCTTGGAGCACATGACAAATGCATTAAAGAAAAATTTAGAGTTGTATGATAATGTATATGGGGAATTATTTGATTTGGAGGAGGGGGCTCTTTGCTTTAGAGTTGGTGGTAATGCCAAAAAAGGGTCAGTATTTGGTGAGAATGAAGCGGTACGCCTTATGTCGTCTTGGATCATGATATGGAAATACCAGTGCATTGGTAAGGAATTTGGATACTGTCAATGTAAGTTTATGCCTTACAAATAAAAAGTTATTTAAGAAATTGGAAAGGCTGTCTAGAAATGCAAAACTTATTATAGGGTTGGTGGGGAAATGCTGCTTTTAGCAAATTTTGCTTACCTGTAACAGGTGTTCTCACAGGACAGAAGAATGTTAGTCTTCACATATGGGTGACATCACAGGATGGAGCCCAATCACGAAACACTTTAGTCAAAGTTTCCAGAACTTTGACTGGCCCCTAATGGGCATGCCCAGTATGGCACTAACCCTGCAGCCAGCAGGGGTCCCCCTTCAGTCTTATTTAAAAGCTACAGGCAGTGCCGAAAAATAAAATAAAACACTGCAAACACCGGGGGCGGTGGGCGGGTTTCATGAGGACTAACATCCTGCTGTCCTGTGAGAACACCTGTTACAGGTAAGCAACATTTGCTTTCTCACAGGACAAGCAGGATGGTAGTCCTCACATATGGGTGAGTACCGAGCTGAGGATGTCCGAACATGCACCAAGTGTACCCAAAGGTGTGCAACAGGCACAACAACTGGGGTGGAATTTGGTAGAGGGCATCCTGAACCCCACCAGGTAGGCGGAAGGGTGTTGGTACATCACGTTGTAAATAGGTTACGAAGAACAGACTGGCCAAAGATGGAATCTTGTCTTCCGGCTTTGTCCAAGCAATAGTGGGCTGCAAAGGTGTGGAGAAAACTCCAGGTGGCAGCCCTGCAAATGTCAGGAAGCGGCACCGATCGTAGGTGTGCTACTGAAGTCGCCATGGCCCTCACAGAGTGTGCTTTAACACGGTCTTGAAATGGAATGCCCGCTTGCTGACAGCAAAAGGATATGCAGTCCGCCAACCAGGAGGAGAGAGTCTGCATACCCACAGGCTTCCCTAACTTGTTAGGGTGGAAAGAGACAAACAATTGAGTGCTTTCCCTGTGGGCAGCTGTACGGTCTAGGAAGAATGCTAGAGCCCGTTTACAGTCAAGGGTATGCAGTATAATGGATTGATTAATGTGAATCTCCGATACTACCTTAGGCAAGAACTTAGGGTGAGTGCGGAGTACCGTCCGGTCCTGCAGAAGTTTAGTGTAAGGCAGATATGTAACTAGGGCCTGAAATTCACTAACTCTGTGAGCTGAAGTGATTGCTAGAAGGAAAATCACTTTCCATGTGAGATAGCGAAGATCACAGGAGTGAAGAGGCTCAAATGGCGATTTCATGAGCCGACCCAAAACCAGGTTGAGGTCCCAAGAAGGGGCCGGAGGACGCAGTGGAGGCTTGAGGGTGAAGCAAGCCTTTCAGAAAACATGTTACAAGGGGTTGTACTGATATAGGAACATCCCTGATACCTTTATGGAAGGCGGCTACCACACTGACATGCATTCTGATGGAAGAAGTCTTTAGACCTGACTCTGATAAATGCCAGAGATAGTCCAAAAACTTCATGATTGGACAGGAAAAGGGGTCAAGGGACTGAGAAGAGCACCATGACGTGAACCTTTTCCATTTGTAAGCTTTTCTCGTGGAAGCCTTCCGTGAAGCAATCAAGACACGGGAAACTGGTTCAGAAAGGTTAAGTGGCTGAAGGATTAACCTTTCAACATCCATGCCGTCAGGGACAAGGCATGAAGATTGGCATGGCGGAGGCATCCATTGTTTTGAGTGATCAGAAGCGGGTCCATTCCCAAGGGAATTCGCCTGCGAATGGAGAGAGCCTGCAGTATTGGAAACCACACTTGGCATGGCCAGTGAGGTGCTATCAGGATCATGGTTCCCTTGTCCTGACATAACTTCACGAGAGTCTTTGAGGGAAGAGGAAGTGGAGGGAATGCGTAGAGTAGACCAGTTGCCCACGAGAGGGAGAATGCGTCTCTGGGCTGAGAGTGTTTGCTGCGAATGAGAGCAGAATTTCTCTATTTTGCGGTTTTGAGGAGACGCAAAGAGGTCTATCTGAGGATATCCCCATTGTTGGAAGATGGAGTTCGCCACCGAAGGTTGAGAGACCACTCATGCGGTTGAAAGATGCAACTCAGCTCGTCTGCCAACACATTGTCCACTCCTGGCAAGTAGGTGGCCCTGAGGTACATCGAATGGGAGAGAGCTTCCTCCCAAATCTGTGCAGCTTCCTGACACAGAAGGAAGAAGCCTGTGCCTCCCTGTTTGTTGATGTACCACGTGGTCATCTGGTTGTCCTTCTGGATCAGGATAACTTGATTTGAGAGGCAATCCTGAAATGCCCTGAGAGCATATCTGATTGCTCGAACCTCCAGGAAATTTATTTGGTGTTTGGCTTCCTTTGGAGACCAAGAGCCTTGTGTCTGCAGATTGGCCACATGGGCTCCCCATCCGAGGTTGGAAGCATCGGTGGTGAGAATTAATTGAGGGTTTGGAGCCTGAAAGGGCAAGCCTTGGAGGAGATTGGTCTGATTTTTCCACCAGGCGAGAGACTGACAGAGTGTGTCGGTGACTTGGACAATGGTCGACAGGGGCTGAATGCTTTGAGTCCATTGAGACCTTAGAGTCCACTGCATGACTCTCATGGCCAAACGGGCCATTGGTGTGACCTGAACTGAGGACGCCATGTGTCCCAGGAGGATGAGAAAGTGGTGTGCAGTCGCGGAGTGCTGAGACTGCAGGTGGTGTGCAAGAGACGAGAGTGAAAGCTTGCCTTTGAGGCAGAAAAGCCTTTGTCTGGAAGGTGTCCAAGTCTGCCCCAATGAACGACAAGGTTTGAGATGGGACTAAGTAGGATTGTCGTACTTGACGAGAAATCCTAATGAAATTACATAGAAACGACGGCAGAAGAAGACCAAACAGTCCATCCAGTCTGCCCAGCAAGTTTTGCACTTTTTTTTTTTTTCTCTCATACTTATGTTACTCCTGGCTCTTAGTAACCTTTTGGTTCTATTTCCCTTCCACCCCCACAATTAATGAGAGAGCAGTGTTGGAACTGCATCTAAGTGAAATATCTAGCCCAATTAGTTAGGGGTAGCAACCGCCGCAATAAGCAAGTCACACCCACGCCCACCTGCCCACCCAGACTAAATAATTCAGTCCTTGTTGGTTGTTGTCTGTATATAGATCCACATTTCTTCATTCCCCCTGCCGTTGAAGCAGAGAGCTATGCTGGATATGCTTGAAGTATCAGTCTTTCTCCCCTGCTGTTGAAGCAGAGAGCTATGCTGGATATGCATTGAAAGTGAAGTATCAGGCTTATTTGGTTTGGGGTAGTAGCCGCCGTAACAAGCAAGCTACTCCCCGCTTTTTTGTGAATGCAAATCCTTTTTTCCGCATTTCCTCTTGCAGTTGAAGCTTAGAGCAATGTTGGAGTCACATTAACCCTATGTATGTTTATTGAATAAGGGTATTATCTCCAGGTAGTAGCTGCGAACCACCCACTCTTCATTCATGTCCTCTAGACTTTATGGATCCACAGTGTTTATCCCACGTCCCTTTGAAGTCCTTCAGAGTTCTGGTCTTCAGCACTTCCTCCGGAAGGGCATTCCAGGCATCCACCACCCTCTCCGTGAGGAAACACTTCCTGACATTGGTTCTGAATCTTCCTCCCTGGAGCTTCAAATCGTGACCCCTGGTTCTGCTGATTTTTTTCTGAAGGAGTGTGTAAGGTTAGATTGAGGGATGACAGAGCAGCTTGCTGAGTGGGAGCCCTGATTAACCAGTCGTCCAGATAGGGGTAGACGTGAACACCTTGGGTCCTGGGGAAGGCTGCAACTACTACAAGGCATTTTATGAAGACTTGGGGCGCAGATGCCAGGCCGAATGGAAGCACTCAGTATTGATAGTGCTTGGGGCCTACTAGAAACCTCAGGTATTTGCGATGAGATGGAGTTATCGCAATACGAGTGTATGCGTCCTGGAGGTCCAGAGAGCAGAGCCAGTCTCCTCTTTGTAGAAGAGGAAGAAGCGAGCCTAAGGTTATCATCTTGAACTTCTCTCACTGGAGGTACTTGTTGAGGGCCCGTAGGTCCAGGATAGGTCGAACGCCTCCCGAGTTTTTGGGGATTAGAAAGTACCGGGAATAGAACCCTAGGCCGTGCTGAGAGTAGGGTACTGTTTCTATTGCCTTGGACTGGAGGAGGAGGGAGACCTCCTGTTCCAGAAGGATGGAGTGATCGGATGTTCTTCACGTTGGTAGAGGTGGGGAGTCCGGTGGAATGGAGAGAAAGTTCAGGTGGTAACCCTGAGCAATTATCGCTAGTACCCATTGGTCTGAGGTGATTGAGTGCCATATGTTGTGGAAGTGGCACAATCGACCTCCCACTGGTATGTGAGGCAGTGGAATCTGGCTGCTGCTCTCTAGGTGGAAGTCAAAAGCCTGAAGCAGGCCCTGGTTGAGGAGCTGCTTGTGGTTTTTGTTTACGTGTTTGACTGTGCTTTTTGAAAAGATCTCGTGGAACAGGATCTATAGTTGGTGGTGGGTAGGACTTTTTCGGGCGGAAGAATGACTTTTTAAGAGTCCTTTCTGAAGGGCTGTTTAGAAGAATAGTCCGAAGGCATCAGAGAGAGCTGTCTTAGGGTCCTTAAGTTCCGCCATGGTCCATTGAATCTGTTCTCCAAACAGATTATCTCCTACACAAGTTAGGTCAGATAACCTGTCTTGTACCTCAGGGCAAAGGTCAGAAGACTTGAGCCAGGCCCACCTTCTTGCCGAAATAGCAGCTGCAGATACCCTAGTGGCAGTATCAAAGATATCATAATATGATCTGATCACATGCTTGCCTGCCTCAAAACTCTTGTTTACTAGGATTTGGAGCTGATCTTGAAATTGCTGAGGCAGGGAGTCCGTCAAGTCTTGTATCTGCTTAAAAATGACCCTGTTATATTGGGTCATATAGAGCTGATAAGCGGCAATTCGGGAGATGAGCATTGATCCTTGGAAGACTCTGTGACCAATGGCATCTAAAAACTTCTGTTCCTTGCCAGGGGGAAAGGAAGTGTGAGGCTTTGACCTCTTTGCTCTCTTCTGTGCAGATTCTACCACTACAGATTGGTGATCTGATTGTGGTTTCTGAAAGCCCGGAGCTGACTGCACCAAATAGATAGTGTCAGCTTTTCTGTGGACTGGCGCAATGGAGCCAGGATGTTCCCAGTTCTTCTTCAGGAGATCCAGAAGAACCTGGTGGATAGGGATGGAGGTTATTACCTTGGGAGCATCCAGGAACTGGAGCAACTCCATCATCTGATGTCTATCATCCTGTTCAGTCTGTAATTGGAAGGGAACCAATTCAGACATTTCCTTCACAAAATTTATAAAGGAAAGGTCCTCTGGAGGAGAATGCTTTCTACTTTCAGTGGGTGAAGGTGGTGAAGGCAAATCATCGGTGTCTGGTTAGGAATCATCAGTCCAGGTATCATAGGGATCAGCACCTGCGCCTCTAGGATGTAGAGGGGGACGGGATGGTGAGATACCTGAAGGTCCTGGTCTAGGCTTCGAAGGAATAATAGGAGGCACCAATGAAGGCATTGAAGGCACCGGCACAGGCATCGAGGGCATCGATGGGTGGCTCGGTGGCACCGACGGGCGAATCGGCACCGATGGTTGGATCGGTAGCAATGGATGTATCGACATTGATGGCTGAGGCAGAACTCCCGAAGGAGGGATGCGAAACGGTGTTTCTCCTCCCGGTGACAGAGTGAGCGGGGAGGGCACCAGCGCCATCGGTGGAAAAGCGGCTATGAGCGCTTCCATCCTGGAGAGCAGCGGTGCCAACGCTGCTGGAATCGGGTCGGTGATCGGTTCCGCAGTCGGTTACCCGGTGTCGGTGCCGGAGGAACCTGGAGTCGTTGCATCGCCTTGTCAATGGCCTCCTGAACCATCTGGTCCAGTTCTTCTCGAAGACCTGGAGCAAGCAGCCCCGGCTCCGGAACAGAAGAAGGAGGCAGAGGCATAGCTGGAGGGACCACCGTTAAAGACGGAGTCGCGGCTCCCGATACCCTGTCGGGTGAGGGATTGCCTCAGTCACCTGGTCGCT
This sequence comes from Rhinatrema bivittatum, assembly GCF_901001135.1. Classification (NCBI taxonomy): domain Eukaryota; kingdom Metazoa; phylum Chordata; class Amphibia; order Gymnophiona; family Rhinatrematidae; genus Rhinatrema; species Rhinatrema bivittatum. The sequence continues at coordinate 49,840,803 of NC_042626.1, forward strand.
GAAAAGTTCGGTGCCTTTTCTGGACGGGGTTTCTTTGACGGCGGCTTGGACGATGGCGAGGTCGATGATTTTGCTCCCTCGATGGTCCAAGACTTTCTATGCTGGTGGCGATGTTTGTCTCTACGATCCCCTCGGTCCTGAGGGGGAGTAGAGGGTGTCGAAGGCCGAGATGTCGTTGATGCCAGACGGTCACTGGCCGGTGGATGATGCTGGCGCGAAGTTGACAGTGCCGGGTCTGACGACATCGATGCAATGGACAGAGTCGGGGTTTGAGCACGGAAGAGAAGTTCCATCTTCTCCATTCTGGCCTTGTGACCTTTTGGTGTCATAAGTGCACATTTGGTGCAGGTCAAGACATTGTGCTCTCGTCCAAGACACATTACTCAGACTTTATGGGGGTCTGTGATGGACATGGTGCGATTACAGTCCGGGCATCGAAGGAACCCAGACACCATGGCCATGGAAATAATTGAGCCACGGTACGATAGACGGCCAGTAGACCACGAGGGCCAAACTCGACGGTAATCGTCGGAAAACGGGTAAAAACTTACCGGAGTACCGCGGCTTGAAAAAGTTCGAGGAGGGACCCCTGTAGGGCGAATTAACTTTTACTAATTCCGTGAGGAAAATTCCTGTCAGGAATCTCTGCAGAGCTCCTTAACAGTGAGGCTACTGCTGCGCGGAAAAAAGAAGACTGAAGGGGGACCCCTGCTGGCTGCAGGGTTAGTGCCATGCTGGGCATGCCCAGTAGGGGCTAGTCAAAGTTCTGGAAACTTTGACAGAAGTTTTCAGTGATTGGGCTCCATCCTGTGATGTCACCCATATGTGAGGACTACCATCCTGCTTGTCCTTGTCTGTATCTCAACCATGCTGCCTACCCCACTATTGCATTATTCAGGAGGTGCTGATTTGGTGAAGGTCGGATCTGCATGTGTAACTGAGGTGAGGTATTTTACTAGTAGGTAGGGATTTGTATCAATTTTTGTTGCATTTTCTCATTCTCAATAGGACATGCATCTGTGCTGCACTGCTGCCTTTTCATAGAAAGGGCTATTGCTGTTTGAGTTTTTGGAATTAATGTTGCAATGGTATGGAAAGTTTGCTACACATGCTGAATGGTTTTTTTTTCTCCCTCAGGTTTTGTATTTTACAATGCATCTGGTAGTAAAGGAGTTTGTGTTTTTGTTACTGAGATAGAATCAGAATATCTTTTTTATTTAATGAGTTGCATTCGAAATATCCTAGTTCTATTCTGCATACATTGTTTGGGGAGGGGGGAGCGGTAGGGGGGAGTGGATGTAGATTATATGTATGAAAACTATTCCTTACCTGCTAATTTTCGTTCCTGTAGTACCACGGATCAGTCCAGACTAGGTTATATCCCCATTCCAGCAGATGGAGGCAGAAGAAAAAAAAACTTGCGAGGCGCTCGGAATTACCCATGAGCACCCTCTGCGTCCCATCAGTATTAAGAATATCAAAGCAGAACAAAAAACTCAGAACTAACTGATGAATGGATCAAGCAAAACACTCCCAACCAAATAGGGAACTATATACAAGTTGCCCTTAAGGCAAATATTGTATGTAGTCCAAACTTGTAAATGCAAAACCCGAAGCCTTCAAGAAAAATTTGAAACCTTATTAAACCACCGATGGAGCAGGATAACTGTACTGAAAAAGCAAGATAATGGACCAGAAACCTGCTATCGAAAAGAGCGGGTGGGCGTCTGGACTGATCCGTGGTACTACAGGAACGAAAATTAGCAGGTAAGGAATAATTTTCATTTCCCTGTACGTACCCGGATCAGTCCAGACTGTGGGATGTACCAAAGCTTCCCTAAATAGGGTGGGCCCCAGATAGCCCTGCACGAATGACCTGGTCACCAAATGAACCCAAACCCGGTGGTCTAAGATTTAAACGATAATGACGCGCAAAGGTATGCAGTGACTTCCATGTCGCCGTTCTGCAAATTTCTTGAGGAGACACAGCCTGACTTTCTGCCCAGGAAGTCGCCTGAGAACGAAGAGAATGAGCTTTCACTCCGTCCGGAGGGCGTTTCCTGGAACCTATATAAGCAGCAACAATTGCTTCCTTCAACCAGCGAGCAATAGTGGTCTTTGAGGCCTGATGTCCTTTCTTGGGGCCACTCCAGAGAACGAACAGATGGTCCGAAAGTCGAAAATCATTGGTGATCAAGGTAATGAAGAAGAACTCACTTAACATCGAGTCGCCGTAGCTCCCTAGAGACTTCTTCCAGAAAAGCTGATAGTTCCACCGACTGATTGAGGTGAAAAGAGGATACCACTTTCGGGAGGAAAGATGGCACCATGGTCAGAGAGACTCCTGAATCCGTGAAGCGTAAACAGGGCTCCCTACAAGACAGAGCTTGCAATTCCGATATTCTGCGAGCTGAAGAAATAGAGACTAGGAACACCATCTTTAGAGTTAAATCCTTGAGCATAGAATTTTTCAGCGGCTCAAACGAAGGAACACACAAAGCGCGTAACACCAGATTAAAATTCCACGAAGGACACAGAGCACGAACCGGAGATTTCAAATGCTTTACCCCTTTCAAAAAATGGGTAATGTCCAGATGAGAAGCCAGAGGGGTCCCATCCATATGCCCTACGAGCGAACTAAGGGCTGCTACCTGAACACGAAGGGAATTGTAAGCCAAACCCTTGCTTAGTCCACTCTGCAGAAAAGAAAGAATCTGAGCCACAGACGCCCAAACGAGGAGCAATCCCTCCGGACTCACACCAACACTCGAAAACTTTCCATAGTCGAACATAAGAGATTGAAGTGGAGGTTTTCCTGGCTTGCAAGAGAGGAAAGATTACTTTCTCTGGATAACCTCTCTTCCTCAGCTGTCTCCTCTCAAAAGCCAGGCCGCAAGACAAAAGCGATCGGCCTGGTCGAAAACTATGGACCCTTGACGAAGAAGCCGGGGAAGATGACCCCGGTGAAGCGGACCGTCCACTGCTAGATTGACTAGGTCCACGAACCACGGCCTTCGTGGCCACTCTGGAGCCACCAGAATCACTGCTCCGCAGTGAAGTTCTATTCTCTGCAGGACCTTTCCCGCTAGAGGTCATGGAGGAAACACAAAGCAGAACGTCGTGAGGCCAGGGCAGCACCAGAGCATCTACGCCTTCTGCCCCGTGCTCTCTTCTGTGACTGAACAAGCGGGGTGCCTTTGCATTCTTTAGTGTGGCCATCAGGTCGAGATGGGGAAAACCCCACCACCATACTAGAAGTGACACTGCCTCTTTGGATAACTCCCACTCTCCGGGATCCAACCTCTGCCAGCTTAAGAAATCCGCTTGCACATTGTCTACTCCCGCTATATGAGAAGCTGCCAGTCGCATGACGCTATGTGAGAAGCTGCCAGTCGCATGACGTTCTGCCCATGCCATGAGCTTGTCCGTCTCCCGAGAGACATGTTGACTCTTCGTTCCCCCTTGCTGATTGACGTATGCCACCGTGGTTGCATTGTCGGATAGGATCCGCACCGACTTGCCGCGCACCAAAGGGAGAAACTGTTTCAGGGCCAGGTGGACCGCCCGGGTTTCCAGCCGATTGATCGGCCATGTCGCTTGCACTGAGGACCAGTGACCTTGCGCCACCTGAGATTGACACACCGCCCCCCAGCCTAAAAGACTGGCATCCATGGTAACGACCACCCACTGCGGCATCTCCAGGTCCACTCCGCTGAGCAAATGATCCAGAGAGAGCCACTAGCTCAGACTGTCCTTGGCCAGATCCGGGAGCGGCAAGAGAGCTTGGAACTCCTAAGACACTGGCTTCCAACGGGAGAGCAATGTCGTGACCCGGGCTCCCCGCAGACGGAGCATCGCATCCCACGCAGCATGTGGGAAGAAAACAGCTGACAGAAAAACTCCCAAAAACAGCTTCAGTCAGTAACCGCCAAAAGAAACTGAGGTAAAGTAATTTCCCCTTTAAAAACCACGCTGGCTCAAGTAATACTTTTAGCATTTTTTTTTTGTTTTGTTTTTTTTTTTAATAGCTGAGGAATGTCGCCTCTCAGCCTTACCAGTTCCGAGGAATGGCGCCTCTCGGGTGAGCCGGTATTCAAATAGAGGGAGCGGCTGGACCACCAGCTTGCACCCCTAAGAGCCAGGAACGGAATAAAAGAAAAGAAAACAAACACCTACCTGAGAATAAGAAACTATTCTCATGGCCAGATAGAGATGCAAGCTGTAAGGCAGTCAAAAATAAACTGAGAGGCCAACTTAGCTTAACACTGTTCTGAGAAAACTTAAGGGTTTTTTTTTTGTTTTTTTTTAAACTTGATCCATTCAAAGGAAAAAAGAGAGAGAGAGGGAAAGAAAAAAAGAGAAAATAATATTCTAACTTTCCCTGAAAAAAATGTATCAATTTAGGTGGGAGCCGCAGCATCAACAACCTTCATCTACTGGAGACAGAAGAATACTGATGGGACGCAGAGGGTGCTCCCATCAGTATTCCGAGCGCCTCACAAGTTTTTTTTTCTGCCTCCATCTGCTGGAATGGGGATATAACCCACAGTCTGGACTGATCCGGCTACGTACAGGGAATTATATTTAGCCCCGTGACTGTCAAGTGTTCAGTGTGTCACGCCTGTAAGCATTATCTCCCAGGTGTATCCCAATAGAAAAAAAGGCTGAGAACCACTGTTATAAAGTATCAGTGTTGCAATTTTTAAATATTGTCATTTTGTGTGTGTTATGAATGTTTGTTGTGTGATCCACACTGAACAGATATATATCTTGGAAGTAGCAGAATGCAAGACTTTTAATAAACAAACTATATAAGTGCATGTGAACGCAGCATTAGCAGTTGGTCAAACAGCAACAAGAGGCCACCTTTTAGGGTCTCTCTCAGCCACATGAGATTACTGCAGTGTTTTGTCCCATACACTGGAGAAAAATTGGAAGAATACTGTAATATCATATGCCATGCACAACAACCCTCTGGTGAGAAGGAAGGAGAGGCACCATACACGATGGATCTTTCCATGAGCCCGATGGGAAGGACTATGAAGACAATGAGAATGTCGCCTCCTCGGTGAAAGGCAGCCAGGAGGAATCAGAGCGGTGCGAGATCTCACAGGTCAAGACAAAGAGGAAAATAAAGGCACTCACATTTGTGGCCTCTCGTACGAGCCGCTGTTCGTGGTACAATATGTGTCTGATGCATCGGACAAGTTCCATTGGGCAGAGCTCATATGTATTCTGTAAAATGAAAGGAAAATGAAGACAGCACGCAGGTGACCAGTTAATGCTTACAGAATAACTAACATAAGAAATTGCCATGCTGGGTCAGACCAAGGGTCCATCAAGCCCAGCATCCTGTTTCCAACAGAGGCCAAACCAGGCCACAAGAACCTGGCAATTACCCAAACACTAAGAAGATCCCATGCTACTGATGCAATTAATAGCAGTGGCTATTCCCTAAGTAAAATTGATTAATAGCCGTTAATGGACTTCTCCTCCAAGAACTTATCCAAACCTTTTTTGAACCCAGCTATACTAACTGCACTAACCACATCATCTGGCAACAAATTCCAGAGCTTTATTGTGCATTGAGTGAAAAAGAATTTTCTCCGATTAGTCTTAAAATGTGCTACTTGCTAACTTCATGGAATGCCCCCTTCCCAGCCTCAAGGTCTGAAGGGATGTCTCCTCCCAGGCAAATCCCTCAGTACCAAGGACTGGCATTAGTCATGCTGGAGGACCCAGGGGAGAAACTAAGGAGTAGGGCCCAGCCAGTGCTGTGAGCTTTGTCAAAGGGGCCTTTCTGGTGCTGTGGACCCAGACAACCACCCCGCTTGCCCACATGCCAAAACTGGCCTTGCTTAGCATCAGCCTTTATGGCTGGTAGGGGCCACCACCACAACAGAAGCAGGCGCCTTCCCTCCCTCCATGGAAATCAAACCTGTCACCTCAACAGCACATCCCAATCCCAGCCAGCTCCAATGGACAGCACTCAAACCACAGCTTTCTGCATCACAGTGCACCACAAGGATGGTTGTCTGTAGGCATTTTGTCTTAAAATAAAATACAATAAGTATCTTTTAAATAATCTTTTAAGAAAAGGGTGATGAGGTTTTGTACATCAGAGGCTGGAAGTTCTGTTGCCATGTGACAGCCTTAAAAACTCATGTTCCAAGGCATGGGACGGGATTTTTGCAGCTATGCTTGTCCCGGAGAAAAGCAGGTTGTTGCAGATTGGACCACGATCCTAAAATAAATATTGTGGGTAGGCGGGCCTCTACATGGCATCAAAGGCTCATACATAAAACTCCAGATGTTTCGAGTGTTTTTCCAAGGAAATGTCATCGCAGGTTGCAAAGAACCCACTTTGCTAAGCTAACAGCCCCGCAGTCTGTAGAGGAGACAATTTCACACGTACAGGCACATAAAATAAAAAAAGGCATCCAGGGATGGCCGAGGCTCAAGCTGCTTTGTACTTGCTGTCCTGCCAGGGGCCTAGGGAGCATAGTGCAGGCAATATGCCAGGGAAGGCGACCTCTGCCAGCTGAAGAAGCGGCACAGAGGGCAGGCCATCCCATCATCCTGGGCAGCAAGGACACAGGTTGACTGATGAAAGGACAGAGGGTGATAATGAAGAGAAAAAATGTGAAATTAAAAAAATAAATGAAATGTGTTATGGTTCCTTTTGCTGCTTTTGTGAAAGAACTATAGTGCATGGTATTTAACAATAAATAAAACCACAACCCAGAAATCTGCATTTCCAGATCACCTTTAACATGATCCAGATTTCATCCTTTTGATACTGCTCACAAAATAACTTGAAACAGATTATTTTCTTCCAAGATTAAAAAGAGGACTTGGTACAACGTCTAAATTTTTGCATGCATGAAGCTCCACTTTCAAAAGTACATAACAGCTGAACTTGTTGAGCCAAACAATTTCAACTGTCTGGCTAATTAAATACCAACCTTTAACTGAGTGGCATAATGCCCAAGTTTTATCTTCAGTAAAAATCCATCTTCTCCAACCTGATGCTCAGCTTTCTTCTGCAGTTCCTGTATTAAGCCTTCAAGTAGCTGCGTTGCTTTAATATTATCTTGTGGGTTTTCCAGATCTATCGCATCCCTTAAAGAAGAGGGAAAAAAAAACAAAAATAAAATCTTTAACATGGACATAACATACTGTCGTGTTACCAAAACTTTTTTTTTTTTTTCAAGTAATTTCAGTTGTGAGAATGAACAAATGGAACGATTAGATTTTTAATTCCATTCTGTCTAAATGCAGCCATCTTCAGTGAAGTAGCCTGGCTGCCGTGTTAGTAGCCATGGAGGAGCAGCTGGGCTAAGAACCAGGGAAGCCAGGGTCCAAATCCCACTGCTGCTCCTTGTGACATTGGGCGAGTCACTTCACCCTCCATTGCCTCACGTACAAGCTTAGAGGGTAACTTTCAAACAAATCCATGCAGCCCCATAGACGTGTGCGTGTATGGCCACATAGAAATCTATTACAATACTTCACAACCTGTGCGTATCAGGTACGCGCAGATTATAAAACATGCATGTGTCTACTCCCTAACGTATGTGCATAGGGTTCCTTAGGTGCGAATACCTGCAATGCATTGAAAGCCATGGACTTTTCTTACCTATTTCAAAAACATATATGAGTATGTTTTTCACGTGAAAAAAAAACCTGTAACTTGCTTGCGTAAAACCCTGTTTTACGGAGTGGAAGTCGCTATATTTTAAAACGTGCGCACAGAACCGGAACCAGCAGTTTGTTGAAAGCTCCACCAGTTCACCCAGCTCTTCTCCAGGTCGCCGAGGCCCTCCTAGCTCGTCGCTCAGAACTACTCCCGAGTCCACCCACACCTCCCACCCAACCAACAGTAAAAATACACGAGTCCGGCCGGTATCAATTGCGCGAATAAGTTGATAGGATGTACGCGCCCAAATCTCTTATAAAAACGGCAGCTTGCAAGCGTAACTCTTGGTCCCAATTCCAGAAGCCAAGAGACCGCCCCTCTTTTTGGGCTCATAAATGTGTAGGCAAGACCAAAACTACATGCGTGTCTGATGTTTATAAAGTAGCATGCATGTGAGCACAAGCTACGGAAGAGCACGTGTTCATTTTATGGGTGTAGATGTATTCAAAATTCACCCCTTAGATTGTGAGCCCTCTGGGGACAGGGAAATACCCACAAGTGCCTGAATGCAATCTGGGTTGAAGTGACAAAGTGGACTAGAAATAAAAACCTGTTGTAATCTGTAGCTTTCCCCTCACTTCGTCACCGCTAGTAATCGCCTGGGGTTTATCCCAGGCTTTCTTGAATTCTTTTTTTGTCTCCGCCACCTACACTGGGAGTCTGTTTCTTGCATCCATCACCCTTTTCCATAAAGAAATATTTTCTGATGTCGCGCCTCTCCCCAGAGCCTCTACCGTGGCCTAAGCCCCCAAGCTGCAGCCCACACCCAGCCCGCACAGCTCATTTTCCCCAGCCTGCCCTGCTCTTCCTTGGCCCGGCCGGATCTGGCCCATGGAGGAAGTTGGGGTTTTTTTTGTTTTTTTTATTTGGACTGAGGAACTGCCACAGAGAATAAAACAAATGAATCAAATAAAGAGGAACCATTCAGAAAACAAACAAAAAAAAGGACACTACTGGTGAGTCACGCCCATTAAACATACCAGGACTGTCCCTCGATCCACTGCGACAAGTAATGCCGGACTTCTATGGGGAAGTGCTGGTCATACAGGGCCTGCATCTGCCGTAGAGCATCGCCCTGCAGCTGCTGGGCCTGGATCCACACCGCCATGGCTGGTCAGAGACTGCAGAAGATGACAAGGAAATGGGATTATCTCCTAAAGAAGAAATGTTACCTTAGACAGACAGAAAAAAAACAAACAAAAAACAGAAGGAAATAAAAAGAAAACATCTGTTTGCTCTCCAGATGCCATTTTGTAGTCTTCTATCCAAAATAAAATATTCAGTACAAATGTAATTATTCTGAACTACAAGCATACAGTTAAGTTACAAGATACCATGCACCATATCTGGGATGGTACAGACTCGCCTTCTGAACTATAAAAAAAATTCAGATTTAATTTTTCTGTATTAAGTAGGAGCTGCTTTAACACCCTGGTGAGTTATACTGTTCCTCCCATCATGGTATCAGCTGCCAGGATGAACCCTATGTCAGTTGCTATCATGTAAACATTTAGTAAGTAGCAGTTTTGATTTTATACACCGGAGACCAAGAAATGCTGCGTGCCCATCTCCAAACATGATGGACGGAAAATATTATTTTAAAGTGTAAGGACCTGTGATGTATTCAGCTTAAAATACATTTTGTATTACAATGTAGGTCTCGCTTATGGGGCAGGGAGTGGCCCTAGCTTGAGCGGTTAAAGTATTGGGCTGGGAACCAGGAGACCTAATTTCAAGTCCTGCATCTGCCACGGACATTCACCAAAGGCTCTGGACTCAGTCACCATCTCACACTCCCTCCCAAGTGCTTGGGTACATCGTGAGCTACATGAGGGAAGGGATCCATCCTCACTGCCTACAAATCTCGTGTGCTTCATGCATAAATGCACAAAATGAAGCAATGAAAATGCAAAATCCTTAGTATCAAGCATGTCTGTGTCATGCAGGTGCCAGCCAACCCATTCTCCCCCCCACTCGTAGCCCTGTAGCCTGCTCTGCACTTAGCTAAAAAGCCTGCTATTAACTCTGTGCCTATGTCTGGGGGTTGGGGAAGGGACAGCAGAATGATATTCCTGAGAAGTCCAAATCATTACACAGTAAAAACACGCTGTAAACCAATTTCACATACTTAAACTAGGAGCACAGATGGGTGCTGAGCACTATTTCGGGCCGACTGTACTTTTTCAAGGGCACTTGAGTTTTGCCACTTTTCTGCGAGCGTTTAACTCGATACATTATCAGAGCACGCAGCAAGGCAGTAGCAGCAAGACGGCCTTTTCTCTCCTGCCTTGGCCTCACAGGTTTTTTGAGGGAGTTCTGGTTATTTCTGATTTTCAAATCTTTGATGTGGTAAGATGTATCTTTACCCTGTGAATCCACCACTTTGGTTTCTTGGCGTTCCCTGCCTCAAGGATTTTGGGGGTGAGCTCTGTGTCTCGCTCAGTATTTGTCTATAGAGATGCTGATGCTTCCCCGTCACATCTGCCTTCACCTGACCAGCAGGCAAGGCATCACTACAATGATCACTGAAGACAGCACATGGGAAGCAGCACTCTGATGTCACAGAGGTGCACCCTGGGATACGACCTGGCACCAAGAAAGAAAAGGTGTCAAGATGACGCTGAGTACATCGATGATCGCCAGGCTTAGAAACACTTTATTTTATTTTTTATTTATTTATTTTTAACAAAACACTCAGCAGGGGGAGGAAAGAAACCCTGCCATCTGCAGCTTCTACTAAAAGTAAGGGATGTGAATTTTACAAATCAGTGCAGGTGGTACTGCCCCTTTAAAAATGTTGATTCCACTAGTTGTAGTCCAGATTGTTCTGTGAAATGCAGGACCTCCAAACAACAGGACACAACAGTTCATATTTTGACTTTACTGCATAATCAAAAAATAAAAATCTGCAAACAAAAATAAATAGAAGACTTTTTTTTTTTTTTGAAGAGGGGGGGGGGGGGGGGGAAGAGATGGAGGAGGGAGAACCCAATGGTTTCCTTCTGCTCCTTTGGGCTTCCAGCTCAACCAGAACCAGGCTTTGGAGAGGCCTGGGGCACTAGGAGCCCTAACTCACCACCATCTGAGAGGAAACTTTTTTTTTTTTAAACTCCTCAGCCACCTGAGCCCTAGCAATGCAGCGACAGTTCTCAGCCCAGAGCTACAGACCCCGGGAGGAGGCTCCCTCCATAGCACACAGAGGGGCCCATGCAATCATGTTCGCAGAAAGCGGGCGCTGACTTTTCAAGGCGGCGCCATACGATATGTAAATTAGGGGGTCGCGCTAGGAAGGAGGCGCTAGGGTCGCTTGCGTGACCTTAGCGCCTCCTTGCTAACGCGACCCCGCCGTGGCTGCCAGTTATGAAGACCGACACCGGTAAACTCGGCCTCAGTTTTCATAACCTGCCTGTCTGCCATATCGGTTATAAAAACGGACGCCGAGTTTACTTTATTTATTTATTTATTTCAGAGCTTTTATATACCGAGGTTTAGCACTGAGCCTTCACCCCGGTTTACAATAGAACAACTACAATTTCTTTTACTTTAAAAAAAGAAGTACAGAAAAGCAGTTTTTTCTGCTTTTCTGTACTTTTTACCCGCGCTCAGCTAAGCGTTAATAGCTGAGCGACAAATGTGCATCTGAGATGCACATTTATCTTTTTGCGTGCAGAGTGAATGAGTAATAGGCTCATTCACATGCATTTGCATGTGATGAGCACTCTCTCATTCACTCCACTTCGGACGCGCGTTAAATAGGCGCTAATCCCCCTATTGTATTAGGGGGTGGATTAGCAACTATTTATCCCGCATCCGACTGCGGGTTATATAGTGCGCTCGGCATCGGCCCCACAGTCCAGCCACTGGGGATGTGCATTTGTTTTATCCGTTTCCTATACAAGCAAGTAATATGAAACTTATGAAACATATGAAACGAATGCTCATCTAATTGACATGTAATGGGAAACGTATGAAACAAATTAAACGAATGAAACGAATGCACATCCCTACCAGACACTAATTGTCACTACTGTGCGATGGCAGCCAGTTCCACCTCTGCCCAGAACAGCCCTTGATACTACCTCTGCGGCATTCCCAAGCTGCAGCCGACCCCAGGGAAAATATCTTTTGCAAAGAAGCAGCTTTGCATCAATACTCCCAAAAAAGCATCCAGCCAAGATTGGGGGGGAAGATCCAACACCAATATAAGCCCAATAGTACAAACAATCTATATACAAAGATCACTTGCACATGAAACCAAGCCAGAATTTTTTTGAATTGGTTATCTTCAGTTTTTACATTCGGCACCATTAGCTTATTACCAGGAAGTACATATGTGAGTATCTCTGCTAAGTAGCAGTGCTAGCGAGATTCTCAAAATATAAAATGTGCCCATTTCTGGGCTCTTTTACTGCATCACTGTCTCTTACTCTCAGGTCTCCTCACCTTTTTTTTTTTTTTTTGCTCCTTTATATTACAGTTCGTATATTACTTTTAGACACTAGGTGAAAAAGGTGTCAGACTTATCATGGCCATGCCTTACCTCCTGACCGTGCTTGGTTTGTGCTTTTTATGAGTGTGACACATACAGAAGGCTTGAATAAGGATAAAGCAATGCTAGGTTTCAACTTTCATTTTTTCCCTGTGGTCATGCTGCACAGATTTCATCGCATTTGTTTATTGCTCCATCTTGCCGAAACTGCTGAGCCGGCTTTGGGGTTTTTTTTTTCTGCCTCTGTATGGGTCGGTCCTTGCCTCATGGCGCTGACTAACCCTGACCGTGCCCTCGTAAACTAGTTTCTCCCAAGCCGCAGTGCTGGCTGCTCACCTAAACGGAGTTTCTGAAGCCGATCCTGGAGTATCCTCTGAGCCAGTCAGGTTTTTATTTTTTTGTTTGTTTGTTTTAGGATATCCACAATGAATATGCCTGGGTTTTTGTATTTACTGGGTATTCAACATACACAAACATATTTCATGACCATTCATTATAGCATCCTGAAAATCAGATCCATTTAGGCAAAGCTCCAGGACTGGGCTGGGAAACGCTGCTGCAAACAGTAGATTACACTGAGGCAATTATATAGCTCCACACCACAAGTTTTGTTTAGTTTATTAATAATATACTGCCTTTCAGCCAAAATCAAAGACAGGCCCAGCTAGTCCTGGTTTCACTCCCCCGTCTCCCCCGCTGCATTTATGCACTTGTAGTTTTGCTTTGCTCTGAAAGATTGGAACCATGAGCTAAAGCCAGGACAGGCTCCATCTGGATCTATGTGGATCTGAATCTATGTGGTCACTTGATATTACAAGATCAAATGCCAGGATAGTCAAAACAGAAACTCAGCATGCAGGGGTGCAGAAGAGCCATGTACAGGGAACAGAAAGATGTTTAATGGACATCCTGCAAGGGTCTGCAATCCCGCAGACAAGAGACATCAGAACAGAGAGCATGCAAGGGGTTCAATAACTTTTCTCTCCTATGGCCCCTTCCCTGTACCTCAATTATGCTTCTGCACCTTTTATATATTTTTTTGCAACTTTTCTCAAATTGCTCTTCTGCTATTCAGTGACCTCTCTGCCTCTTCACCTTCCCCAAACATCCAATGCTTTCAAAAACAAAAACTGCATACCGCAAAAAAATTAAAAAAAAAAAAGGGTTGAATTAACCCAAGTTTGAAATATATGAGCTGTGGCTCCAATTGTCAGGACTTCGAACCGGGCTACTGCTCAAACACGGCTAATTCTGTTCACTCTTTATCCAGATTACCCAGCTGACTTCAAACATATTTCAGAAGCATCTGGCAGCATAGCGATGACCTTCACAATAAATAAATGCATGAATAAATACTACCACCAACAAAAAAAACAAACATTCTTGCTGAGTCTTGCCCACTGGTGATTTTTCTACATCAGCTATAAAGTCATGTGAGAGGACTGGGACTGCATCGTCTACACATTCACTGAACAGTAGACAAAACAAGTTTATCTATGCCCTGTGCACGGAGGACATCTCAACAACATTTAAAAGTTGATGTAACAAGATGCAAGTTAAATTAAAAAAAAAAATATGTATATATATATATATATATATATATATATATACTTAGGGGGCAATTTTCAAAAGAATTTATACACTTAACATTGCGTTATACACGTGTAAATGCACTTTACCCATGTAAGAAGGCTTTTGAAAATTGCTACAATATGCGCCATTGAATTGTCCATAGGATTTAGTCATGTAAGTGAACTTTAAGCGTGTAAATGGGCTTTTGAAAATTGCTACATTTACACATGCAACACCTTTTAAAATTACCTCTTTAGTGCATGCAGGACATGATTTACGCCCAACCATACTGTATTGCTCTGAAAACGTAATCTGTTCACAAATCCCATGTACAAGACCAACACCCCCCACCAGTACCACAAACTAACAGAGGCCTCAGAAACTTTATTGCATCTCTGAACCAGGAGTTAAGCCTGCGCGCCTCTCTGCACTGGTGAGTAATAACTAATGCCTTGATTAACGTGAGATTTGCATGGAGGTGCATTAATTTCCATGCACAGTTCTACTAATGTTTGTGTACTAAGCACACTGATAAATCTGGAAGAAAGATGCGCAGACAAAAAACCCATGTACATTGCTTCACTGGACATATAAAAATCTTTTTTTTTTCATGCTTTTCATTGGACCTCTAACCCTTTGTGCTGGAGAAAATGTGGTCACAGAAGGTCTTGACCCCACATTTAAGCTTTCTGGTTTGGATGGGGTTTTTTTTGCTGAAATTTACAAGGTGGTGGTGCTTTGAATTCCCCTGCCCCCAAGCTAGCTTAGCAGGGATACTGGGGTCAGCTTCAAATGTTGGGCAAACTGAAAAAAAATTAAATTTCTCTAATATTATTAGTGGCTACATTTTTGACAGGCAAACACTGGAAGCAGACACCTTGGATTAGTGGATGGTGAACACGGATTTTAATTGCTCGCAATGAAAGGCCAACGCGCTCTCTTGAGGGAACCTAGAGGCTATATGAATCTATTTGGGAAAGATTTTGGTCTCATTCGGCATTACATGAATGAACAATATTATATTTCCTCTTTTTCCTTTATGTCATTTATATCAATTAGAGGATAGTCAAAATGCACAAAATTATGTAGTTTTACCCGTGATACTTACGGAAGTGAAGCCTTCCACTACTGAATTATTGTGGCTGTTATCCGCGTGAATGTCAGTAGTGCTGTTTGTCCATTGCAAAAAGAAAAAGGGTGCACTAGGGCCAAGGTAACCTCCTTATCCTCAATGTGATATCGCATTGCATGCACGTCACTACTCGGCCATTGGGGCCTGCCACCAGACAGTCTTGTCAGGCTGAGCCACCTTCTGGTTTTACAGCCCCTACTCCTAAATTGCATCTCCGGGAGACCCTGCCTTTCCTAGAGAAACTGCAACCACAAGGCCACGGGTGCAATGGGGCAAAAGCAGGACTGACTCAAGTCTGTTGGGCTTGGCCAGAGTCAAGTGGCAACTCGACTCGCCCTGTCTTACTGGCTGCCAACCCAACATCGAATGGTTCAACATCTACCTCTTGCTGTCCACTACAACGCCCAAGTCCTCTCCCCCTTGTTGGTGGCAGAAGGCACAGAGCAGAGCCGTTCCTCAGACTGCACTCTGCACACTCTCTCTTGCAGCTTCAGCACATTGCCTTGCCTTCATCCAACACTGGTTCACACATTTCAATAGATGGCACAAAGCGCTATTTAGGCACACTGCATCCACTGCAAGGTTTATAAACCTGCATGGCTTGGCGTCACAGCTGAGGGCACTTTGCTTATTGGGTTGGTCTAGATTAACTCATTTTCAAACTGGGATGACCTCTAAGCTTGCATAAAAGGTCAACCACCATTGCATAGTCTAATGCAAGGTCGTGCAATTAGGTTCAGCAAATCCTGGTACTCTCATCACAAATACTTATGTACCCAATTCAAGTGATTTTAAAGCCATGCGGGAGGTTTTCGTTAACATTGCTGGAGACTCAGCTACATTCAGATGAAATCCTGGGTTCTGAACACACAGGAGACAAACTAAAATGCAGAAGGCACAGGCAGAAAATGTTGGGAGACTGCAGTAAAATGTTTGGGGAGGGTTGGGAGTAGGGACATACACTAACTGCTTTCTTGGATACTGCTGAAGTTTTTCTGCTAAGTCCAACGCACTTCCAGGCCCATGAATAGTAGTGGATGAGAGGAGCAGCTGCCCAGGGTATAAAGCCCTGTGGGAGCAGAAATATGACTGAAATGCAAGCACGAGCAGCAGCAGCGGCTGAAAAGCCAGGAAGAGTTCCTTTCAGTAACTCCCCACACCGGCACAGTCTGGAACATGAATGGAACTGGCAGTCTGATCTGATCTGGTGAGCCCCTTGCACAGGTGTCTCAGCCAGCATCACAGCTGGCAGCCTCAGCAGAGAGGCCAACGACCGAATGAGCATGGGTATGAAAACCCCAATCCCTCCCCCCACCATGCTTCCAGACCAGGATGCAGCAACACCAGCATTTCATCCCATCAAATTTTTATTTGCACGGTGAGAGAAAAGAATAACTACCAAAAATATCTTAGTGGCTGGACCTTCAGCGGCTAATAAAGATCACTCTGTCTTTGTGGACAATTGGTTTTAAAAATGTTGATGCAAAGCCAAGCAGCAACTAAGGGCTTCAGGTACACACCTATCTAAGAAAAAAGGAGAATCAAATGCATGAACACAATACTGCGCCAAAAAAAAAAAAAGCCCTCTGTAAGGTCCAAAGGAGACAAAACTTAGAAAGTGACATACATGTTCTTAATTGGGCTTCCCTAACATGAGACCGAGAGCTCACAAAATGGAAACAGGGAAAGAAGCTGGGCCGAGACAACTTGCAAATATCCAGAACCTGCAGCCAGAGTTCCCTCTAATTTTTGGAAGGCTACGTGCACAAAGTTTTCTTTTAGGCAACTTTTTAAAAGTAGAGTTCAAATTTGTGCACTACAAGCCAATATAATGTAAATAACATCGGGATTTCTCGTGCATGCTGTGGTTTTTGCCATATGCACGGAGGTTCACGACCTGTGCGCAGCCGCACACATGCAGAGCTTAGAGGGAACAATGCCTGCTAGCCTGGTGTGGTTTAAAGCTGGGCTAAGCTGATCCACCCTATTCAGCGTGTGGGGCCCTGCAGTGGGAACAACAGAGGAAAGGTTTCAAAATGTTTAATCCCCTCTCCTGAATGGACTGTTAATTTTGTCTGCGCAAAAAAAGCCTCCTGCAGAGAAATACAACAGCTACTTGCAGACGGTTTCTGACTGCTGCCTGGTTACTTGGACATACCTACCCGAATCCTCAATGAAGGGTACCATGGCAACCCGTGGGAGGGGGGGGGGGGGGAAGAGGAGACAGCACCACATGGTTTAGGGGCCAGTGCTAGGAAGGGAATGAGGCTGATGGACAAGTTCTTTACCAGCTTGGCAAATGAGATCAGTATGCAAATATCCCGGGGGGTGGACGGCTTGCATGCAGTGATGGTGTAACACGGGAAAACCGGCCACATTAACCAGTAGTGAAGAAATGAAACCACAGTCAAGCGGCTCAACCTCCTCAGAATGAACGGGGTTGGTGGAGGGAGGCGAGGGAATAAATGGTAGGGTTTGGCTTTGCTGCTCGTGCTTAGCATTGAGGCGTGCGCGAGGACAGCTGAGGGCACCCCCCCCCCCCCTCCACACACACACACACACACACACACACACTTACAGCCATGAAAAAAATATTTAAATAGTACCAGACGTCGTGCTTTTTAAGTAGTGAGCCCTTGCTTTGGGCCGTGCCCTGCCACAATCATTGCGAGCACTAGATGATCTGGAAGATTTCCAAAAGCAATTACAGACTCTGTTGTTCCAAGAGGCATTTTGTTCTTACTTAAGACTCAGGATTGCTGGGTATACTTTGCTCTTAATTTCTGGGTAAATAATGTTTGCATATTTATTTTATTTGTGCTGTCTATATTACTGTTTTTATGTCTTGCTGTAATCAGCTTAGCAGGGCCGGTTTGTTATAAGCGGAAAATAAGTATTATAAACAAATAAATAAATACTTTCTCCCCTCATTTTTGCATTCCTAAGCACTACTGTGCTATATATTCTAATATACCATACAAAAATAGCAGGCACACAGTCTGAATGTAACCAAATAGATAATATCACTGTAGACATTTTTTTTCCAGTTTAACCAATGTACAGAGGGCATCCGGATGACAAAGCCTACTCCATGTGTTCTCAGCAACTTGTGTTGTATGAATCAAAAAGACTCTTGCTCTCCCCCCTAAATTACAGGCTCTAGAACGTTTTTTGGTTGCTTTTTGGGCATGTGGCTTAATCTTCCTGCTTTGATAATGGTCATTACATAATCATGCACAGATTCTCAACCTCAGCCAGAAGACCAAGGGACATTCCTCAGCTCCTGACTTTCAGTTTGCACTTGGGATCTTAGCCAAAATGAGGTGGGAATGGACTCTCTTGTTCTGTTTCCCCAGCCCTTTCTCTACTTTTAAACAGGCCTCCCTTGGCATTCACCATTAACTGAGTTTTTCCCCTCCTATTTTTACATCACCCTTCCAAATCCGCAACCGTCCTTGGTCAGAGGCCACGCAAACCACAGCTCCCTCCAGAACCCTCACAGCATCACCAACCCTGACCACCCTGGGGAACTCAAGCCTGGACCATGATGTGAACACCCTGTTCACTGCATGGCAAGACTGCCTCTAGCCATCGGAGGCAAGAGCTCGGGAATCCACAGCAATCTGAAGGAGGTCATGGTGGGAGTTTCTGATTTTGAAGGCCTTCCACTGGATTAGCATCCTAAAACAGTTTCTCACTCAAAGCCTCCTTCTACCCCACCCCACAAATAAAAAGGTTATTCAAATGTCTTTTCTCAACCTGTATTTCTTTCCCCTCTATAGTCACAATTTATTGTGGAGCTAGATTAAGTGAATCTCAGCATGTTTCTGAATACACTGGGGTTCTTCGAGATTCACAGGAAATGTAGTCCGGAAGGCAATTTGCGTCATTAGGAATATGACCTTCTGGACTACATTTCCCATGCTGCTTTAATTTAAAAAAAAAAACAAAAACAATACTATCCTTTTAAACACCCCCAAACCAAGAACTCCTAAAAGAAAGCAACTGAAATCACTGGTTTTATCTATGCGCATCCCTTCCCCATCCCCTCCTGAAAACGAGTACCCTGGGCCAAAATTAGCCTCTGGCCAGCATCTTGTGCCACACCCAGCTTTAAACCTATTACAGCAATTTTTCCATTATTATTTGTGTTAAAATTTTTCCTTTTCCACATGCCACCTGATTTTAAATAAAAGGAAAAGGCTGCAATGCACTTTGAAAATCATAAGATTGCTGGTAGAGAGCCTCAAGTTGTCATAAGTATGAACTGCTAAGATGACTTAGAAACTGTACGTAGAATCTTGGCAGATGAAGAAAGAATGAACATATGTGAGCATACAGTGGGCCACAAACTGGAACTGTAATGTATAGCCTCTCCCTTCCCTCCCCTGTAGAGAATTAAAAGACTAGATCCTCTCTACAGCCGACTCCTGTGCCATCACCGCTGTCCTGTGATCGGAGGTTGCTTAACGTCTGCTGTTGGGTAAATGCTGCAGCCTTCTTGGGGCAGGGCATGAATGTAAACAAACCTTCGGGCTTCAACCAGTCAATGGGAAAACATCTTCAGTAAATAAATGCACTGCTTTGGCAGGCAATGAGCTTTGCAACAGACAAATCGGCTTTAGCCCACTCGCACAGCTGACTTAGCTCTCCATGGCACTTCTAAGAATACAACCACTTTCCTCTCCCCAAAAAGAAACACACAATAATTAATCACTTTATCAAGAGCTGCACTCAAATCCAAGGAAGCCACAAACAGCAGGTACGTCTAAGTCTAATAATATTTTATAGCCTTTGTTAAAACTTCTTCGAGCCGGTCTTCCCCCCTGCACAACTCTTGCCAAACCCTGGGCGTGGCCATGCCTGCCAGTAAACCACATCTGGAATCTACACAGGATTTTAGTAGATAACAGCAGATAAAAGACCAATTGGCCCATGCAGTCTGCCCCCGAAGTCTTCCTCTCCGGCCTTCTACACACCTTCAAACTAATGCGTTAAAGTGTGCCCAGCCTAGCACAAAGGTTTACACGAGGCTGGACGTGCTAGACTAGCACCCGATACAATAAGGAGATTAGTGCGTCCAAAACACGCGCCCAAACAAACGCCTAGCCGATAGCACTCATCACATATACATTCCAGAGAGATGAGGCCATTAGCTATTACCCCTCCCCCCCGAGGCAGAAAATCTCTGGGGACCTAATGCACACTTTTTAACACGGCAAAATTAACTCCAGCCCCGGAGATGGTGATAAGTCAATCTGTGAGCCATGGGCTCATTACAAATCAAAAAATACTGTCCTCTGTGGTTCCTCCTCCTCAGTATCGTTGCAATACTTAAATCTACTGCTTGCGGTGTTTAAGAATAAAGGTTCGTTTGGAAAAAAAAAAAGAATTCTGGATGCACAATATACACGCTCCAGGCCCTTGCTATTGTGCATGTCTACTGGGAGAAATCGACCTGAAGCAGGATAAAACGAAAGCTTGTATTGAGTGCCCGTTGCATTTGTGGATGCACAGCCAGGCCTCTTGGGTGCCCGATGCATTTGAGCGCTAGAGACGCGTAATTCTTCCCTAGTGCGTCCTTTTTAATGCAGCAGCTCATTAAAATATTGTATCGGGTGCCCAGGCGACGTGGATGTGTGCACATTAGGAAAACGGGCACTCAATACGAGCCCCCATTTTTTTTTTCTTTATTACTTTTTCAATATTTTTACAAAGTAAACAACTTTGCACATGAAATACATTAGCTTCGATGGATCATAATATAATTTCATACAAGAAATATGTTATAATAAAATTAGCAACATTTCATATCCTATCTAAGCACATGTCTTTCTGCTAAAACATCATAGAGGTAATACTTGCAAGAGATTTATTATGAACGTTATTAAGGGAATAAAAGAGAACATATTATTTAATTAGTACGTTTTGGTTATATGAGAGTCTAGCATATATTCTAAATACCTCTATTCACATTTTCAATATTCAGAGCCTGGTTCTTGTATTCAAGAAATCTTTCAACTGAGACATTTCAAAGAAAATATATGTTGTCCCCTGAAGTTTTAGTACACATTTACAAGGATATTTTATTATCATTGTTGCACCTAATGCAGTAGCTTCAGGCTTCAATGATAGAAAAGCCTTGCGACGAATCTGAGTATCTCTGGCAAGATCAGGAAAAATCCTGACCTTGCCACCCATAAAAACATTATCCATGTTTTTAAAGTAAGCTTTCATCACTAAATTCTTATCCTGTTCGGATTGAAACGTTATTAATAATGTAATCTGTGCAATTATTTCCACTTGAGATTCTTCTAAAAACCGTGTAAGGTTTTGAAAGTCTATGTGGTTCCCCGTTATATTCTCATTATTAGAGCTTTGCTTATAAGATAATTGAACTAATCTTTTTACCACAGGTAAAGTGTCTGGTGGAATTTTTAAATTTTCCACCAGATATTTCCTAAAAGTAATAAGCAATTGCTCTTCTTTTATTTTTGGAAAATTGAGCACCCAAATATTTAAATATTTAATAGAATTTTCCAAATATTCCATTTTCCTAGATGTTGCAATTTATCTCGGGAAAAAGTTGAAGATAGTTCTTTCAACCCCTTTACTTCGTCTCCCATAGATTGAATTTGTGCACATTATTTTATGAGAATTTTTGTATCTCAAGATCATCAAAAAATCTAACTTCTTGGAGACATTATTAAGAATTAAGGTTTGCTCCTGAATGCTAACTGCCAGTTTTCTGATTAAATCCATAAGGGACTCCAATGACACAGCTGACGGTTCTTTAATCCCAGTCAATATCACATCCTCTACTACTCCAGACTCTTGTTTTTGTTCTTTCATACCTATATCAAATAGGTTTTCTCCCATAAGAGCTCCTGCTCCCTGGAGAACCTTAATACAATAGTCTGGTGTAGAGGTCCTAACTATTTCCAACGCTTCTGCTGAGTTTCCAGCTGGCTGGTGTACTATGGTGGAATTACCTCCATTTCCACCAGCAACTAAGGAGAGTTTTGGAAGGGAAGTTGTAAGTAGCTGGCGAGGTTCAGGGGGGCTTAATGATATTTCTCCCGGTGATAACGGTACCCCTCCACCAATGGGCATAGCATCCCCATGTTTAACTGCAGGTACTGCAAATTCAGGAATGAGGTGCTGTTGAAGTAAGGGAAAGGGAATAGATTCAGCTGGAAATACCCTTACCTTAGCTTTTCTTTTATGAGGCATATTTATATAGGAAATCAAATTATTTAACAAAGCCTCTATTTCCGAATAAGCTCCCTTATACCAACCAAATTTCAGACTCAAACAAATCTCTTAATGGGGAAGTTCAGAATATTCCAAAACATACATTGTGAGAATAATGAAATTTTCTATCCTACAAATCTGTCCAAATCCGGACTAAGCCGGACAAAGCCGCGCGCCCCTTAGGTGCACGCGGCTTTGGCAGCAGGCCAGCAGCAGCGGGGCACCGCTGAAGGGCTGGTCTTATGCGCGCTTCAAGCTCCTCCCACTGGCGTCCAAATTCGTAGGGGTAATAAATTATTCAGGCAAAAACTCACACTGCTTAGGATAATGTCCCTCTCAGTTACCGGATGAGACTTCAGTGAAGAAAAGTTCCAAACCGCCCCACGAGCCCCTGTTTTAATGCACATCTCATTGCATCAGCCTGTTTGACCACCTAGCCTTGCATTTTACTCAACTTCTCATCCCTGTTCCAACTACTGCCCTCTACATCTGCCCAAAAGTGTGTTTAACTCCCATTGCAGTGCTGGTCTCCATCACTTCCACTGGTAAACTGTTCCAAGCATCTTCATCTTCCTCTTTGGTTCTTGCAACTCCCAAAACTTAATCTAACACCCCAGCCCCCTTCTTCCATGTCTTACCACTGTGACAAACCTCACAGCCTTTCACTGAATTTACAACAGTTTGCCACTGGGGGGGGGAAAGAGGGGGCTGAAGATTGTACTGGGGACCAGACAGGTAGCGAGCTCACCATTAAAAGAAATCTCCTGGGAGACATAGTCTCAAGTGCTCCCATTGACAGCTCATATTTGAGAAAAGCCTCTTGGAGGTGCAGTTTGAGTTAAGAACCCAATTATAAATGATTATTCACCGAAAGTCTATTGGGGAGCCCTTCTGCTAAAGTGAAAGCTAAACTGCTCCGGAGAGTGACTCAGAGGAGGAAAGAAGCCTAAGCTATCAGGCTCTGGAA
Source organism: Rhinatrema bivittatum (assembly GCF_901001135.1). NCBI lineage: Eukaryota > Metazoa > Chordata > Amphibia > Gymnophiona > Rhinatrematidae > Rhinatrema > Rhinatrema bivittatum. The sequence goes on from NC_042626.1 coordinate 49,863,916, forward strand.
AGGGTTATTTTATGTAATAAATCTGAGTTACACTGAATACAAAAAAGTTGTTCTAAGCAGATTACAAAGTAATAACATAAAGCCATCGAGATATGAAACTATGATGATTATACAGACTGCACAAATATCTAATTCCACAAGTTGGATCTTAATAGAATAATAACCTAATATGCATGCACCAATGCAGTTCAAATTGTTAGGACCTTCATTTTTATGGCAATACCATCACAATTGCTTCATGCAGCAACACACTTGTTGCGACTTATGTTATACCGAAGCTGCCTATCCATCAATGCCTACTCGGATCGGGTTTCGAAGGTCAAGCCTTCTTCCGCAGCGTCTGACATCACACAGTGTGGAAAGACTGAATAAATGAAAGTTTTGTGAATTTTTTGATCTGGACATTGGGATTCAGACGATAAGAAATCGGTTTTTCAATCATAAATTTTTTTTTTATATACAATCAAAAAATATTCATAAAAATAAGTTATAAATAAATTGGGACCAATGATTATATATTTTGGGGTTTGGCAACGAGTGTGTTGCTGAATGAAGCACTGCGATGGTATTGCCCTAAAAATGAAAGTCCTAACAATCTGAACTACATTGGTGCACATGTTGGACTATTATTCTATTAAGAACTAACTTGTGGTATTGGTTATTTATGGGGTTTTAAACTTGGTTTTCCACATTGGACGTTTGTTATTCAAATTATACAGACAGACCATTATAAATAGATCAGACAGTAAACAATATGTTTCGCAGTAATTTAATACTGAGACAGCATCTCTACAAATAAGCCAAAACTTAACAGGAATGAATGCTTGCATAAATACAAGTTTTTACTTTCTTCCTGAATGCTAACCAAGAAGTCGATGCAATAAGGTGCACGATAAAAATGAGCAATGTGTGCACAGCCATATCCCCTGTGCCCCGATGCAGTATGCAAATAATACTGAAATCAAAATTGTGGGGAAAAAAAAAACAGGCCTGCAGAGGAAGCTTTTGTAGTGCTCTGGAGTTTATTCCATTGGGCATCCAAACTCTGTGTTTGTAAGAAAAGTGTGCCTATTTTTGGTTATACTGCCAAAGGTATACTGATTTTTAATTTGAACAATTATTTAGAAATTCATAGGTGCACCCCTAGGTGCAGAGTATACTCAGGGCACCCGGGAGACAAAGCGTCTTTTGTGCTCAGAAGTCCAGACTGGTGCTGGGCTTCTGGTGCTCTACATTGCTGTATTACAGGACTTTTCTCTAGTAAGTTATTTCAGAAGTACTTGTGATTGCTTATAATATATTTGTTCTTTCAGCTGTGTTCTTTGCTTGATAACTTTTTTTTGTTTGTTGGGCTCGTAAACATTTATTTTCATTTGGTTTGTGCAACTTGCACTTTATTTTGTGGTTGTTGGGTTTATTACTTGTGTTCTAGCTTTGTTTGAGTACACGAGTCAGCAATAGAGATAGTTTTCTCAAAGCCATGCTGCATCATAGCAAGTAACTGCACGATTTCCTGCTATGAAGTTACCATGAAGTTAGCATGGGGCACATTTAAAACTAATTGGAGAAAGTTCTTTTTTTACTCAACACACAATTAAACTCTGGAATTTGTTGCCAGAGGATGTGGTTAGTGCAGTTAGTATAGCTGTTTAAAAAGGACTGGATAAGTTCTTGGAGGAGAAGTCCATTACCTGCTATTAAGTTCACTTAGAGAATAGCCACTGCCATTAGCAATGGTTACATGGAATAGACTTAGTTTTTGGGTACTTGCCAGGTTCTTTTGGCCTGGATTGGCCACTGTTGGAAACAGGATGCTGGGCTTGATGGACCCTTGGTCTGACCCAGTATGGCATTTTCTTATGTTCTTATTAAACGCCCAAACATCCTCACGGCTCTGCTATTGACAAGTCCACAAAACAAAAAAAGTGACATGCAGGAGAATTCCAACTCCCCCACCATCACACAAAATTCTATTGCACACAGATGCTAAGCAAACAAGTTAAAGGTAAATGTAATTTCAGGACTGCTATGCATTCAAGGTACCGGGCCCTGTGTACAAAAAGGGAGTAATAATCTACTGTATCTAACCAGGGCCGGTGCTAGCTGTTTTTACTGCCCTGTGCAAAAATTTACTCTGCTGCCCACCCCCCCTCCTCCCCCGATTCATTCAGTGTCTGCCCCGGGCCCAAGAATTAAAACCCAGCTCCATCCTGCAATCTATATTTTCAAAAACTGTCATGCACCCCAGCCCCCCCCCCCCCCCCGCAGAACCCATGGATAGGGAAGGGTATTAGCTACCCTAGGCAAACCTTACAGCTTTGCACACACACACCCCCACACCCTTTACAGTCACACAGACAGTAAAATGATGCATTTATTATACATTTTACATGAAAACATTCAAAAGTACAATCTGCTGAGGCAAAAATAACACAACATGCATATTAAATTTACATGCACTCCTGTGGTGCCAACAAGAAAATTCTGGAAAAAAAAAAAAAAAGACACTTGGAACGCCTATGGAATTAGACTTTTTAGAATGTGTAATGGGTGTGAGCTTGGCCCTCAGAAAGCCTTGAACAAACAGAATTACCATTACAATATAGTAAACCTCCCACACCAAAACAACCTTTAACAATCTTATCTATGAAACGGCAACAATGCACATATTATACCAGACCCTAGATCACCAATAAAACTCTTATTAGGGAACCAGGCTGCTATAGATCCCTTCACAGAAATTACATGCCAACAAAATACCTCATCTCGATCATATATGCAGAACACAGCCAGATCCTCACCAAATACAGAATAAAGGGATCAGAAAGTATTAAACAGAAACGTGCTGAGAAGAACTGAACTGGAACCCACAACAAGCCAGCCTCTACATGCAGAGCAACAACAAAAAAATAGAAACATTACCATTCTTCATAAAAACATTAAATAATAAAATCAAGAAATATAAAACAATCAATAGTAAAATCATATTCATAAAAAGAATAAATATTTCAAACAGTTAATGAATAGAACATACAAAATTTCCCAAACACCAATAAAATATTTCAAAACATCTGATGAATAAAAAATCCAATAATTAATTTTTTGGGGGGAGGAATAGAACATTTTTTAAATATTTCAAAAGAGCAGAATTATCAAATTACACACAATAATTAAAATGAATAAGGATTAAAAAAAAATCTGCTCTCCATACCTGTGATCTTCTGATTTCCAGTCACCCTGACATTGGGACGCCCACATTTTATCTCCTCTCTCATACACACGCACATCATCACATTCATTCTCTCACCCTCTCCCTCACAGATACATTGTGTGTGTATGCACCTGTTAGAGCCTATATGTGACACATGGGCTCTCACAGGCATACGAACAAACACAGGCTCTCACACAGACACATTCACAGGCACACAGACTCACACAGACATACACAAACACACAGGCTCTTAGACTCACACATGCTTTCAGTAACTCACTCACATTCACACATGGCCTCCTGTTATCTTAGGGCCGTGGCAGAATGAGCTCCACATGGCCCCGCAAGCATTCCTGATTGATGGAGGGGGGGGGGGGGGAAGAGTGCAGCAGGGTGCATGTGCATATGCAAACAGCACATGGCCTCTCTGCTGGCCGCTTGAGCGCCAGCAGCCTTTCTCCTTTGGCCGCCAGCAGTCCCGCGACCTCTCCTGCTGCTGCCGGTTCGCCGCCTCCTCTGGGTGGGCCGCCCCGTGAAAATGCACACCCGGTCGCGCCGGGCCTGCATCTAACTCGGCTGCTGTGATGGGGATATTGGCTTCCCAGATACAGAGCTGAGTATGCAGCACAATTACACACCAGTCGGGGTTACACATGGGACAGTTCTCTATTGATAGCAAAAGTAATGTTTACAAAGTGAAGCAGACAGCTCCTCTTTGCTCAGCCTGATAACATACCATGCTTCACCCCTCAGCAAAGCCTGAAGGGTTACGTGACACCCATGCATGCTCCATGACCCCCTCCACAGGTATGAGAGTTTAATGTTACCTCAAGGATGAATTTTGGGGACCCAAGGGGGGGGGGGGGGTGTTAAGACAGGAGGGCATGCAACGTTCACAGAGTTCACCCTCACAGGAAGGATAACACAACAACGATTTTCTTAAATAAACAGGACATCTGGGCTCTCCACCCCACCCCCTAAACTCTTCAATAAACCACACTCTAGAGGGCACTCCAGGCTCCACCAGACCACCATAGCTATTAAGGTAATGGAGAGGCAAGGGAAGGAGGACAGGACTGGGGTGGAGGCAAGGAGGCAGGGTCACCTTTTAAAAACTCTTATTCCTTATTTGTTTTACTACTTTGGGCATCTCAAGAAGCAGATGTGGGGATAGAACAGGAGTTCTCAATAGCGCCCCCCCCCCTCGCCCCCCAAGGGTTTTGCCTCTGTGAGGAGGGGAAGCATTATGCGAACCCTTCGGGCCTTTTAAGCACTAGGACATGTGAAAGGGGAACATTAGCTACACTTCCTGAGGTGTAACTCATTTTCCATAAAATAACTTGGCTTGTGAATTTTGATGCAAGCTGCGCTATTTTATTAGCATATTGAGTTGATTTGCATTCATTTACATGCAAATCAGTTCATTTTAATACCTGTGTTGTGCCGGGTTTTTTTTTTTTTTAGGGGGACGATAACATGCAGTATTTAAAATTTCCATGCGTTATCTGGGCATTAAGGTGTTTACCGCGCAATGAAGCCTTAAGGTTGCTTAGTAAATCGTCCTCTAAGGAGGCTACAATGCTCAGCACCCAGCAACGCTCACCAGCAACATACAAGGAGCCAAAAAAAACAACAAACAAAAAAAAACCCAAAAACACTTTCACCAAGACAAGCCAAGCAGGCAAACTGAAACCAAACTGGCAAAGATCAGGCCATGATTTAAAGCCAGACCAATTCGTCTTTCTCCACCAGCAGTCATATTGCTGAAATCTACTTCACTTAAATTTTTTGTTCCTTTGTGTCTCTCTGTCAAGTAAACTTCTGTGCAGAAGCCTTATGTAAAGGCGAATTAAAAGCCAACCAAACAGGCTGTAAGTGATACCTTATAACTGGGTTAATATATTTGCGACTAGCTTCCCAGAGCTAGTCTCCTGTCACAAGGTCAATGCAGAATGAGCTAGGAGGATGATCTGTGTACATGCATGTGTGCATACATGTACATGCCTTTGCATTGTTGTTGACTATGCTTGATATGAATGAATAAGCATGTCAAGTTTCCAATGCAGACAAATCAAGTACATAACGCCACAGGAGCACTAAAATCTACTAGAAATCTATACATAATTGTAAATTAATCACTGAAAAGACCTTCCAATTAAACTTTGCTGCTGCAGGCTTTACTTTTGGCAGATGGTGTACATGGAAAGCTCTTAAAATATTACTGTTTCCTTTCTTGCACCAAAAGAACTACGGACTGAACATCAACTTAGTTTAGGTTACAGTGTCCTTTGTCTATGACACATGCGCATCAACACACAGGAATGTGCAAGAAGCCAAGTGAGGAGAGAATGCAATTTCAGCCAGACCTTTAATCAGGACACACAAAAACAAACATGTGGCTAAGTCACAGTCCCCTTCTTTATTGGCAGGATAAAGATCTTCTAAGGCTTTTTCCACCCTAGAGAGCTCTTCATACAGCATCAGGAGGGCATGCGGCCAGCGCAATCACGCGACTGATTGACATGACCGCGCCTACCTCTTACTGTGCCTATGGGGTACTAACTGCCTGGCTTTCCTGCTCAGGAAAGCCACCCTTCCCGCCTCCATAAATTCACCCCTTTTCGTTTCAGGAGTAGTTCCATAACCAGCACACTCACAGCCTGAAAAAAACCAGAGTCCCTCCCAGCAAGAAGCCTGGGAAGCCTGAAGAGATCTCATGGCATAACACTAAGTGGGAGAGAGAAAAGAAGAACTCATGGTTCTCTATTCTAAACTTTGCCATTACTTTTCACCATCACCTACAAACCTATAAACAGCAAACCCTGTCTCGAACTACCTGAATTAACCAGGTTTTGGTACACTAAGAGAAGCCAAAAAAAAATCAAATAATGGAATTGCATTTTGTTGGATTATCAGCAGGGGGATGTACTGAAGCTTGTAGGGGCCAGGGCACCTAGAGATAAGCCTGTATCTCTCCAGCAGGGCCATGACCAGCCCGGATGGGCCTCAACACAAAAGAGATCGCCCTGTCCAAACCTCTAATGACCAGGTCCAAGGTAGAGCCCTTCTGTGATCTGATAAAAACACCGCCTTTGGATAGATGGAAGACGACTCAAGAAAGGGAACAAAATCTGAACCTCAAGGAATGCTTCTATTTCTTGTCTGAGACGCTCTCTGATGGAGGAGTGTATTGCTCCACCTTTACACTGGAGAATGTCTAATGCATGTGTGTCTGGGGGGTTGGGGAGGGGAGGGGGGGGGCTGCACAGTGGTGAGCAGAGGTGGAAACTGAAAAAAAAAAAAGAGTACTCAAAAGCCGGCAATAAGCCACTTCTGGATACATACATCATTAGAAACTGTGCCAAAATACACCATGCATGGGTTATTTTATGACTTTCAGGAAAATCGCCTGGCATGTACATCAGTGGCAACCCTTCCCTGGCTCCAGATATGTTTACTGTTTGAGAAATGATCCGTGCAAGCAATAAAGGCAGGCAGAGCAAGTTAACCGTTTGGTGCTGGAGGGACTAGCAAGTGCATCTAAAGCACAATCTCGTAGGTTGTGCACAAGTCCTCCCGTTTGCACTTCAAACTAATGCAGTGTGATAGGATGGGTGAGGCTTCCAACAGCAAAGAGCAGAGCATTTAAATAAATTAAAGAAACACACACAAAAAACAACTCTGGAGACATTTCTAAAGCTTGTGAATTTCTCCCTCTTCTTTCCACTATTCCCCCCCATCTCAAAAAAGGTTCATCAGTAGGAGGGCCCAGGACAGCGGACTATTGTTGCGCAGAGATGAGAAGCCGTATATATGACAGGGGCCGCAGATTAAACAGCAGTTTGAATGCAGGAGTGACTCCCTCAGTGGTTAGAGCAGCAGGTTGAGAACCAGGGAAGCCAGGGTTCAAATCCTGCTTCTCCCACCCACATTCCTTGCGACCTTAGGTAAGTCACTTCAACTTCCACTGCCTCAGCAACAAACACAGACCTACCAAATGCACCTTAACCTGTAGTTCGCCTTGAGCTTGGATTTGGAAAAAAAAAGTAAACAAATAAAAAAAAAAATAAAATACTGTGCACTGCAGCAGGCAGAAGGGGAAAAAAAAAATAAAGCATTCTCTCCAGCCTTATCCCAGCAGAAAATTGCAAAAAGAGGGGTCATCCCTTCCTGCTTTACTGCTGCAGGTCCTATCATGGTCCCTGAGCACCAGGCAGTAGCCATCATGCCTGACTAGCAGGAATGTTAAACGCTCATGGGGTTCCCCAGTGCAGAGGCAGCATGCACTGTAGAGTCAGTGGGATGAGAGGATACCCCTCTAGTGGGAAGAAAGAAGAAGTCTCACCTTTAAATACAATCTCCGTCTATGAAGGGGGGCAGTCGCTGCACAAACTGATTAATACCTACAAACAAACAAACAAAAAAATAAATGAACCAGCGAGAAAAGCAAAAAAAAAAAAAAAAAAAAAAGGGCTCAGAAAACCCACACACAATCATGTCTTGAATTAATAAAATGCACTGCATTCAAAGACAGCCCTTTAAACACCCTGATGTCAGAGCTAGCCTCCCAGGTAGGGTGGGTGGGGGAAGCCAACTATTTTTAATCCAGTTAACTTTCAGGTAAACAGAGGTACCAGGAAGCAGAATCTTCTCTTTGAGAGGGGGGGGGGGAGGGGGTGTCACGCAGCATTACAGGAGAAGTAGGGCTGCAGGATTCCTCCCCAGCAAGCCCCTGCAAGGGGTGAATAAGAACAGCGACCATCCTGGGCACTAAGTCAACCCACAAAGGAAGCTGGGGTGGGGGGGGGGGGGGGGGGGGGGGAGCACTGAAAGCAAACCTTGCCCATGACACCTTGCCCTGTGATTGGGTTTTACTCACATTCCTGGTTGGATGCACTCAAACGTCATGACCCTCTGAAAGGCATTCACCCAAATGTAAAGTCACCCACTCTAAAAGGCAGGGCAGGATGCTAGTTATCTGCCAGACAACAGCAAACCACCAGAAAGAGAGCACCACAGAGAAGCAGAGCACACAGCCAGTTTATTTATGTTAAACAGGAGGTTTAATGGCTCCAAAACAGCATCCTGTCCCCAAGTGGGAGGGCAGGAAGAAAGAGGGAGGCTAAGTGGTAAGGCATTAACCCCCTCTCTCCGCTTTCCCCCATCTCATATAGGTTCTCAATCTCAACCTAAAAAGCCAAGGAGGGACCTTCCTCAGCTCAGACCTTACATTTAACCTTAGCAAAAGTTTGCCCTGAAAACCACTGAATCGGGTACCACAGTGCTCCACAGATACTCTCTGAGCAGTAAGCGCAGTCAGCCTGCGCAGTGCGCGCTTAGCTCCTGTGTTTCACCCTCTCCCATAGCTGCCCCTCACTGGATTAGATTTCCCTCCTGGCTGTTATTATTAACCAAGACAAGGTAAGGCTGCCAGCTGGCTCCTTTATTTTTTTTATTGTTAAATCAACAGGCTGTTCTAGTCCAGTTTCACTCCCAACTGCATGGGCTCATAGTCCCAATTTCCCTAAAAAAACAAAACAAAAAAAACAAAAAACAAAGTTGACACTATATATTCATGCATGCAATGGGGAGGAAAAAACAGGGCTGGCAGCCCTATCGCTAGGCACTGGGAGAAAGGCCCATTAATGAGTAGGCCTGTGAGCTAGGCTGGAAAAATCTGCAGAATCTAGAACAGTTGGCTAAATATATAGGGCTAGATTTTAAAAGCCCTGCGCGTGTAAATCCTACCGGACTTGCGCGCCTATTTTGCATAGGCGGCCGGCGCGCACAAAGCCCCGGGACGCGCATAAGTCCCAGGGCTTCATAAAAGGGGCGGGAGGGGGCGTGTCCGGAGGCATGGCGACGGTTCGGGGGCAGGCCGGGAGGGCAGTCCCGAGTCCCCCGGCACTGCGGCCTGTGCCGGGGGATGCGAGGCGGCGCGCGCAAGTTACGCCTGCTTCAAGCAGGCATAATTTGCCCAAAAAGGTAGCGTGGGGATTTAGGTAGGGCCGGGGGGTGGGCTAGGTAGGGGAAGGGAGGGGAAGGTGGGGGAACGCGGAGGGAACAGAGGCAGGCTGCGCGGCTCGGCGCGCGCAGTCTGACGATTTTGCGCAACCTTGCGCGTGCAGACCCCGGATTTTATAAGATACGCGTGGCTACGCACGTATCTTATAAAATCCGGCGTACTTTTTAAAGATCTACCTCAGCCAGAGCAGTAACAAGATGAGTATATGTTTTGTTTTGGGGAATGATTTACTGTATTTGAGGAGTTTGTGTTTTTATGAAATATAATGAGATTGTGAAAAGATATTTGAATAATTAATATTTGAGTGAGTAGTTGATGAGCAGGTAAATTATATTAATTTAGAGTGCTGGTTCTGAAAATGCCTGAAGCTTATTGCGTGGCAAGAGACATCAGATAAATGCATACACTTTATTCTACATCTCTGATACCCTGTTAATCATTTATATTTGTTGTTTAAAAAAAGATTTTTTCTATTATTATTTTAAAATGTTTATGTATAAAAAAGGTGTAATATTGTCTTGTATTTACAATTTTGAGGTGTGTTGTTGCATTTGTTTTCAGTAAATAAAGCTAACGTTTGACATTTCCCTTTCAAAACATAAACACGTTCCCCTGGGTGATTTATTTATTTATTTGTGACTTTTTATATACCGAAATTTGGAGCAAGCCTTCACTCCGGTTTACAGGTAAAACAACTTATTACAGCGAAAGTTATAACAGGTAATTTTACATCGTTAACAGATAAAGTTTGTGCATTACTATTTTTTGCAGATAACATTTAACTTTACTGGCAGTGATATGGCTAAAATTAATATTTATTTGGATGGTTTTTTTTTATACCGAAGTTTGGTGTCAGCCTTCACTCCAGTTTACAATTATGACAACGATTTACACTGAAACTAACTGCACAGCAAGCCCGGTAATGTGACAATGGCAAAGTAATGAAATGAAAACCGTAGAAAGGAACAGGTTGAATATGTTAAGGCAGTGGGTGAGACCTTTTTGGGGATGGGAATTGTTTTTTTCCATTTAAGCTAGTCACACTATTCTAGCACGGTAACACAAGCAAAAAAAAATTCTCTGCACAAACGGGCCAATGCAGTACTGAGAGCACTGTTAGCCCCCGTTTGGCCACGCGTTTTTGACGCGCTATTTTTACCCCTTATTCAGTAAGGGGTAACAGCGCGTGGAAAACGTGCGGCCAACTGCCCCCCCCCCCCCCCGAAATTAATAGCACCCGCAACATGCAAATGCATGTTGATGGGCCTATTACTTATTCCCACGCCATACAGAAAGTAAAATGTGCAGCCAAGCCGCACATTTTAATTTCAGCCAGCACCAGGAAAGTGTACAGAAAAGCAGTGATATTAAGTCGGAGGCCCGAAAAGTAAAAAAAAAAAAAAAAAAAAAGTAAAATAAAATAAAAAAAAATTTAAAATCTGCCCGCGGGTTGGAAGACGGACACTCAATTTTGCTGGTGTCCGTTTTCTGAACCCGTGGCTGTCAGCGGGTTCTAGAACCGACGCCGGTAAAATTGAGCGTCGGCTGTCAAACCCGCTGACAGCCACCGCTTCTGTCAAAAAAGGAGGCGCTCGGGACGCGCTCGTGTCCCTAGAGCCTCCTTTTACCGCGGGCCCTCATTTGCATATGAGCTGATACTGAATCGCGTGCCCAGGAGAGTGGCCTCGGCACGCACCGGGAGAGCGGGCGCTCGCCGGCTCTCCCACAGGTTTTTCTGTATCGGCCCGAAACCGAGTTGGGAATTTAAATAGCACAATTTACAATCTGAACACTCTAGTCCCACCTGCAACCAGCACAGAGTTGTTTACAGACCCCATTTTCACATTTAAGAACTTTGCACCGCAACATCTGAAGCCTGGAGGCCACAAAACAAACCCGAAAAAAAAAACCCCAACCAACCCAGAACAAGCTCAGATGAGGCATTTCAATCATGCTACCTCTAAAAGGGCAGCTGTGGCCGAAATGCTCCCATACGATGATCAAGTCAATTTAAAACACACACACACACTCTTTTGCAAATTCAAAATATTTTATTCGATAATCATGGGTAAAAATACTTAAGCCTTCAAAAAAATGTTTATATCTGCACTGCAGAGATTGCATTGTGCTGCTGTTTCTAACTAAATCATACTGATGCTTTTTGACAGATTCTTAATTTGCACAGTCAGGGTGTTAGGAAGTGTTAATTGCTCTCAACATTAATTTGCTCCTTACAATTTTACATAGTGGTTCCATAAGAGCAAAATGAGGTGGGGATAAATTCATTTTAACACTTGCAAAAACATAATTAGATATCTAAAAAAAAAACATTAAAAAAAAAAAAAAAAAAAAAAAAGGCAGAGATGTTTTTTGAATTAGGAAAACTTGTGCTTGGACATTATTCCATAGAGATAACATTAATCCAGGGACAAAGACAAGACAAGACTCTACCCAAAGCTTCAACTCTGACCCCATCATAGTAAATAGACTTCAATATGAGTCACTGTGTGCTGGATAAAACACACAGCAGGATAATAACCACCACCACCACCAGTGTACAACTGGTATCTAACCAGTTCAGGACTAAAGCTGCCCACCAGGTCAGACGAGTTCCTCCAGAGGAGTGTTTGGTCAAAATTGCTTCTGTCTTTCTCCCCACCCCCTTTGCAATGTTGCAATTTCATTGTGCTTGCCAGGCTTAGACTATATCCCTGTCTGACAGGACAGATACATGCACGGGCACCACTGCACAAAGTACTGGTACAAAACGTATTCCGGGGGTGGGGAGCTCTGCACTGAAAAATAAAAAATCTGCTTTAAATTCTGTAGACATTATCTATCAAAACAATATAGTCAGAGTAATAATTAATTGAAAATGCAATAGAGGAAGGGAGTTATTACTCAGATACAGAATTTTAAACATTTTATGCAGAATTCCCCATAAGGCCCAGCCCCCCCCTCACCCCTCCCTCTATCCCCCTCCCCAGGCTTGACCATCCTCCCACAGAGTAAACCCTCATTTCTCTTCCTCCCAGGTTCAAAATCCCCCCTCCAGCTCTCTCCCCCTTCCCAGATTCAAACTTACCTCAAGCTCTCTTCCCCACCCCACCCCCTTTTTCCAGGCTCCAGGATACTTTAAAAAACAAACAAAAAAACAAACCCTACAAATGTTCAAGCAGGCAGGCCGGCCTCCCAACAGACCGGCTGCACCTCTATGGGACCAGGAACAGCCAGCAGAAGAGCTTGTGCAAACGAGCTCGATCCTTTATTCAAACGCCAAAATCACCGATGGTTAACTAAGAAATAAAGATCAACAAGCAACGTAGAATGGATTTAATTAGCGAACTAATTCTATTTATAACATACTTCTTTATTTAATATTCTAGAAGGTGAACCGACAAAAAGCTGCACGTGCAGAAATTAGCTGCGCACGTTAAGACAGCACATGTGCGAGTACAGGCTAGTTCAGAAACCTCAACATAGGCGCGCAAGTCGAGGTTTACGAGTACATTTGGGTGTATAATAAAGGGGCAGGGCCAGCCTCTACGCAAGGTAAGTTGCTGTGTTATAAGCAATGTACACATGTAAGTTTGGCACCTTACTCGCCTATATTTACACCTGCCCACTATCTGGAGTAAGGGATCGAAAACGTCTTAAAAGCGAAATACTGACAGGGTGGGAGGACTTCGGGTTGAAGAGCCAGGAGGGTCTCGACCTGCAGATGGACTGGGGGAACTGGTAGACTGACTGGTAAAACCGGTAATTTCATTGCCGCGCACATTAGAAAATCTCTCAACTTGCACGGGTAAAAGCCAACTTATTGGGGGGGGGGGGGGGGGGCAAGTAAATGCATCTACAATAACGCATGTAAAATCTACTCGCGAATCCCCTTAAAACTTGAAGTAAAAATATGCGGCTTTATCATTTGCATACTCTTATCTGGCTAAATAGAGCCTTTGCTGCTACTTAGCTGGATAAATTTGAGTTTAAGCCATCTAAGAAGCAGCAAACGCTATTTAGCCAAATAAGTCTATAAGCACCACTTATCCGGCTATCCAGATAAGTAGCATTTTTCCAGACATCCCAATATCTTATTTAACCGGATAAATCTGAAAAGCGTTATTAGATGAAGTAGTGCAGTGCGTACTTTTTACATGCGCGCCAGGTTTTAATACAAATTTGCACGCATTTTATAACCTGAGCATACAGGGCCGGTGCAACCCACCGTGCAAGCACAGGACGGCAACCCAAAGGGGGCAGCAGCCTGGCAGGCACCAGGACTCAAAAGTCGAGAAAGCCGCGGGGCTGGCAACCAACATGAAAAGAATACCACCGTCACCGAACTGCACCCAAGATGAGAAAGAGGCCACTGCCCAGGTGGCACGAAGAAGCCAATATTGCAAAGCTGTCCAGTGGCTCCAGGGCTGCCCGGAAGTTCCCACCCCGCAGCACGGCCGAGATAGAACCACGGGGCCGCCCAGCTGCATGGACAGAAGGAAACAAAAAAGACCACGAGGCAGTTCCCAAGCTGCTCCTTGGCAGAAGTGAAGAAGAGGAGGGCCCCGGGCTGCCGTGTGTGTATGAGCACTGAAACAAGTGTAGAGTCTAAGTTCTAGGGAGATGGAGTAAGATGTCTAAATAGTAAGTAGCACGTACTTGTGAGCAGTAAATTATGCAGTTTATATCAGAAAGGCTGTTGTATTGAAGCATAGGGTGTTCTCCGAGTGGGTGGAAGTGTCCAGGTGTTCCACTTCTCGTCGTGTGTGTGAGAGGGTGTACGATGTGTCTGAGCATGTGTGTGTGTGTGCATTTATGTATCTAAGCATGTGTATGAGAGATGGAGCATGTATGTGTGAGAGTGAGAGAGAGAGTGTATGTGTGTGTAAGTAAGAATGTGCATATAAGAGGGAGCATGTGTGTGTGAACATGTGTAAGTGGGAGCATGTGTATGTATGAGAGAGAATACGTATATGTGTGGAGGAAGGAGCATATGTGTGTATGTATAGATATAAATCTATATTTATATGAGAGGGAGGAGAAAGTTTGTGTATCCCTCTCCCACTAATCCATGACAATGTGTTAAAGTGGCTGGAAATCAAAAGCTCCCAGGTATGGAGAGCATGAATTATTTTACCCTTATAAGTTTTAATTTTTGGGTGTTATTTGCTGATTTGAAATATTTTAAAGGTGTTTGGGAAATTTAAAACAAATTGTATGTTTTCATTATTGAATCTTCCATTCATCAGCTGTTCTGAAACATTTTTATTAGTATGTTTATACTATTATAATTAATATATGTTCTATATTTTTTGATTTTGTTGTTTATTGGCTGAGGATTGATGATAGTTCTGTTTTTCCATTGTTGCACTGCATACAGAGTCTGATGTAGTGGTTTCCAGTCCAGTTTTTGTCTGTTTTCTATTAAACTTTATGGTTTCTATTTTTCTGTATTTGGTGAGGATCTACATGTATAACTCACTGTAGTGTGTAGGAATTTATAGCAGCTTGGCTTGTTCTGTTTTCCTAACAGAAGGTGTATCGGTCTTTTAGAGCCTGGTGCAATATTTGTAGTGTTGTCTTTTCATTACTTTAAGTGTTAGCAGTTAGTGTTTTTCTGTGATAGGTTTGTTATACTTTAATTGTAATTTACTCATGGCTTTCTGAGGGTGCCCACACCTAACATGCATTACAATAACCCTAATGCCATATTGGTTCCAAGACTCTTTTCTGCAGGTCTTTCTGGTTGACCTCATAGTAGTACATGAAAATATAATATACATGTGATTTTTTTCTCTCAGAAGACTGTACTTTGAATATTTTTTATGTAAAAACTTATTATAAATTCATAATGCTTAACTGTTTGGGGGGGGGGGGGGAGTGTGGCGCGATGCCAAGGGTATACGGTTTGCCTAGAGCACCTAATACACTTGCACTGGGCATGGGTTCCAGGGGAGGGGGAGAAGACCTGGAGGGTGGTAGATGACAAGTTTTTAAAGTTTAGGTCGCTGTCAGGAGCTGAGCTTTTTTTGGCAGCCCAAGACAGAGACTGAATGAAAGCGGGGGGAGGGGGGGCAGCACAATAGCTGTTCACACAGGACAGCAAAAAAAAGCTAGCACCGGCCCTGTGAGCATATGTGCATGTTATAAGATACAGTAGTAAATCTGCACGTGCCAATATATATGCAAGTACAGGTGTATGCACGCTTAAGTTATCCTCATATCCTGCAATCCTAGAGATATATATTATATAGATAGATAGAGATAAGCGCGCATACACCTATAGATAGATAGATAAATCTCAATCCAGAAATAAAGTACCATTGCCAGCTATTCATTGACCTTTACTTATGTCTCACCATAAATGGATTTTGGTGCTGAATGCAGAGCCAACCTCACTTACATATGGATATATTGACTCTAGGAGTACTTGCTTCAAAATACAGAATACAAAAACTGGATTTTAAAACTTTACATAAAAGCTTCGAGTGACACCCATCTGTGTGTGCTCCTAGCATACCCTTGCCTTTACCGTTCACTGTAACACCCCCTCCCCACCCCCCACCTACACCCATTAAAATGGCGAGCTGAAGACTCACAAGTCCTCCAATAGGTACCGGGTTTTGAACGCTCCTACAGAGCATTTCTCTATTAATTTTAATGCATCTCACAGGTAAAATACAGAACCAGGTAACAGGATTAGAGGGGTCTGATATTTCAGCAGTTTGGGTAGTGATGACTAGTTCCAAAAAAATATAAAAGCTTTTCTCTCTCTTTGTCTCCCGCAATATAAGCCAAGGGGAATACATCTTATGTAACTTAAGCACCAGTGAAAATTTTTAAGCACCAGGAAAGGGGAGAATTCTTTACAGCAATTCTGTGTTTTATCAAAACATTTTTTTGCCTTTTTTTTTTTTGCCTTATTTCTCTTTTAACATTTTTTGCTGTCTCTTTCCTATCCTTCTACAGCTTCAGCAGCAACATTCTGCTCGACCCTGGGCCCCAACTCCAAGGGTGGTGACTGCACCCGGTCTCAGCCTTCTACCCCAGCAGCAGTTCCACCTTGGTATCAAGTGCCAGGCAACAGAGTTTTTTTTCCAGCCCTGATAATAAGTATTTTCTCAAATAAGCAGGAACCAGCCTGAAGTCACAAATAATTTAAAACAAAACAAAAAAATCTCTCTATATATATTGCAAGGAGCAGCCTGTGTTAATCCCCCATAGCTTAGCAGCGATTTGTAAGATTAATGCTGTCCTGTAGATTGTTATTAAAACATAAGCATGGGTGTGAGCATCCCTCTCTTTCTGCAATTTCAACCAGGCCTCTCAATTAAAATCTCTCCCAGGAAGGAGTCCGCGTGCAGCTGGGCCAGTGCGCGCTTCAGTACTGATTTAAGCAATTACAACAACGCGGAAATCAATTTATCCCCTCTTTCAGGAGGTTTAGTAATCAAGATATAAGAATGACAGCAATCTGTTCTGTGAGCCAGAGGGAGTGACACCTAATCTCAGCCATTAGTGCCAGCGCAGAACCTGTGCATATCAACAAGGGCAGGCAAGCAGGAGGGAAACTTGCATACATACAAATCTGAAATAAAATGTTCACAGCTCTAGCCCCAACCCCGGGGGGGGGGGGGGGGGGGTGTAGCTCCACCGCGATAGTCTAAATGCTCACTGGCTATAAAAATTATGCTGTTTTAATAGTCCAATCCTCCTGCAAGACACAAGAGGACAAACCCACACACAGTGAGGCTTGGACTTTCAAACCCATGGCTGATGCACGTAAATCACGCTTTACAAGTTCTGCAGGTAAAAGTAGATACAAAACCTGCTTTCACAAGAAGAGGCATTCCGGGGGAGTTGGGGGCAGAGAGAGGATTTAAATGCATACTTTTGGTTAAAAAAAAAAAAAAAAAAAAAAATCGGGAGCAGGTGTAACTTTGTGTGTGGACGTCGGCACCCGTAGTGGGGATACCTGAGAATTTTCAGAGCGGACTTATGCGGCCCCCTTCCTCATTCCAGATGTGAAGGAGTTTCGTCAAAGCAGCATCTCCTTCTATAGGCTTTCACTTAATACTTTGATGTTTATGTATAGTCTGTTGCAATGTATATTTTGCATGTTATGAAGAATTGTATACACCACGTGTTCTTCGCTTAGAATGACCATGGTTGTGGTAAGTGGATTATAATCATTTAAAAATAAACAAATAAATAAAAGAGGGAGGCCAACACCTGCAGATAGCAAGTGCCCGCAGACTTTAGCCCTATACAGGATATTATAAAATGAGGGTTGGCTGCAGGAGAAAGCTGGTCATGAAATGTACCAAGTTAGTCCCACAGAAAGGGATTGTCTTCTATTTATTTTGATTGGTGACCCTTAGAAAAGCTGGAGCTACATCTCCCTGCATGCGGTGGGGTGGGGTGGGAAGGGGTGAAAGCAAAAGCTTGGTCTTCCTACCACCGCAACCCTAGCCGTAGGAAGGGTCATTTCTTCAGGTCCAAACAGAAGAAAAGACGACACTGCCGGAAAACACCAGTGAATCACGGACGGTGCTGCCAGCAAAAATTCCAGGTGGGACCATACGGATAACTGAACTGTTTTACAGGGATGTGCATGGACGGCAAATAATAAAATTGTTTCTGTACTTCTTATCCGTGATATACAAAACAATTTTCATCAGTGCGAAAAACTATTAACGCATATTTGTAAAAACAAACCAAACAGTTAAAACGTATACAACTTATTTCTTATATGATTTCCTAAAAACTCTATCCTCCTCTTCATTCATAAGAATAGTACTCAATGCACTCCACAGAGAAGATTCTGCTATTGAAAATGCCTTATTCCATGTCTCCTGAAAATGAAAACTCTTGGGACATTCAAAGGCCTTTGGGCCTGCAGAACGGAGCACACGGTTACAAAAGATATGGTTGGAACAACTTGGTCAAGGGATGCCCATCCATTGCAAAAAAGCTTTAAATATCAGTCCTAATCTTTCAGAAACTGGACTCATAAGTCTTGACGTCCATTTCCAGTCAGAGCATGTGCTGCCTCATTTTGCACCAGCTGCAACACTCTAGACAGTTTTCTTTGGTAAACCTAAGCATAATACATTGCAATAATCAATTCTGCTTCAGACAAACATTTGCACCAGTGTCCAGAAATCAGATGGAGGCAACCATAATTTTAACCGTCTAACCATGTTTATTTAAAAAAAAATAAATAAATAAAAGGCAGCCTTCGCCATGGACTTAATGTGAGTTCTCACCGTCAACCTGGAATCTAATACAGCTCCTAAATTTCTTGCTTTCAAAACTATCAGAAGTGGAACGTCTGTAAATCCAGTTTCCTGGGCATTAGGATCATCAACCTGCCATCTAATACGCAATATCACAGTTTTCCTCACACTCGGGTCCAATTTAACTCTTCCCAACCAAGCCTGCACAACTTCCATACAACTGCCCTGGTAATGTACTGCCTTCGTTATATCACAGACAAATTTGCAGGTCATCTGTATAAATTCGGTACATCTCCTTCAAGGAATGGAAAAGATTACCTATAGGCTGTAAAGATATATTAAAAGGAGTAGGAGATAGAATGAACCTTTCAGGTATACCTGAAAGTGCCTCTCTTCAGGGCAAAGATCTATTTCCAAGCATAATCTTATGACTTTTAGTTGTAAAAAAAAAAAAAAAAAAAAGAAGAAGTAAACCATGCGAAAACTGCACCACTCCTTTTACTAGAGTAGATATTCCTTTTTGCAGGATCTACATTAGGCCATTTTCCAACCCCCCCACACACACTAACACGGATTTGGGCTCAGGTGAGGATGGCAACCGCCTCCGACGCCACATTCTTATGCTGGCGCGTTGCCACCACTGCCATTCCTAAATCCCCGCCTGCAGCCACAGAGCCGTTTCTCGCCTCGAGCACACCTCAAGATGATGAAAACTGAAGCAATGGGGCGCCTTCAACAGCCCTCGTGCACTGATGGACCCTGTGGCGCCCTGCCCTCTCTGCCCGCATAGGCTTCCTACTACCATAGAAACCCATGCAAGAGGCAGGGCATCGCAGGGTCTGGCAGCGCCTGAGAGCTGTTGAAATAGAGAGCAGTGCAGGGCCTTCATCTTCAGATATCGGGATGAAGATTTTGGCAGGAGGGATCTTCCTTGCCTCAACCCCCTGCAGGGAGGAGGGGGATGATAACACTCCCCCCACCCCACCGTGTGGGCGCATGTCATCTTAATCCTGGCCCTGCCCTCGCATGCCATCATAGGGACACAGCCCACCCTAGCCCCCCCCTCCCCGAAGTATATTTCCTTGCCCACATACGCCAAGCACCACCCTAGTCTTGCCTCCCTCAGGAAGAGGGAGGCAGTGCTTCTCTTATCCCAGCAGGGTCAGCCATTCAATGCGGCACCCAGCTCTGCCTCTGGGGCCTTTATACACTGCTCTCTCTAGGGTCAATCCAAGAGACAGGAGCCAATGCCAGATTTTTGCAGAACCAGCACTAGGCCCAAAGGTAGTCATCGGGCAGCAATGAATCAAAAGCTTTTTAAATACATCTGGCAGATATTGGGCCAGATGTAGAAAACTTTAACTTGGACAGACTTTAACTTGAACAGAATGCCTTTGCACATCTGGCCTAATGTCATTTTAAGTGTCTTGTAAGGCCAAAGTGTAGAACCATAATCAAAAGGATAAAAAAAAAATATATAAGGAAAAAGAAGATTAACATTTAAACATTTCCTTTATTACATCTGTGTTCAAGCATGAAAGATCATCTACAATGAAATTCTGCCTGCAGGACCAAATCTGTATTAATTCTGTATTTAAAATGGACTTAACCCTAAAATCCTTTGAACAGACCAGCTCACGTACTGTCTAATCAAATATTACAGGATGATAGCAAGGGGACAGATGGGAGGCTTGACTATATACAAGGAGTGACCCAGATCTTTAAAGACTAACCAGCAGGGCACTTTAATACCCCATTAGGTTCAGCACTTAAGAGCAGTGAGCTACACTTCAGAAAGGCTTTCTAAAATCACAGGTTTAAATCCTATAAGCAAGCACCCTTCCCCCCCCCCCCCCCCACACACACACACTCTCTTCCTAGTCACTGACACTGCGAGTGCCTTTGGGGGAACTCCCTTTATCTCCTCCCAACTTTTTGTCTCCTCTCTGGTTTTCATGCAGCCCAGTCACAAAATTCTGCAGTTAGGCCATCCATCCCAGCGGCTGCTGTATGTATATTTCCCAACTACTAAACTGTTAAAAAAAATTATATATATTTTGTTGGGATCCAGTTTGGATGGAAGTGCTATAAATGCACATTAGTAGCATTATTCCTCCTTGTGTGGACCATGGGGCTCCTGAAGGGCTCCAGATGCCAGTTGTAAACTGTTATTCCAGTCGTCAGCATGCGGTATCAGCAGCAACCGAGAAAGAAGAAGAGCGCACTCGTCAGTTTCAACGAGGAAAGAGTGCCCGAAGTGCAGACATTAACAGGTGAATTTTCAAAAGATGTGCACTTAAAATAGCATGCATGCAAATTATATGCTAATTTTAAAAAAATGCAATACACATGCGCATATTGGAGACCGTGTGTAAACTTGCATGTGAAAAAAGGAGGTGAGGCCAACAGTTACACATGTTAAGTCTTTTACTTGCAATTATTTACTCCTGCTCAATATCTGATGTAAGAGATCATGAACATCTCAAAAGTGAAAAAATGAAGAGTTAGGAAGGTCTTCATGGACTGCAAACGCACTAGGCGAATTGGTAGACTAATTGGTAAAACAGGTTATTTCATTGCCACACGCATATTATATCCAATCCACAAGGAGTGCAAAGAAGCTATAGGTCCAAAAGTTTTTGTCATCAAAAGCAATTTATTGAAATTTTAATTTGGCAACTCCTTTTCTCCAGAACAGTGAAGGTAAATAGCTTTTTCAGGGTCCCCCGACACGGACCCCGTGTTTCGCCCGAAGGCTGCGTCGGGAGGGACAACATTATTTTGCAATAACTAAAAGAGAACAACAAGAAAAGGTTTTAAAATTAATGGACCAAATTTAAGGGTACAGAGTATATCTACTAGCGCCGGAACACATACCTTGAAATTAGCTGAGGAGTTCATACAGCTAAGACAGCAAGGAGAGCGGGCGGCTCGACAAAACACAGCGTTTTAAAAGCAGCTGTTTTGGCGCGGTTTTGTGCACCCAATCAGGGAGCGAGTAGAACAGCCAATCAAGAACAAGGTAAACAATGCAAGGATAAACAGTCCAATAATACAGAAGTCAGAACTACAAAACAAGCACAGATAAATCAAATGAAATATTGCCACTCGATTTCATTAAGTCCTGCCAGATACTCTGTACCCTTAAATTTGGTCCATTAATTTTAAAACCTTTTCTTGTTGTTCTCTTTTAGTTTTTGCAAAATAATTTTGTCCCTCCCGACGCAGCCTTCGGGCGAAACACGGGGTCCGTGTCTGGGGACCCTGAAAAAGCTATTTACCTTCACTGTTCTGGAGAAAAGGAGTTGCCAAATTAAAATTTCAATAAATTGCTTTTGATGACAAAAACTTTTGGACCTATAGCTTCTTTGCACTCCTTGTGGATTGGATATTGTACTTTTGGAGTGCTTCCTCTGCTCCTTCTTCATATTAGGATATCTCCACACGCATATTATAAAATCCTCAGACTTGGGTGTGTAAAAAGTCAATTTATGGGGGGGGAAGGTTAATTTATCTAAATAACGCGAGTAAAATCTATTTGCGTAGCCCTTTAAAATGAAATACAAATATGCAAGTATATCATTCGCACACATCCAGTTAAATGTGAACTTATCTGGATAAATAGCACTTTTTTTAAGACTTATCTGGCTCTCTTACATATCTGGATAAGTCCAAAAAATGCTATTTAGTCAGACGTAGCGCTTTTCAGACTTATGGAGGCTAAGTGCTGCTACCTACCCCATAAACCGGAACTTATCCTGCTAAGTGCTGCTACTTTTCAGGATAAGTCCAAACTTAGGGAGCTTGCAGTTTTTACATGCACGAACACGTGTGCATGCATATGTACTTGTATTTTATAACCTGCGTGTATCACACGCATAGGGGCGCATGCAAGCAGTTTGAAAGTTATCTTCCCTATGTCAAGCAAGCATCCCATACTTCCATTCTTAAGAGCCAGGTTTGTTTGCTGGAAAAGTCATTTTACTCATCTCCCAAGTTGCCAGCCTCGAGATTCCCCCCCCCCCCCCTTCCCATCAACAGCCTCAGCCACTGCAACGGAGGCTTGGGGAGGGGGTTCCCTATATAAGCATCCATATATACTACAATGGAGTATCAACCATTAAACACATATGGATCTTGCAACTGAATCTGATTCCATGTACACTGTGTGCATTGTATGATCTGCATCCCCCACAAAGCAAAACAACAGCTAGGTAGACCTCACTCTGCTGCCTCTCCCTTCTATACCTGTGTTATCACTTACATCTTCAAGATGTGGGTCCTTCGGCCCTTATCTATGACTAACGCACTGCAGCCCAGATCGCATACTCGACGCAAACTCCAGACAACCTAATGATAAAATGGATGTGGGTGCTCCTATTCCTGGAATGGGTAAATCCTATTTAAATCTCAGTGCTCTAACATGGAGGCCAGCATCGCCATGCACCCAACTTTATGAGTGAGTACTGTACAAGACAGATGGTTTGTGTACACAGACTGTCCTGAAGGGATTTACAACGGGTTCAGCTCAGATAAAAGATTTCACTGACAAAACTCACCAGGAGAAGCAGAAACAATCTCTACCAAATATGTAAGAAAAAGAGAGAGAGACCCCACCACCAGAAGTGCCCCTGACCTTCCAAGATGCCAAGAAGCTGCCATCATGGACACTACTATTATTTTTAAAGAACGAGTAAGCCATGGGCCAGCCTTGAGGCTCACTGGGCAGTGCTGCACACTTGCCATACAAGAGATCTTGGCTCCTTGGGCTGGTTAGGGATTGCAGGGGAGGCAGTATTCCCAGCCCCCTTTGAGGGGGGGTCCTTAGACTTTGCATAAATGACAACACATATTAGGACTGGACTCGGGGTTTGCATTCACGCCAAAACGGCAGGAGCTAGATACAAGGAGGAAAGGGTTAAAAATGGTAGCCGTGGGAGGTGGGGCAGCACCCATGGTTAGTGTTGGTGAATTGAAGCTCATGGTGATGCGGCCGAAAAGAAAAGGAAGAAACCATTAGGTTTAAAAAAAATATATATATATATATTGCTAGGCCAACCCCTGACAGGCTCTGTGCATTAAATGGATCACTCCCCCCCCCCCAACATTTCTACTCTCTAGCAAAACATGGGAACCTTATATTATGACTGTAGCTTTCCATGATTTAAAAAAAAAAAACAAAAAACAAGCAAACACTAAAAACAGTCCATCCCTGAATTCCTGAACAGGAACTGCACTTCCAGATGTGTGATGCATGCATGTGTAGGACATCAGCACAGCAGCGCCCATGCTCCACCCCCCTCCCGACCCATTTTGATGGAAGATTAAAACAGAAAGGACTTTTTTTTTTTTTTTTAAAGGTGTCTCTGTCACAAAGTGACAAAGGGCGATTAAAATTGGACTAATCAAAAATAACATGATCTTATCAGGTTACTGGCTCTGGAATTATCGGCAGGCAGAATGCAGCCAGCAGAACGGAAAGCAAAACACACACAAAGCGCTTGCAAAATACACAGAAAGCTGCCAGGGTTCACCTCGGCAAGTCTCTAGCACCCTTAAATGAAGAAAACCGACAAAGTGGAGCCAACTTTATGACCAGTTGCTAAGTGCCCTAAAATATTTAGGATTGGGTTTTTTTTCTGAATCGAGTATCTGACAGCACGCATGTTGAAGAGCCAAAAAATCCAAACACGTGTTGGAATAAAAAGCTTCGTACACCTGGCCCATGAAGGCAAAGGACAACCTGAACAACACGATCAGCAACTACTCCCCCCTGGTTCTCCAGGGCCACAAGCAGACCTGGTTTTCAGAATTCCATAGAAAAGGAATGGCCATTAGGCACATCCGCCTTCGTCTGGTCTGAAGACAAGGTTGCTTTATACAGCATGGCTACTGAGGGGAAAAAATAAAATAAACCAGACTTATCTGTAAGGCCTCCCTCAAGGACAGGAGCTGTACTCCTGTGACCCAGGTCAAGAGGGGGACGTACAAGCCATAATCTCTACTACAAATGTACAATTTTAGGGCACGAAGAAATGTTTAATAAAATTTAGTACACAAATTAAAACATTACCACCCATGTAATAAAGTAACGATATGCAAAACACATTAAGAATAATGTTAGAGGACTATGTGTAATGCAGTGTTAGTATGTAGGTCCCTTTCCCCATGCTAAAAGGGCCAGAAGAACCATTTAGCCCAAAGTGCTATCACCTCTCCCCAGTAGCCTTCAAAAAGCATCTCCCCACCCTCCATGCTCAACCAACCGGATGATCCCTTACCTCCTACTGGTGAGGTTTCCATTAATGATATGGTGCCAGATAGCAACATCGCGAGGAACCACCTGCGTGCAGCACCATATCCAATCGATGGACACCAAGCCGGCAGGAGATAGGGAATTGAATTCTTGCTGGCTCGACACAAAGGCACTTCTCGAAGGATCCTGGTGAGGTATGTGTTTGTGTGTGGGGCGGGGCAGAATTTCACAGGCATCCTGGCTGGGGAAAGGGCATTTCTGGGGGTATGTGGGGAATGTCTTTTTGTGAAGGATGGACAGTTTTTATGGAGGTGTTTTGGAGGGGGGGGGGGGGAAGGGAAGGATGAGGACATGGCCTCCCCACATTAGTAAAAAAAAAATTAATATGTCAAACTGTTGCACTAGCAGTCTACTATAGTCCCTGACAGGAGCTAAATTTACCTACTAAAAGTGTGTGTTAAAGATAGTTCCTGTTTGCGAGGATCTTAGCATGCAGTGCACAGACAGGCTGATTTAATAGAAGGTGCGGGAGACTCGCTGCTCCGTGCTGAGAGCCCGCTCTCCTGATGCGTGCAATTCTGTACTTAAATTAGGGCGGGCGCTAATAAGGAGGCGCTAGGGACAATAGCGCATCCCTAGCACCTCCTTATATTAGCGGAAGAGTCGGCTGTCAGCGGGTCAGACAACTGACGCTTAATTTTACTGGCCTCTGTTTTGGAACCTGACAGCCACGGGTTTGGAAAACGGATGCTGGCAAAATTGAGCATCCGTTTTCAAATCCGCTGACTGGCACATGGATTTTTTTTTAAAGTTTTTGGTCACAAATTATGCTTTGACTTAATATCGCTATGATATTAAGTTGGAGGGTGTACAGAAAAGCAGTTTTTTCTGCTTTTCTGTACACTTTTCCTGGTGCTTTCAGGGCAGGCATTAATTTCTGAAACTGCACATTTTACTTTCAATATTCCAGGCGAATAACTAATAGGCTCATCAACATGCATTTGCATGTGATGAGTGCTATTAGTTTCAGGGGAGTGGGGGTGGCCACGCGTTTTCCAGGTGCTATTACCCCTTACAGTATAATAGAAGCACGTTGAAAAAGCACATGCAAATGGGTGTTAAACGGTGTGCTCAGTCAAGTGCACCGTACTGTATCGGCCGGTTAGAGGGTAACCTTTAAACAGCCCACAGGGCTTGCAGACCTCTCGATACAGTACATTGTACCTCATCTGGTTTGTTACCTATCATAAAAACTAACATTTAAGATTTTATATCTAGTTTTTAAGGCATTTTATACAGGTGTTCATAGCTATTTATGTAAATTACACATTTGTTTAAAAACATTTACTCCTGCATTATGGAAAAACATCTAAACGGGTCACAAACAGATACCCATATCAACAGTATTCCCACAGCAAACACACTAAAACAACAAAACAATATTAACACTATGATGTAAACAGCTATGGCTGGCACCCTTAAAATCTAGCATCCCGACATAAAACCTCATCCTAAGATTTCCACCACATTGACAGTGTTTAGATCATGGAATCAAGATCCACTGGTGCTGCCATCTGTGATAGAAATGAGATGCGCATGTATGCGGGACTGGAGTTTCGGCTACCAAACCCCTTAACTCTGGAATTTCATTCCACTTGAAGCTCAAAAAGAGTCTAATTCCCTGAAATTCAGGAAATCAGTTGGAACATGGCTGTTCACACAGGCATAGGATATATAGAATTCAGAATGGACTTTCCCCGTACATAAATAACCGGACAAAATAGTAGCAGGAGATCCTACTAGCAGTTGCAGACTGACAGAATTAAATTTTGGGTCTGGTTTTAGTTAGAAGTTTTCATTTTAACCTGCGTAATGTTAACATATTTTAGACAATTATTTGTTCTATGTATTTTTAGCTGATTACTGTTAGTTGATCGTGAGCCGCTTTGATTTTATTTATAGACAGGTGAAATAGGAAAAAGAAAAAAAAAAAAACGAAACTTATGAGCAAAAGAGAAATTCTCCAGCATTTCCCTTTGAAAACCTGGGCCAAAGGGAGAATGCGGGTGCTTGGTAACCGTGCACTTTGCACCCACTTTGAAAATGTAAAAATGAAATCCCCCACATGTTCTTTCCCTATGTTGACCTAACCCCCCCCTTCTAACCAACAAGGTGCCAGGAGGAGGCAGCAATGTTGAGCCTGCTTTTTTACATGGGTAAACTTTCATTTACCCTCCAAGGGGGCAATTTTGAAAAGGATTTATGTTCATAAAACCTCTGTTTTATGCGTGTAGATATGATGTTTCTAAGTTTATCGGGGACAGAGAGGGCCATACGTGTAAAAGTACGCAAAAAAGCAATTTCACACATGCATTTTAACCGCACACTACAAAAGAGCCATGTCGGAAGTGGGCGGCATGGGGATTTACGTGCAAGCTTTCGATCTCTGAAAGTAAGCCTGCAAACATGCACGCGCAAAGCTGTACCAGCTCCCGGAGCAGGCGTTAACTTGGTGCATATACGCAGGCCGATACAATACAGTGCGCTCAGCCTAGCAGCACACTGCTTGCCACACATTGTAGGGTGTCCAAAATGTGCATCCAACTAACTCCCCATGCAATAATGGGATTAGCGTATCCAAAATGCACGTCCAAACCAGCGCATAGCTAACAGCACTCATCACATGTAAATACCATTTGGATGAGGTTATTAGCTATTACCCCGATGCAAAAAATTACCGTTCGCCCAACACGTACATTTTAACATGCAAAACTAGCGTTAAGTCTTCACGTGCTCCAAGCCACCACAAAAAAAGCCAAAATACTGCTTTTCTGTGATTCCTCCTACTTAGTATCTTGACGGTGGTCAGATTAGGAAAACAGATGCTCAATTTACGAGTGGCCGTTTTCCTAACCGGTGCACAGCCGCATCTCCTGGGCGCCCAATGCCATGGACGCACTAGGGACGCACAATTTATCCCTAGCACGACCTTTTTTTTTTTTTTTTTAGTGTGGCAGATCCTTTGCCAATTGCATCGGGTGCCCAGGACAGGTGGATGTGAGCAAGTTGAATAAACATGTGCCCAGTTTGGATGCACATTTTTTTTGTGCTTGGTATTGCATCGGCCCCGTGGTTGGCAACGGCCACTAATTTTCAAAGCATAATTTGTGACCAATAAGATCATTAGCATGCTACGTGACTTGTTTCGCATACGCCAGGAGCGTTAAAAATTTAATGCACCAGAGCATGTGCTAAACAGAACGCATTTTATCCTGTGCTAGGGGTCTTTTCCACATAGCAAAGCAGTCAGCACAGGCATTAATTTAAGCAAATATGTTTAGCATGCTTGCCCCCTAAGAAAACAAACCTTTTCGGTGTTAAGGGACCACAACATTGATGCTCAGGTGTGACTCTTTGGGGCCCTTCTGCACAAGTCTCTCCTTTCCCTGCCCCCACCCCACGCTTGAAGGCCTCGAGTAGGTCCATGGCACGTGTGCATAGTGTTAAAGCAGTCTTGTATTAGGCTTTCCCCAAACCCTTATGTGCTCTTATGCTACCACCTCTGGTGCATACATTTAGTAAGTTAGACCTCTCTTCCCCCCAAATAATACTTCCCCGCAAAATTAAATAAATGCACATCTAGAAGAGGAATTCTTTTTGGTTTCAAAGCAATTGGCAAATGATCTGCCACACTAAAAAAAAAAAAAAAGGTCGTGCTAGGGATAAATTGTGCGTCCCTAGTGCGTCCATGGCATTGGGCGCCCAGGAGATGCGGCTGTGCACCGGTTAGGAAAACGGCCGCTCGTAAATTGAGCATCTGTTTTCCTAATCTCCCACCCTCGTTGAAGCGGGAGGGAGAAAAGTTTAAAAACCAGGACCACATTTTTAGAAACACCAGCGCACCCAAACAAGAAGGGAGCAGCAGAGCTCAAACGTAAGGCCACTTCAGCCTGCAGTCCCTTGCTGTGGCGCCAAAATTTCACTGTCACTTTCGTTTTCAAATGCCTTTTTTTTTTTTTTTTTTATAAGGGCAGCCTCATGAACCGCGTGCCTCTCACTGCCCTGTGCAATAAGTAGTAACATTTTATTCCTCCTGAGCTGGCAAGCGAGCCACTCGGCCCAACTCCCCAAGAGATGCAGAAAGGGGGCCGCAAGCGACTTGAGTGCCGAGGCTCTGACTTCCCCCCCCCCCCCCCGGCTCAGAGTGACAAAAAAAAAAAAAAAAGTGTGTGTGTGTTGCTCTTGTCCCCCTCCCCAAAAAATGAAGAGAATGTAAGCAAAGGCTTATTCATCGCGTATTGCGAAATGTTTCTCTAAAAATAAAAAAAAGCCTCCGCCCAAAGACAGCTATAGCCTTTTATATTTCTTCCTCTATTATGTGAGCTGATGGAAGCAGCCCGCTGTGGCTGTGATGAGCTGCACCTTTTCTGCCCTGGAGGGGAACTCACTGTGAAGCTCTTTCCCTAGTGGGGGGACTCACTGAAGCCTTTTCAACTCAGCCTCCTCCTCCTCCAGTCTTTGACATGAGAGGAAAAAGAATGGGTATCAGCGTATCCCAGAGATAGCAGGGTGCTTTTCTCCGGATTTCTGCTGGGGGGGGGGGTGGGGGGGAAGAGAGAGAAAACCTGTAGTCCTGTTAACTCAACAGTAAAAAGCAGGGCCTAGGGAAAAGAAAACCTGAAACATAGGCTTGGGGTGACTCAAACAAACAAACAAAAAAAACCTTTTCAAAAGCACATTAAAAATGTTAAAAATAGAAAATTAATTCCAAGAGAAAATGGACTTCAGGTTCACAAAACCGCACTGGCAGATTTTTTTTTTTTTTTCCCGGGGATACTATTGTTCCTCCTCTGCTGACAAAATGTCGCCGTGCCATGCCCTCCCGGGGATCCAGGCCCACGAATGGCCCTCCCCAGCAGCTTCCCTTGCTTTGGGAGACAGCCGGGTAAGAGGGGTGAGCCGACCCGGGCCCCCCCCCGCCCTCCAGCCACAATCACCCCCGTTCGCACCTGACTAAAAAGAGGGCCCTGCGTACGACACCAAAAAGTACACAGTCCCAAATGCACCAAAACATACTGAGGGAAGGTCATCTATTCATTAACAAGTGATAAAGATCACATGAAAACTGTACGGTAATGCAAGAGTAGGACAGATTTGTCACCTCATTCAATAAGAATTATCTATTCGGGAACATCATGTCTAAAAACGTTTCATTTCCACATGCTTTTCTCACAATAATCCCACAATTATGACTGCCGTTAATGAATCAACCTCCCCGATTCATAATGGTGGGAACTGTAAGCAGGAATATTTCAGAACAAAAAAAAAAAAAGCCACCCACTCAATGAAACCTGGGGATCCTGATGGACTTGTTCTAAAATCGCCAGTACAAACTTTACCTTTATGAAAAAAAAATGTTTAAAAGCATTTATGTCTGCTGCTTTATGGCTTTTGCCAAACACACAAGACATGTGCTCAGAGAGATAACACCAACACACTATGCACATTCTAATTAAACAACCAAACCCAAAAGGACATGACATGAGAACTTAAGATACATATACCCTAGCAAAGAGATGAGGGATTGGGGAAGGGGGGGGATTGATGGACATTCAGATAACCTGAAAGGTATAAACAATGCACAGGAGAGACTTTTTTTTTTAATTCTTTATTTATAATTTTAACATGTAATACAAGAATTACAATGTCTAATACACTTAATGCATTACCCAAAGTTACTAGATAATATACATATATGAGGACATTTACTTTCTATACATTCATCTGTATTTAAAAGTAAAAACTAGAGAAGCATTTAAACTTATGAGCAATATTTCAATGAATATAATTATAGGAAATGCAGGTTGCTATCCCTCCTTTTCCTTATTCTAACGTTCCTTCACTCACCCAGAAGGGTTTTAATATGTTCTGGTTCTGTAAATTGATAATTATGTCCATTCAATTTAATTGCACATTTGCATGGATAACGAAGAATGAATTGACCTCCTCTCTCAATTACTTTAGATCTTAGCTCAAGAAACTGCTTCCTCCTAGTTTGTGTAACCTTAACTAAATCAGGGTAGATCCATATTTTGTTCCCATAAAAGGTTTTTAACCTATTACGGAAAAAGTATTTCAGAATTCTCTATCAGAGATAAAGGCAAATGTTACTAACATAGTACCTGTTTTTTCAACTACTACCTCATCTTGAGATTTTTCTAAAAAATCTGATAATTCTATTGAAGATTCAACATTATCTCTTGTCTTACCACTTTTTTCAGATTGAATTTGTTCTTTCATCTTAACAGTGTTACCTATATAGAATGCCCTGACAATTGTTGGCATGCTTTGTTCTGGTATATTCAGAATTTTTATAACATACATCCTGAACAATTCTATAGGTAAAATCTTAGAAATAACAGGAAAATTAATAATTCTCAAGTTCAAAACCCAAGAGTAGTTCTCAATATTTTCAATTTTTCTTTGTATTTCAGCTTCAGCCTTAATTTGTTGGACTTGAATTTTCTCCACCTGCAACAGGCGTTGTTCAACAACATTATTCTGTTTTTGCAAGATAATCAAGGCTTCTGAGTTACTTTTAATTGTTTTATTTGTTTCATTGACTGCTATAGTAAGATTTTTAATAGAAGAGTCCAGTTTTGTCAGAACATTCCACAGGGTATCTATCCATTGTAATAGATGTTGGCCTTACTATAATTTCTTGAATATTTTTCCCTTTTATCTGTTTCACCGACTCCTTGGGAACATTCAAAGCTGTCACATATTTACACCCTTCAGC
This sequence comes from Rhinatrema bivittatum, assembly GCF_901001135.1. Lineage (NCBI taxonomy): Eukaryota > Metazoa > Chordata > Amphibia > Gymnophiona > Rhinatrematidae > Rhinatrema > Rhinatrema bivittatum. Next base: position 49,895,443 of record NC_042626.1, read on the forward strand.
TTCTTGTATAGTACCTTTTTGGGGGATATTCATTTCTTCCAGTGCATTCTTTTTATGTGAAGTTTCAGTCATTTCTTCCAAATTCTCTGACACATCCTGGGGAGTTTCTGGTAGGCTAAGGGGTATTGCCCCCTCCTTACCAGGAGGTGTTGGAATGTCTGGGGCTCCTGGACTCAAAGAGATGTTATCGGCCAATAGGAACAGATTTAGCTCCATTTCTGTCCCTATAGCGGCCCCCTCCACAGGAGTAATATGTGAGGAACTTAGCCAATCAGCCACAGTCCTCTGCCCTAGATCTATTGTCTGGGTGTTAGCAGTTGGCTTTAATTTAGCCTTGCCGAGGCAAGGAGCATTTTTCCTGTTTCTGAGGTGAAAGCCTCAATTACCTTATTGAACTGCCTTGGTGGAATTTTCTGCTGTTTCCCTATTTGGAATAAGAACTGACTTCCGGGGTAGGCAGGAGCCTGCCTCGACGGTGCTACCGGCAACCAATAGGAGCCAATTTCATCATCAGGAGGGGCCGGAGGATTCCTTTTAAACAACTCCCCTTCGGCACGCCGCCAAAGCCGCGCGCCCTCTGACCGGCTCTGACTGGATCCAACTGGGTCCAGTAGTGATTGTTGTAGATTTGAGCTGTATAAAGGCTATTTCATCCAGGTAGGCAATAAATTCTTATTATTGTAAATTTCCCTAGCCTCCACTAGAGAAGCATTGTTGAAACGGTAAGGACAATTCAGTCTCCTCTGCTTATAGTTCTCGTATTGCCTAAAATCAATGCCTCATACTAAGCGGAAGGCTAAATTAAAGCCAGCCGCTAGCACCCCGACAAGAGAGACTTTTTTTTAACTGGAAAGGAAGCTGTAAAACAAGATGGTCATCAGGATGGATGGCTCAGGAGGAGGAAGACTCGGGTGTAATATCAGAAAATATTTCTTCACCGAAAGGGCGGTGGATGCATGGGTACGGCCTCCCAGAAGAGGAGGTGAAATCAGAAACAGGAAGAGAGTTCAAGAAAACCTGTGGTAAAAAGCACAGGGGATCATTAGCTGTGAGGAGGTGGTGACGGGGGAAACCCTGTGGTGCTGCAACAGGAAGGGAAGGGGCTTTTATCTGCCATCACGTCCTCCGTTTCTAATCGGAAGGCTGGTGCTTTTGTTTGGCAGCCATGACAAAAGGCCCAGATATGGACCGAAACGTTGCCCTGGAGGGAATTAAATGATATTCCTCTTGTCTTTATACACACAAAGCCGCACGCGGCGATCATGATGCACGTCTGTGCACCTAAACCAAGAAAAATAAATGTTCTCTCTTATAGAAAAGGGGGTTTTTTTGTTTTCTAAATAGCTGTTCATGGTCATTTCCATCATCTATGGCTCCCGGTTTCCACAATTCTCACAACAGCAAGTTGCTCAGTGTGCACAAACCATACAGCTAAAACAGGTATAACGAGGCAGTCAAACTCAAGCCTATGACTGGGTTTTCCAGTGCTTTTGCATGCTTCAGTTTTGTCTTTAAAAAAAAACCAAAAAACAAATTGATCACAGAGAAGAAAAACACTTTGGGTGAAACTTTGTAGATTCTGCAACAGCTACAGGTTCAGTAGAGCAAGCTCCAGGAGGACCATGGTTGACCTTCACACAAAGGGGAAGATGCGTGTTGAAATCGGGAAAGCATACTGAGCGCCCATGTTCCCTAATGCACACGCGGGCACACCCCTTGGATGCCCAATGCAGTATTTAAATGAGGGGCTGCGAAAGAAAGACGCGGTAGGTGAGAATTGTGGGTCCGTAGCACTCAAATGCTTCGGGCGCCCACAATTACAACGGGGGCTCATTACGAGCATCCGTTTTTATCCCGCTTCTTCTGGCCGATTTTACTGAGGTTGCTGAAGATGACCATAGCTGAGCATCTCTTGTTATGGGCGTCTAAATTGTGCATCCAGAAAATTATTATTTATTTATTTTTTTTAAATCAAGCTAATATAAGTTTGTTTTTCAACACTGCAAGTAGTAAATGTAAATGTCAGAATGATACCAAGTAGGAGGAACCACAGAGGACCATATTTTTTGAATTTCTCATGAGCCCTTGATTCGTGTATTGTCTTTACGCCACCTCTGGGACTGGAGTTAATTTCGCTGCATTAAAAGTATGCGCTAAGCACACGGAGATTTTCTCCATCGGGGCTAATAGCCTCATCTACATGGAATTTACCTGTGATAGATGCCATCAGCTACGCATTTGTTTGGGCATGCATTTTGGAGATGCTAATCTCCTTATTGCATCGGGTGTTAGACTAGCGGGTCCAAAATGCACGTCCAACCATGCATAAACCTGTGTGCCAGGCTGGGCACACTTTATTGCGTTGGGTCCAAAGTCTGAATCCGACTAAGATTCATTAAATCAAAAAGCTACTGTGCCTTCACATGGTCGGTCAAGACTGAACCATTACAACAGCAGCATTCTTCCGATGTGTTGATTGAAAAGTGCTACAAAGGATAATAAGGACCAGTGTCTTAATTATAATCTAGTATTTCATTTACAGATTAAATTACAAAAAAAAAACCCCCAATGGATTTAAAACATTAAAAAAAAAGGTAAAGATTAATTAAAAATCAGACAGCATGGTTTGATTTAGCAGGATATAAAGTGGCATCACACAGAAATCAAAGTCCTGGGTGTCAAAAATACCAAGTTTGGTAAAATGGGGGAAATACCTTAATGAGGTGGTGGCAGGATGGGAGGAAGTAGGATAAGAGATCAATGGACTAAAAGGAGCTAAAGAAAAAACACAAAAAAAACTTTTATAATCAGGAAAGTAAATACAAGTAAGAGAAAAAAAAAATGAGAGTCCAGCAGAGTTTTCAGTTATCCAGATAAGGCCAAAAACATTAGTGTTCAAAACCTACAAGGGATGTCAGAAAGAGAAGCACAGGAAGGAATATCTGGTGAATCTGAAAAACAGGGAAAGCCGTCAGATTGGCAAAGGTAAGAATGGAAGAAAAAGGTAGCTAAAGAGGTGAAGAGAAGTGAGAAAACTACTTTCAGGAGAAAGGATAAAGAAGGGCAGAGGCGGGCCTGCAAGGCTGAGATGAGACAAGGAAAAAAAAAACCAGAAATGCTAACAAAGGCTTCTGTTGGATATTCACTGAGATTGGAGACAGAGCACTGAATGCTGGCAAGGGTGAACGTGGCAGTGGGATAGCAGGCACACCATCTACAGAAGAGAGGATTTGTGTGGAGCTAGGAAAAAATGAAAGCTGGAACAAAGCCCCGGGGCTGGATGCAATACATCCTAGGATAATAGGGGAGGTCAGAGAGATTCTGGCGGACCCGCTGAAGGACTTGCTTGATAGATGTTTGGAGACAGGAGTGGCTCCACGTGACCTTAAGGTCCACTGGGCTCTGCGCACGTGTAAACGCGCCAAGGGAGTGACGTGGACAGTTGCGGCCATGTGGCCCAACAGCTTCAGCATGTGGCGAGCTGAAACCTGCTGGCTCTGTTGAGTCACCGCCTACAAGGACACTAGAATGACCGCCCGGCAGTGCAACAGGAAGGCCTTGGCCTGAGCCGTGTCTAGCAGGACTCCTATAAAGTCCAATTGAGGTGAAGGGCTGAGGTGAGACTTCGGGTAGTTGGATGACGAACCCTAGTGACTCCAGTACCCGGATGGTCCAGCACAAGGACCGATCGACCCCTGCCTGAGAGGCAATCTTGATCAGCCAATCGTCCAGATAAGGGAAAACATGCACTCCCAGTCTGCGGAGCTGCACCCCACCACAGCCAGACACTTTGTAAAGACATGTGGGGCTGACACCAGCCCGAACAGCAACACCCTGAACTGGAAGTGCTGTTTTCCTACCACAAATCTGAGATACTTCCTGTGACCTGGAAAGATCTCTATGTGAGTGTACGCATCCTTTAAATCAAGGGAGCATAGCCAGTCCCCTATTTGCAGGAGGGGAATCAGGGTGCCCAGGGAAACCATCTTGAACCTTTTCTCTTCTGAGAAACCTGTTCAAGGCCCCTAGATCTAGGATGGGATGTAGTCCGTCCCCCCCCCCATTCTCTTTGGAATCAAGAAGTAACGGGAGTAGAAATCCTGCCCTCTGTGCCCTGGTGGGAAAGGCTTGACCGCTCTGCTGTTAAGAGGGCAGAGAGTTCCCGAAGCAGTATCTCCTGATGCACTATCAGCCTTCAAGACGTGCACAGAGGGGAATTTGGAGGGACACCCAATAGGTTCAATCTGTACCCCTGGTGGACGATGGACAAAACCCACTGCTCTGAGGTTACACTGGGCCACCGGTTTGCAAAGAACCATAGCCTGCCCCCAACTGGGGTGTCCAGCATTTCGGGTAAGGGCAGCTGGCTCATGCTCCCTCCGATCCAATCAAAACCCCATCCCGAGATTTGGCTGGGGTGCCAGTTGGGGTTTGGGAGCTCATTGCTGCCTGGGACGGCTGCGAGAGCTAACCCTCTGGGCACAGGAGCGAGAGGGAGGAGGATAGTACTTCCTCTGGTGGTAAGAAAGACCTCCTCTGCCCATGTCTCGCCAACCTCCTGGCTGAGGAGGGCGGATCTGAAGTTCCGGTGAAAAGTTGTTGGGGGATCTCATGGTCCACAACTGGGCCACCTTATCTCTGAAGAGATTCTCTCCCGTGCACAGTAGGTCAGCAAGTCATTCCTGTACCTCCAGTCACAGATCCGAGGCCCGCAGCCATGCCATTCTGGGGGTGCCGAGTCCCACTGCAGAGACTCATGCTGCCATCTCAAAAACATTGCAGGTGGAACGCACTTCGTGTTTCCTGCACTCCAGGCCCTGACGCACCAGCGACATAAAGGTGCTGTGCTGCTGTTGAGGCAGCCGCTCAGCTGCCTCCTGCACCTGGTTCCAGAGGTTGCAAGAGTATTAGCTCACGTAGAGCTGGTAGGAGGTGATGTGGGCAATAAGCATAGCCCCCTGGAAAAAAAAAACACTTTCCTCCCAAGGGCATGCAGCACTCTGTGATCCTGTCCCAGGGGCACTGAGGCATGGGTCTAAGAGCACTTGGCCTTCATGAGAGCGGATTAGACCACTACCAACTGATGTTTCTCGAATCTGGAAGCCTGTTGGATAAGGTTAACAGGAGGAACGTGACGGGGTGCTCCCAAATCCTCAATAGCAACTCCTTAAAGATTTTGTGCACTGGGACCACCACTATCTCTTTAGGAGCCTCCGCAAACTAAAGGATCTCCAGCATCTTGTGCCGGCCATCCTCCTCAGTCATTAACAAATGGGATGGCTTCTGCCATCGCTCGCACAAAACCTGCGAAGGTCAGGTCCTCAGGGGGAGACCTCCTTCGCTCCTCTGGAGGAGAGGGATCTGAGGGGAGACCCTCCAAATCCTCTGAGGAGGACTCTGTAGTGTCATCCCCCCAGGGATCATAAAGTGTTTCATCCGGCTTTGTCAGGGCCAGCACTGGTGCCACCAGTGCCCATGCCCCTGAATGAATGAACATCCTTTTCCTCTCTCCCTTTAATTCAACCTAACCCAAATACTTGATTCGACCGCTTGTATAAATGTTTTGCTATGTCACTTCAATCTGTTTAAATTATTATTTAAGTTTTGTTTGAAATTATTATTTAAGTTTAAATTGTTACTTAAGTTGCACACTATGTTACTTAAAGTTTTTTGCTTAGATGTATCTTGTTCTTTGTAAAGCCCACCGTCAAGTTCTTACTGTTCATTGTAAACCGGTTTGATTTGTATCCAATGCAAGAAGATCGGTATATAAAAGCTATAAATAAATAAATAAATAAATAAATAGATAGATAGATAGATAGATGAAGGCCAAGAACCTAGCGCCCTATCCCCTGTGGATTATGGTGAGGATGAGATGCCTTATGATCCCTTATGATGGGTGCTGCAGGTGGAGGTAGCGCCGCCAGCAGCGACGGGGTCTCTTCCTCAGAGGAACCGGCAACAACTACCGCATCGTCGGGGGAAACATCTGTGCCCTGCTGGGCACCTATGGCTGCCCAGGAACCAACACCAGCTGGGTCAGTAAGACACACGATAAACATATGGAGGCACTCTTCGCGAAGAGATGCACAAAAAAACGCTGAGAGCCATTATGAACCTGAAATGAATCTTTGCCCTTGAAGAAGGACGACAACGTCCGAAACCCTGTACAGTGTCGGGCACAGACACGGTGAGGCAATGTGAGATCGGTTATATTGCTATGGACCATCGGTTTGGAGAGACTCGGGCTGCAATTATAACATGCAAAGAAACTATGTCATTTCAAGATAAGTATTGAGAAGAAAGTTTAAATACTGCAGTATCTTATAGTGAATGTTTTAATACACGGAGCACTTGCACACGAAAAAATATTAAGAAAAAGGACTGACCAATGATTAAGCATAAGGCAGAGTGACAAAATGGTATGGATTACCACACTATGACGCCTAGTATGAAGGTCATATAATGAATTGCGCTATTGAATATTAATTATTGAGGTGTGGGGATTTTTGGATACATTAAGGTTATAGATATAGCATCTTTTTAACAAGTAACGTTTAACTTTTCTAGCAGTAATATGTCTAATAGTAATATAATGTTTCACACTTTTTTAAATCATCGTTTTAAGTGCAAATAGTCCCTTAGTTTGATTATGTCAAGCTGAGGTATAGCTGGGAAGGGATGTCAATTAGTTAATGATGATGTAGGCACAATAAATCAACAATGCCTTATGTTCGGGATCGAGAAAGGTTTCAACAGCAAAACACCAGAGTAGATAATATAACTAAGTTCACTTTAGATTCCTTTAGAGAGGCATAACATTGAAAGAACATAAGCAACAATCCATTATTTAGCTACATGCTCCTTTACATTCTCAGGTCCCCTGGTGCGTAACAAGCTAAAGTGTTTGCAAAGCACAGAAATCCTTACAGCAAGGCTTCCCAAACCTGTCCTGGGGACCCTACAGTCAGTCGGGTTTCCAGGATATGGTATCTCATGCATATTCATTGTGGATACCCTGAAAACTCAACTGGCTGTAGGGTCCCCAGGACAGGTTTGGGAAGCCCTGCCTTCCAGGCATACGACATTGATGGCAGAGATGGACTGGAAAACAATTGCCAACTCTTATCCATAACCTGGGGCAGCTGTCTACACATCATGAGAAGGAACCCACAAAACTGGGAAATACCATAGAAATGTGACTCAAATTAAACCTCATTTCATGTGCATCTGCAAACATGGGGGTGGGGGTTTTTTTTTGGGTTTTTTTTACGGTTGCAAAACTGGAATGAGGGGAGAGGGGGTTATAGCAGACCCCGAACATCACCATCACAATCCATGCATGCCTTCATAAATCACTCCAAACATCTGTGCATGCAGATGTTTCTGGCTGCCCTCCACCATTCTCCACAGCTGCTGTTGAAGATCAAGGCCCAAGATCCATTCCAATCCTTTCAAAATTCATGTCACATTTTCTCAGTGGAGTCGTACTGGCCTATCATATTAAACCAGGCTAGGCAACTGCGATCCTGGAGTACCACAAACAGGTCTAGTTTTCAGGACATCCTCAATAAATATGCATGAGAGAGACCTGCATTCAGTGGAGGCACCGCATGCACATGCATATTCATTGTGGATATCCTGAAGGCCAGACCTGTTTGTGGCACTCCAAGACCACAGTTGTGTTAAAGATTTAGAACATTTCTTATAAGAACATAAGAAATTGCCATACTGGGTCACACCAAGGGTCCATCAAGCCCAGCATCCTGTTTCCAACAGAGGCCAAACCAGGCTACAAGAACCTGGCAAGTACCCAAACACTAAGTAGAACCCATGCTACTGATGCCAGTAATAGCCGAGGCCATTCCCTAAATCAACTTGATTAATAGAAGTTAATGGATTTCTCCTCCAAGAACTTATCCAAACCTTTTTTAAATCCAGTTACACTAATTGCACTAATCACACCCTCTGGCAATAAATTCCACAGCTTAATTGTGTGTTAAGTGGAAAAGAATGTTCTCTGATTAGTTTTAAATGTGCTACTTGCTAATTTCAGATCTAACATTGTGAACAGCAGCAGCCAGAAGACAGGCGACATGTCGTTCTTGGCTGCACAGGAGATTGAGTTCTATTTTGGACTGCTCCTGGGGTCATCCAGGACTGGAAAAGGCTGCAGAGGCAGCGCTCACAGCTTCTGTTTGGGGGAGAGAGGGACAACTCCTGGCTGTTATGTACTAGCGATGCCTACCAGCCAGTAAAGTGCACACATCAGCAAACTCCAAAGGAAGCCCGGTTTCTTGCTCTCAGGTGAGGCCCACTGAGGTAAGGCAGGAGCACTGGCATTCAAATCCTTATATAGTTTGATTCTGTCCTACCTTGCAGGCTGTTTAAATACGATACTTACCTCCCCGCGTTCTTACATTGGTGCAGGATGCCTTACTGGTAGCACCTTCAGCCTAAGAGGTAATGTTAAGTAGAACAAGGCTGAGGGAATTCTCATGAGCCATGGAATAACTTGCCAAAGAAGTTGAAGATACTCCAAGATTATGACTCTTTCTGGAAATGCCTAAAGACCTGGTTATTCAACTAGGCTTTTGAGGATTAATGGAATCTTAACCTGTTTATTTGGTTGGGCCTTGGCCAACAGCTCTACATGTCTTCAATGCCACTGTAGAGTTAATGAGTTTGTGATTATTTTTATTGTATAGCAGCAGTGATTTTTGTATAGTGATTTTTATTGTTAAACTCATAACTAAAATCAAAATTATCTCAAATTTATTTCTCTTTATTTATTTTTGGGAAGATGTTAAAAATTATTATAAGCAGGAGATTCTTTGATCTCGAGCTAAGCCTGGAAGAGCTAACTTTGAAAAAGGGTCCCTCCTGACGACTCTCACAGAAAGGTAATAGACACGCATGGCATTTGTCATTTTTCTGTGTCCAGATGTGTCTGCTCTTTTGAGGATGCAAGGCTTGCCCACAATCTCACCCCCCCCCCCCCCATCCCCTCGTTATTCTAGTATGCCTGTACCATATATCAGGTCTATCCAGTAAAGTGCGGCCGTGTTTACCCCGCTCCTAACCCGCGTTAGCCCTTCCTGTGATCCCGAATCCCCTTTAACCTACTCCTACCGCGTCCTAAAATCCCCGGGCAACCCCTTCCGCATGCGGCATGTATATTGCATGCAAACGAGTGAATTAGCTATTCCCTAGCATCCCGTAACCCGCGCCCCGACTATCGCTATCTTTCCCTGCCGTTTTGTCGCGCGTTTAACCTGCTAACTTACCACCTACCCTTATCCCTGCGGTAGAGGCAGGGGTAAGGGTAGGCGGCAAGCTTTCCCCCAGCCCCCGCTCACCTGCCCCGGCCGCGATCATGGGTGCCGGTCTCCGGGACAGCCCCAGTCCTCTCCCCTCCTCCCGAAGCAAAAAAAACCAAAAAACGTAAAAGCAAAAAGTAAGTCGCTTCGCCGCTTCACACTGTCAGTGTCTCTTCTTCCCTCCTCCCGGAGTAAGGCTGCTTTTCGCGCCCTGCTTCGGGAGGAGGGAAGAAGAGACACTGACAGTGTGAAGCGGCGAAGCAACTTACTTTTTGCAGCTCCCTCCGGACATCCGACCTCTCCTGCCTCCCGCTGCGCGACTTACCTTTTTTTGCAGCCGTCCGGCCATCAGCAAGAACGGATCATGGCTCCCCTGCCTCCCGGCGAAGACGGACGCCTGCACGGGGGAAAGTGGCCCCTGTGCGTGCAATTGGCCGCTCAAGACGTGACGTCACGACGTTTGGCGTCACGGCATGTGACGTCACGTCTTGAGCAGCCAATTGCACGCACAGGGGCCACTTTCCCCCGTGCAGGCGTCCGTCTTCGCCGGGAGGCAGGGGAGCCACGATCCGTTCTTGCTGATGGCCGGACGGCTGCAAAAAAAGGTAAGTCGCGCAGCGGGAGGCAGGAGAGGTCGGATGTCCGGAGGGAGCTGCAAAAAGTAAGTTGCTTCGCCACTTCACACTGTCAGTGTCTCTTCTTCCCTCCTCCCGAAGCAGGGCGCGAAAAGCAGCCTTACTCCGGGAGGAGGGAAGAAGAGACACTGACAGTGTGAAGCAACTTACTTTTTGCAGGCGTCCATCTTCGCGAGCAGCTGGAGGCAGGAGAGGTCGTCCAATGTCCGGAGGGGGGTGCAAAAAGTAAGTCGCTTCGTACTGCCAGCCCCTTCTTCCCTCCTCCCGGAGCAAGGCTGCTTTTCGCGCCCTGCTTCGGGAGGAGGGGAGAGGGGACGGCAATCCCAACTTCCTGGTATCTGTCATTTCAAATGACATTTGAAATGACAGATACCAACGTGGCGTGAAGCGTTAGGCCCACGCACCCAGGATACTGTATAGGCGCTCTATCCAGTAAAATGGGTTACGCGGGCCTAACGCTTCACGGACCCTTCTTAGACGCGGTTTACATTTACATGAAATTATAGTTCAGGATCGAGCGGTAGGTGAGCTGTACTGTGCGTGCGGCAACCGCGGGTGCGCCGGGCACTAACGCAGCTCTTCCTACCGCTCGGTACTGGATAGACCTGTATGAAAGCCAAGTACCACCGATGGGCTTCAATGATATGGAACTTCCACAATGAGATGTCAACCACATGGCAGCTGTGGGGTTCTAGTCAGAAATCCACTTTCTCCTGCAGTTCCCTTCCACTTTTCAGCTGAAGCGTCCAATAGCATCCTTGCATGGTTGTGGGTCCCATGAGATACCTGTTGCAGTCTGGAAGTATTTATTTATATAAAACGTTTTTTTTTTATACCACTACTCAGTAAATCATAGCAGTTTACAAACATGCCATACACAATAAAAATATGTATATACAAAATCGAAGAAAAACAAAAACAAGGAATAACAAAACTTAGGGTGGGTAATACAATGTTAACCAGCCTGGTGGTTTAATGCCATTCTTCACTAAATAGCTGTGTTGTCTACTACAAATTCCTGTGTGCACAGCCAGGCTTTTACAACTCTCTTAAATGCCTTTGTATCACCTTGTATTCTAAGCTGCTCCAGCATGACAAAAGAACAGTGGGTATCAGAATGGGAGGGGCTTCAGCTCAGAAGTACTACTTAGCTCAGCCCTGGGAGAGGGAAAACGAGAAGGAGAATGGAAGGGCATGGGAGAGTCCCAGTGTAATGGTCAGACTCAGGATTCACATGCATCAAGTTCTATAGGAAGTCAAGGTCCAAGGCTCCTAGTCAAAAGAAAGGAAACAATAGAATTAATGGTCTGTTTTCATAGTAGAATAAAAGGTAAACCGTGGAGTACCTCAGGGATCTGTACTTGGACCGGTGCTTTTTAATATATTTATAAATGATCTGGAAAGGGGTACGATGAGTGAGGTGATCAAACCTGCAGATGGCACAAAATAATTCAGAGCAAAATCACAAGCGGATTCTGATAGCTTGTAGGACCTTGTGAGGCTGGAAGATTGGGCATCCATATGGCAGATGAAATTTTATGTGGGCAAGTGCAAGGTAATGCATAGAGGAAAAAATAGTTCATGCTGTAGCTACACTATGTTAGGTTCCATTTTAGGAGTTACCACCCAAGAAAGAGATCTGGGCTTCATAGTTGATATTACATTGAAATAGTCAGCTCAATGTGTAGCAGTGGTCAAAAAAGCAAACAGTGTTAATTATTAGGAAGGGAATAGAAAATAAAATGAAGGATGTCATAATGCCATATCTTGAATACTATATGCAATTCTAGTCACGGCATCTCATAAAAGATATAGTTACACTAGGGAAAGTACAGAGAAGGGCAACCAAGATGATGAAGGGCATGGAACAGCTCCCCTATCAGGAAAGGCTAAAAGAAGTTAGAGCTGTTCAGCTTGGAGAAGAGATGGCTGAGGAGAGCTATGATAGAGGTCTATAAAATCATGAAAGGATTTGAATGGGTAAATCTGAAACAGTTATTTACCCTTTCAGATAATACAAGGACTAGGGGGCACTCCATAAAGTTAGCAAGTAGCACATTTAAAACAAATAAGAGAAAATTCTCTCTCACGCAACACACAATTAAGCTCTGGAATTTGTTGCCAGAGGATGTGGTTAAGGCAGCTAGTGTAACTGGATTTAAAAAAAGGGTTGGATAAGTTCTGGAGAAGTCCATAAACTATTAATCAATAGGGAATAGCCACTGATTGTTGCCGGCATTAGTAGCATGGGATTTATTTAACGTTTGGGTTCTTGCCACGAACTTGTGACTTGGATTGGCCTCTGTTGGAGGCAGGATGCTGGGCTTGATGGACCCTTGGTCTGACCAAGAATGGCATAGCTTATGTTCTTAAAAGATAAGTCACTGCACTGACTGCAGACAGAAGAGGGAAATAAAAATGGAATGGAGCAAAAAGTGGAATAGACCCAAGTAGATGGAAACAAAAAAGGACTTATGGTAACAGTAAATGATGGCAGATAAAGACCAAAACGGCTCATCCAGACTGCACAGCAAGGTGTTTAGGGTTTTAACTGCTACACTGTATGAGTTATCCTCACCTCCCTCACCTCTTTACAGTGCCACAGCCCATAGCCCTGGTGGGGCCTAGTTCCGATGAACTGGAATCCAAAATAAGCAGCAGCAGAGACTTTCAGACTAAACAACTTTTTTTTTTTTTTTTTTTTTTAAAGACTACTTAATTTTTACGTTTTGACGCTTGCATGTAAATTATCACAAAATCTACCATCACACATAAGGGGACACTTGATAGAGTACACAGAAAATTGGTTGAATTACAAAAAGTGTGAAGCACATGAGCAGCAGCAGCAGGTGTCAATAGAGTGCACATTTCAGTCCATCCCCATGCAACCATTTTTCTGCATGAGAACAATACATAACAAAACAAACTCGCCCATTTCAATCATGAATCAATCAGCCTTAAAAAGAAAAGAAAAAAAATCAGTGGGAAGGAGGGGGTAAAGAGCTACTATACCCAGGCCCATTCCTCTCCTCCAAGGTTGGTCCACTTGCAAATATATAGAAATAGTAATCAACAAGCCAGCTAGTTTTATTGGACTAACAATACATTTGTGAATGGCTTTCCAAAGGTATGCTCCCTTCATCAGGTCCCTGCAAATTTTCTTGGAAGCTGGTCACAATTAAGTTAGTGCAATAAAATAAAAGTATCACCTACAGCTTTATTCGTTGACCTCTCTTCCTTCTGCTGGGAAAACGCTTGTAAAGACGGCAAACGTATGCCTGTGCCAACTGCGAGCGAGTCGGAAAATTCAATTTTCTCCAAAGGGTTTGCTGTTAAGAGAAAAGCACGCCCACCACTGCTGAAGAGGGTCTCCCAATCCTTTCCCCCTTCCTTCCAGTCATCCTAAAATGAGCACCGACCTTGCAGCTAGAATTTCATAACAAACAGCCCTCATCAAGGGAAGGAACATGCCTGCACCGGCGACCGCCGACATGCAGCTGAGTCACACAGACCCACAAGCACTTGATTCTCGCCACTCCCATTGGTAAGCAAAAACTGCACATTTTTTGTAAGGTAAAAAACAGCAGAACCTCCAAGGCAGGGGGGCTTCAGAAGCACTTGCTGACTCAGATGATAATTTTTCAACGTTTTGGGGGTTTTTTTTTTTCCGTTACAAGTAATGTCAGGGAGAGTAGGCTGAGTCATAAGCAAAGGTTCTTCACTTTTTGCTGTTATGATTAATAGATTAGTCATTTAAAAAGCTCCATAAGATGTATACGTGAAATATGTTGTTTATTCTCTCATACAAGTTTCCTTATCCATTACGTTACTGGAGGACCATCAGGCAATACCATGTGTCTCCCATCCCTGGAAGCCCACCATGCATGACCTGTCTCCTTATCCCTTCCAATTATTCACAACTAGGGGTGGCCGCCTGACCCACCCACCCCCACACACTAGTCCGGTTCTGCTGCTGCCTCACTGTGCTTATGGACTTGTAGTTCCACTTTTCTCACAAAAAACATTGACTACAAAGTCCACAGAAGCAATAAGGACGGAGCCAGGATTTTGCTCAGCCAAGCAGGGCAGCTACCCTACCTGGCAGCAGACAGTGGTCATTTACAATCTATGGCATTCCCACCCCTCCCAGAGTTTTCTCTTTCAATATCGTTTTGCGTACATCGTGTAGCGCTATAGAAATGTTAAGTAGTAATAGTAGTAACTAGTAACATACTAACATACCCACCAAGGCCAAGCACTGTTGGGACTACTTGTGGCAGATTGGTGCAGCTCTGGAGAGAGCTTCTTTGCCAGCTATTAGGAGTCATGGCACCGTCCTTCCCACAGCAACTGAGGTCACCGTGCTCCCAGCCCACTAATGCATGTCAAAACAACTGGGCAAAACAAGTACTAGCCACAGGGCCATCTTCAGTGTAACTTTTTATTCCCTAGCAGATGGAAAGCAACTGCTCACAACATAGGTAAGACACGAGTTTAAACTCTGACATTTACCATGCTCTGGTATTATAATCGCCCATGGGTTACAATTTTAATCTTGTACCAAAGACCAACGCTGACACGAGAGAGGGAGAGAATGTAATTAGAAAAACTCTCTGATGCCAGGAAACTGAGGTCAAGATCTTGTTTCTCCTTGGGTGGGCAGGGAAGTGCAGAGGATACAGCTATGAAGCCCGGCTCAGTCTTCTCCCTCCTCCCCCCGGGGTCAAACATTCATTGGGTGACCTTGATCGAGACGCTCAACCTCCCTGTGAGTGGTTCCAGGGTGTGAAGGAGGGTGAGGGTCAAAATGGAAGGAAGATCATCATCTGATGTACATGAGCAGGAAAAGGAAGGGTGCACTCAATACGCTGTCCACATCCACTGAAGAGCAATAAGGCCCTTGAAACGGCCCCCTAAATTGGTGGGGCTACCACAGCATCAGGAAGGAGCCACAATTGAAATAAACCAAACCTCAAAAAACAAAACAAAAACAAGAACAGGAGTCTAAACTTACTTCAGAACTAGGTAAAACCCGGACGAGACTGTGGGGGCAAACCTGAGTAGCAACACCTTGTTGTGAGGTACACATGAACTTTTGTACGCACCTACTTTGCAGTTAATTTTCAAAAAGAAACTATCCAGGTATTTCCCCTTTGCAAAATTAGTCACCAAAAAAAAGCAAATGCATATTTATTTATTTATTTATTTATTTAGAGCTTTTCTATACCGGCATTCATGATACAATCACATCATGCTGGTTTACAATTAACAAGGGGTGTAAACGGCATATGTTACAGCTCTTATTTGTGTGGGCAGCTGATTGGGTGGGGAAGGGGGCAAAATAGTGCATGGCACGTTTCAAAGCGGAGATGATCTACACATGCTGTTCACTTTCTTGACCCAGACACGCTAGTTCCACGTACCACCCCCGCCCCTCGGGGCCCACTTTTAACCTGTGAAAGCCAGGCAGAGGACAGCAACCTTCAGCCAGGCCAATAGCTTTGTATTAACAACATGCGAGGGGTGGACCTTTCCGCAGAAAGAGTGACCCAGTTAGCTGAAGTTGTTCATTTGTGCCATGGTAGAATAGTCACAGAGCGCCAAGCCCTGTGGGGGATGCAGAAAATCATCGCCCATGGATGCCATGGTACGATTTCAGTGACAGAGGCAGGACGTCGACTGGATCCCTTGCTTCCCAGCCCATCTTCCAAACCAACTAGGCCACACGATGGTGGTCAGAGAACTTGCCTTGTCAAGAGGAAGAGCCAAGGGAAATACATCCTGCTTCATTTCTCAGGTTATTTCCACACTATTGCCCACTAGAGCAGAGCTTCCCAAATTATGGGTCGGGACCCCAAAGCCTCAAAGGGCATGGGATCATTGAGCTAGCATTCCCTCTCAGGTCCTGCAATGGTCCCGCCCTCGCTTGAGTTTCCAGGTTAACAGGAAGCCATGTGTGAGGAGGGACTGGGGCCACTGCAGGGCCTGTGAGCTTTTTTACTGGCTCACAGATCCTGTGCTGATTTTCATTACTAATGCTGCTGCCAGTTGCAGATCAACATCAGGCATTGGAGCAACCATTGGGGGAAAGAGTGGGCAGAGTGCGCACAGGTCTGTGCAGGTTGTCGCTTCTTCTCTATCCTCTCCCATCGCTGAACTTACCTAAGAGAAAAATGCTGCCCCGGTCATCAGCCTGCCCTCTCTTCCCACTAGTTGGCACCCTCGTATCACCTGAGGCCCAAAGGAAAAAATGTTGCTGCTGATCCTAGTCAAGGGGATTTTTAGATGAGGGCAGTTTGAAGGAAGGGATCATATACAGGAAGGGTTTGAGGGTTGGATCAGTGGGAGTGGGATTGGCTGTGGAAGGTGAGAGTGGGGGGATGCAAGAGAGGAGCTAGGAGGTGAGAGGATCAACTGAGGGGGTATGTGAGAAAAGAGAGAGGAAGGGGATGACAGATGATAAATTAGGATTACAAAAATGGCTTGGAGGTGAGAGAGAGGTTCAGTGGGAAGGATGTAAAAAGCTGGAATGGGTGGGAGAGAGGCTAGGCTGGGAAGGGGAGAGGAACTGGGGGATGTAAGAGGGGATCAGCTGGAGGGGCAGAGGTTGAGAAGGCCCTCTGGAGGGGATGGAGGTTGACAGAGGGGATCAGTTGGAGTGCAGGAATG
This sequence comes from Rhinatrema bivittatum, assembly GCF_901001135.1. Taxonomy (NCBI): domain Eukaryota; kingdom Metazoa; phylum Chordata; class Amphibia; order Gymnophiona; family Rhinatrematidae; genus Rhinatrema; species Rhinatrema bivittatum. The sequence goes on from NC_042626.1 coordinate 49,912,067, forward strand.
GTGAGTGGAGGGATTGCTGGAGGCAAACTACACCCCCGCGAATTTAGGTTTGGTTGCCCTCTGGGGGTCGTGTGAATTTTCAAGTGCTAAAACGGGGGTCACATTGGATAAAAGTTTGGGAAGTCCTGCCCTAGAGGATGCATATTCCCAATCACTTATGGCACACGGGGACAAAAAAAGCAGCATGTTTAATACTAATGAAGTGAGAGAGCAGTTTCATTTCCAACTGCTGTCCTTTTAAGACACAGAAATGCACTGCGGTCCTAAGAGGGCTGGGGATTTATTGCTGTCATGGGAGGGGAGCCAACCCTGTGGCTGTGAAGCAATGACTCAGCGTAGTGTGCAGGTCTGTGGGGTCTGTTTACAAGTCCCAAGGCCCACAGTCCCAGAATGGTGAGACTAATCAAGGAGATCCTATTTCTAGATTAGACAAATGCCTGTCTGAGACCGTCTAAGAGATGCTGCCTGGGGGTGGGGAGGGTGAGGCAGAGGATTTACTCCTGTGGGAAATTCTGCATTGCACAGAATTCCCCTCCCACACAGATAATTCTACATTTGCCCCACAGAATTAGGCGCAGGGACCAACAAGCAGCATCAGCAACGGCAGCGGAGGCCTGTGCGGGCCAGGGGAGAAGCGGGATTGGCGTCAGTGTCAGATGGAAGCGAGAAAGGAATGGCGCTGGCAGCAGGGAAAAGAATTGGGAGTCTCCGGGATGGCCCAGGCAGGCCAGAAGAGATGAGCCTGCAGAGTCAGCCTTGGCCTGCACAGTTAAAAAAAAAAAGGAGAGAGCAGTGAGGGAGGAAGGGACGAAAGGTCTGGTGGAGCCTGAATGAGAGACACAGATAGCAAGTTTGAGGGAAGGTAGGAGAGAGCTGGGGATTGGTGGCAGTATCCTACTGTGTGGATTGCCAACTGGTTAAAAGATAGAAAACAGAGAGTAGGACTAAATGGTAAATTTTCCCAGTGGAAAAAGGTGAATAGTGGAATGCCCCCGGGATCTGTTCTGAGACCAATGCTTTTTGATATATTTATAAATAGCCTGGAAATGGGAACAAGTGAGGTGGTCAAATTTGCAGATGACACAAAATTATTCAAAGTTGTTAAACTAGAGGATTATGAGAAATTGCAAGAGGACTTTGCAAAATTGGGAGACTGAGCATGCAAATGGCAAAAGAAATTTAATGTAGACAAGTGCAAAGTGATGCACTTGTCTACATCAGGGAAGAGAAACCCATATCATAGCTACAAAATGCAAGGTTTCACATGAGGAGTCACCAGTCAGGAAAAGGATCTAGGTGTCATTGTTGAAAATACGTTGAAATCTTCTGCTTAGTGTGCAGCAGCAGCAGCCAAGAAAGCAAATTGAATGCTAGGGATTATTAGGAAAGGAAGGGAGAATAAAACAGAGAATATCATAATGCCTCTGTATTGCTCCATGGTGCGATCTCATCTTGAGTATTGTGTGCAGTTCTGGTCACCACATCTCAAGAAAAATATCGCAGAATTAGAAAAGGTAGAGAGAAGGACGGCCAAGATAATAAAGGGGAGGGAACAATTCCCCTATAAAGAACGGCTAAAGAGATTAGGACTCCAGCTTGGAGAAGAGATGGCTGAGGGGAGATATGATAGAGGTGTCTATAAAATGAGTGGAATGGATCGAGTAAATGTTAATAGATTGTTTACTTTTTGAAAAAGTACAAAGACCAGGGGGTACACACAATGAAGTTACTGGGTAATACATTTAAAAGTAGTAAGAGAAAATATTTTTTTACTCAACGCATAATTAAGCTCTGGAATTTGTTACTAGAGTATATGGTGAAAGTTATTAGTGTAGCTGCATTTAAAAAAGGTTTGGACAAGTTCCTGGAGGAAAAGTCCATTAACAATAAAGGCAGAGTTGCAGAAATCCACTGCTTATTCTTGGGATAAGGAGCTTTGGATCTAATCTACTCCTTGGGATCCTGCCAGGTACCTGTGACCTGGATTGGCCACTGTTGGAAACAGGATACTGGGCTTGATGGACCCTTGGTCTGACCCATTTTGGCAAGCCTTTTGTTCTTATGTCTTGGTAGAGATGGTAGACAGAGAAATCTGGGGAGAGGGGTTCCTAAAGATGGGGTGTGGGGATGGAGAGCACGGCAGACAAAGAAGGCTGGGGATGGTCTTGCTGGGAAAGGCAGAGAGAAATCCAGAGGTATTGCAAAAGTGGAGAGTCAGTCAGAAAGAAGGCTAGAGGTCTTGCTGGGGTGAGGGAAGAGACCCGAGGGTGGAAGAGGGAGTTCAAGCCTTATGAGGATAGAGCGTGAAAGCTGAGGGACCTGGTGGGGAGCAGAGAGGCAGCTGGGGGAATGTCCAAGGCAGGAGGGTGGTCAGAGAATGTGAGTAGTGTCTTTTGGGGGGGAACAGATGGCAAATTGAGCCTTGCGGGGCAGAAGACAAAAAGTTGGGTGAGGGGAGAGATGGGACGGGAGAGGCAGCAAGTGAACAGAAGGACTGATTAAGCATGAGGAAAAGGTTCAAGCCATAAGGGGGGAGAAAGCTGGGGATGGTCATTGAGCCTGAGAGAGGGTGACAGCAATGAGGAGGGGGCCCAGCCTTACAATGGTAACACTTCACCAAAATGTGGTTGGTTTGTTTTGGTTTTTTTAAAAATCTGCATCTTTGAGTATTAACATTTTTTCTGTACTGCATTATAAATTCATTATTATTCAGACAATGAATATATTGTGTTATCTGAAGAAATGAAGTCTGCAGAATTTTAAAACATGGCATGCAGAATTCCCCCAAGTGTCATCTTATGATACTCTGTATAAACACGGTCTCCTGGCACTAGCAATATCACCTGCTTTAGGAAGATCATAATTGACAGCAGATAAAGACCAACTGGTCCATCCAGCCTGCCCCATTATTGTGATCCACTCTGCTAAGGATAGATCCCAGTCATAGAAACTTTGACTGCTTGTAGGATTCTGCCCCTTGTCCGAAGTAGATTTTCTCTTCCTCTTTGATGCTCTACCCTCCTGGGTAGAGTATCATAGAAGATGCCTTGCCTCCCCATGTCTTACCAATCAAGCTTTGAAATAATTTAAACTGCCATCAAAATTGGTGAGTCTGTTGTCCCAACATCTGGATTCCTAGGTCCCATGATGTTGCCAGACAGTATATGTAAATCACCACGGAGAGGCAGAAGAATTAAATCAGTCCCAAAGCATCCAAATTTTTAAATATGCAAGTGTTTTTATTTATCAAGTTTTTATTTATCAACTCTAAATTTAAAGTTTGAATGCCATTGAGAATTCACTGTTCCCCCCCCAACGCAGCCGCGTTTGGCGAAACACGGGTCCGTGTCGGGGGACCCGGTGTTAAGTTAATTCTGCATCTTTGAGCAATGGAGTTGCCGACTTGATAAATAAAAACACTTGCATATTTAAAAATTTGGATGCTTTGGGACTGATTTAATTCTTCTGCCTCTCCGTGGTGATTTACATATTGATTGTGGAGAGCAGCTTTCGCTCCTTTTGATGTTTATGGACTTTGCCAGACAGTATATGGCCACCACCAACCCGGTTGGCTTCTATGGCGTAGAAGCCTGCTGGTTCCCACTCAGCTACCTTCCTTGATTAGCCTCTTGCTTTCTCTTTATCGCTTCTGCTCTCCAAGGTGTGAAGGGTAAGTTGTTTGCAAGACTGCAACCACCCAATCTGGTTCCTACCAATGGCCTCTGTATCTGTCCCAAGTCTGCCCAAATCCTATCACAGTTCCTTGGCTTCCACCACCACTGCTGTGAGATTATTCTAGACATCTACCACCCTTTGAGTAAAGTATTATCTCTTGTTTCCTCTGAAACTTTATCCCTACAAGTTCAGATCATGACTCTCTTTTCTTTGAATTTCCTTTTCTTTGACTATTTCTATGATATCTCACCCCCTTCCCTTCTCTCCTCCTGCAAGTACATTTTGAGTGTCAAGGCTCTTTTTGTAAGCATGTGCACTGCACACCCTATATCATTTTGGTAGCACTTTTACCACTACTATTATTAATCACTTCTATAGTGCTACTAGACGTACACAGCGCTGTACAAATACATATCAGAGATAGTCCCTTCTCAGCAGAGCTTACAATATAATACAAACATTTACAGCATTCATTTATTAAGAAAGAAAATGGTTAAAATCAATAAGGCTGTGAGAGGGATTAAGATGTGAAGATTTAGAAGCAGTCTCAAAAGGGTGACTTTTGTTTTTTTTAGACAGGATTTGAATAAGGCCAGAGATGGAGCATGCCACACCAACTCAGAAAGTTTATTCCAAGCACAGGTGTAAGGCACGGGAGCTGCTTCCATCCTCTCAAACGTCCTTACAAAAGTCCAGCCTCCAGCACTGAACCCATGCTCAAAAGGCAAGGGTCTCACAAGAGCAATATTTCTTGTTGCTGCTACCTTTTCTTACCTAAGCATGCATACCATTAGTTTTCCTGGTCGCTTTATTTCACTGACGGACTACCTTCAGGTCATAAGAACAGAAGAACATAAGAAATTGCCATGCTGGGTCAGACCAAGGGTCCATCAAGCCCAGCATCCTGTTTCCAACAGAGGCCAAACCAGGTCACAAGAACCTGGCAATTACCCAAACACTAGAAGAAGATCCCATGCTACTGATGAATTAATAGCAGTGGCTATTCCCTAAGTAAACTTGATTAATAGCCGTTAATGGACTTCTCCTCCTAGAACTTATCCAAACCTTTTTTGAACCCAGCTACACTAACTGCACTAACCATATCTTCTGACAACAAATTCCAGAGCTTTATTGTGCGCTGAGTGAAAAAGAATTTTCTCCGATTAGTCTTAAATGTGCTACTTGCTAACTTCATGGAATGCCCCCTAGTCCTTCTATTATTCAAAAGTGTAAATAACCGAGTCACATCTACTCGTTCAAGACCTCTCATGATCTTAAAGACCTCTATCATATCCCCCCTCAGCCGTCTCTTCTCCAAGCTGAACAACCCTAGCCTCTTCAGCCTTTCCTCATAAGGGAGCTGTTCCATCCCCTTTATCATTTTGGTTGCCCTTCTCTGAACCTTCTCTATCGCAACTATATTTTTTTGAGATGCGGTGACCTGAATTGTACACAGTATTCAAGGTGCGGTCTCACCATGGAGCGATATAGAGGCATTATGACATTTTCTGTTTTATTAACTATTCCCTTCCTAATAATTTCTAACTTTCTGTTTGCTTTTTTGACTGCTGCAGCACACTGAGCAGACGATTTTAAAGTATTATCCACTATGATGCCTAGATCCTTTTCCTGGGTGGTAGCTCGAAATACGGAACCTAAGATCGTGTAACTACAGCAAGGGTTATTTTTCCTTATATGCCACATCTTGCACTTGTCCACATTAAATTTAATCTGCCATTTGGATGCCCAATCTTCCAGTCTTGCAAGGTCCTCCTGCAATGTATCACAATCTGCTTGTGATTTAACTACTCTGAATAATTTTGTATCATCCACAAATTTGATAACCTCACTCATCATATTCCTTTCCAGATCATTTATATATATATTGAAAAGCACCGGTCCAAGTACAGATCCCTGTACTTGGATTACTCCTACATCTTTCTTATTTAACAGGCAGTGCTTGACCTTCTAAAGTGGCTAGTGGATTTCTGTACTATAAAAATGCATGATTTACACTTTATCAGTGAAGCTTATTTTCTAAACCTAAGACGTTTCTCCCCCCCCTCCCCCCCTAAGTCCACTCATTTTTCTTCATTCCCTTCCTCTGTGCCTACTTGGTTTCAAGATTTTTGGGTCAACTGTAAATGAACAGATTTTCCCTTCAAGTCCCCTTGCAACATCCGTAATAAAAATACTGAAAAGAACTGGTACCAACACCCAAGCCCAGAGTCACTTTACCTTCAGCAGAGGGGACTCCACTAACCTCCGCGCTCTGCATTCCGTTGATCAAGCAGTTCCTCGCCCAGTTTACAGCCTTCTGTCCTACTCCCATACAATCCAGCCTCCTATGCAAAACTGTGCCAAAAGCCTCACTGACATACAGACAGGCAATGCCTATCCCACCTCCAGCACTTCCATCACTTCAAAGAACTTCATTAGGTTTCTTCTGACAGGATCTTCCCTGCACAAAGCCATATTGTCTGGTGTCGTGTAATCTATAGCTCTAACAAAGTTTGTTAACCCCCTTAGGATGAACTGCATTTTAGCACAATTTATACTCAAAACATGATTAGATCAAAATCTAAATCCTGATCAGATAGAGAGACCTCCACTGAATGGAATGACAAAACAGGATATATTTTTGATAATGTCTTCAACAAAGAAAAAAAAAGTATGTGAACCTTTCATTTAGTAACTGGAGGGAACTCCTTGAGCAGCAATGACTTTAAGCAACATTTTCTGTAACTGCTGATCTGTACAGAAGAATAGGCCAACATTTCTCAAGGGCAATGCGAGAGACTGAACAGTTCCAGCTCTATGACATTTAAGGGCCTCCTTGCATGAACAGCTTGCATGAACAGGTCTTGCCCCAACATTTCAGCAGGGTTTAGATCAGGACTTTGACTTGGTAAATCAAAAAACACAAACTCTCTTCTTCAGTCATTCTGTAATAAATTTACTTGAATATTTAGGGTCATTGTCTTGCTGCATGGCTCAACTTGTGGCTCAGCTTCAGCTCATGGACAAATGGCCCGATATTCTCCACTAGACTTTTCCCAATATAAAAGCAGTATTCATGATGGCAAACCATCCAAGTCCTGATAATGCAAAGCAGCCCCACACCATGATACCCTGCCTCCACTTCATAGTCAGGATGAGGTTCTTACTTTGGGAGGCAGTGTTTTTTTGCCAAACAAAACATTTCTTGTTGTGACCGAAAAGTTCACTTTTTGTCTCATCTGTCTAGAGAACATTACATAAGTCTTATGGGTCATCCAAATGCTCTTTGGTAAACCTGAGGCAAACAGCAATGTGCTTTTTAGAAGACAGTGATTTTGTCCTAGCTCTCTTCCCATGAACACCATTCCCATTCATTTTTTTTTCTGATGGTTAATGCATGAACCCTCATATCAGCCACAGCAAAAGAGGCCTGCAGATCTTTAGATGTTATGCTGAGATTCTTTGTGACTTTGTGGATGATTTTCCAGTTTGCTCAGAGAAATCTTGGCAGGATGATTGCCAGAGTATAGTCATTGTAGCCTTCAACTTTTTTCATCTGCAGACTTTCTGTCTAACAGTGGAAGGATGGAGCCCCAAATGTTTAGAACAACATCAGACAGATATGCATAGACTATTCTTTTTTGTAGGTCCTCTGAAACTTCTTTTGATCATGACATGGTGAGTTCCCACTAATTTTTATGGTGAAGATCAACTTCAAAATCTTTTGGCCCTTTATAACAAGCTCAGTCATGCATATTTATTCTGCAGGATGGTTTACTTGTTACCCAATTATTTTAAGGACCATATTCTAATTAGCCAATTAATTGTGCCTAGGAAACCAGGGGTTACATTAATTTGTCTCAAAAAACACAGGACTGTTTAATTCATATCCTTTTATTAGTTTCAATTAAACAAGGATATCATGGTAAAAACTTGTAATTATTACACTTTTAAGAGGTGAATTTTAAAAGCTTGGTGCATGCATTAATTAGGGGATGCGCGAATAAGTTGGGCTCGTGAGTGCTGAGCATGCACATCAAAGATTTAAGAAAAGGGTGGGAGATGGGCGTGAACCAGAGATGTGCAAATAAATACTTACGCACCCTGGTGCACACCAAGGTTCCCTACCATATAACTTTACTTCTGCTATGAATGATGTGCAAGTTAAAAAAATTAAAAAAAAAAAAAGGCAGATCTGAGGGGTTTTTAAGGTTTGGGGCTAACGGGGGGGGGGGGGGGGTGAAGGCTATTAAACTAGGGGTGTGGAAGATCTCTCTCAACTGGGCGAACTGGGGACAAACTAGTAGAACTGGGAATGGCGTTGGCACACACCCCCTTCTAAAATCCCCGACTTACGCGATAAAGCAGGATTTGCATGCACCCACTTAAAATTTGGCACACGTGTGCACAGCCAGACTATTTTATAACATGTGCGCATATGTCATAAAATGGCCACGTCCCTAGGCGCAGGCAGACGGCTGTGCGCCACTTTGAAAGTTACCGCCTTAGGGTTCACAAACTTTCTCAGCACTGTACTTGCTTCAAGGTGCTGTACTATCTGTATCTTTAGCATCATTTCCAATTTTATCCACTACTGCTTTTTTTTTTTTTTTTTATAATTACTCATCTTTCCATTTTGGTGCCCAAGACGAGATATAAAGATCAATTTCAGTTCATATTATGGTTGCCAACTTTCAACTGTCAAATTTCCAAACTCTTGAAAATGCTGTTTAATATTTTTTCCAGATGGGGTTTTTGCACGCAAGACTTATTGCGACTCGCCACTGTTAGAAAAACACAGAAATATAGAATGTGATAGCAGATAAGGACCCATCTAGTCTGCTCATATCATGACCCCTTGTTCTAGAATAGAAGTGGGCAACTCCGCTTGTGGCAGTCTGGGAGCGGGTATGAGCTTCAGGATATTCACAATAAATATAATGAGATACAAATCTATCTCATGCATATTTATTGTGGATAACCTGAAAACAGTTTTTAAATGAGATGCAACATAAAAAAGGGTGCCCTAAGGGAGATAACCTGAAAACCAGACCTGTTTGTGTCACTCCAGGACTGGAGTTGCCTTCCCCCTGTTCAAAAGCATTTGCTTTTTAGTAGCCCAGGTGCCAAGCTACTGTTCTCTAAAATTGTTTAGGCTTCTGATTAAATTATAAACTGAAGTATATGTGACACAACATAAATGTATACAACATGTGTTGTATATACAGTAGCAACCAATGCACACACTGTATCACACAATCACAGGGAAGCTCCGAATGCTATTTGCAGATGAGAGGTAAAATCAAGACATTTCTGAACATTTTAGCCCTCCCTCTTTTTTTCTGTACAGTAGCCCCAAAAATCTGTACAGTCCAGAAAAAAAATCAGGACAGTTGGCAACCATAAGCTCATATGCAGTACACAGCTTTAAAACAAACAGAATCTCAGCACATGTGCAATAAAAAGTAAAAGGCATAAACCCAGTTAAAAAAAAATAAATCTAAAAACGTCATCAAATAGTAATCATACAATGCACTTAATGCAAACGGCTTTACTGTACAAAATTAGAAATAAAATATAGTAACATAGTAAGTGAAGGCAGAGAAAAACAAAAATGGTCCATCTGGTCTGCTCAGCACATGTTTAGGGATGCAACTGCAGCTCCATGCGGGTTACCGTCTCGCCTTCTGTTTAGGTTAGCTCAAGTTAGAAAATTCTCAGGGTCACACACTGGAGCAGAGACAGGCGCAGATTACAAAGAAAGGAAATGATTCAGAAATCAGATTCAATATCAACAATGTTACGCATCGGAGAGCTGACAGCCATTTTTTCTTCTCAGCCTGCCTTGCTTCTGTGCTTTTATTTCTGGTCTATATATCTGAGACATGGATCTCGCCATCTTTGAAATCCGAAGATTTTTAAACTCATCACAAACTAAATTTAGAAATCTGCCACCAGATTAATTATTTTTTGTTTTTGTTTTTCAATTCAGTGTTCACAACAAGTGAATCAGTCGCCTTCCTTTGCTTCCTCACCCTTAAGATTCTTCCCTACACTGCTTACTTCTCCCATCTAAGCACCAGGATGAAATCATAAAGATTGAATGTTAAAATCTGAGACAGACCCCATCTAATGACAGCACAAAAATCCTCATTACCAAGGACAGATACATTAAATCTCCTTTAGGAAATACACTAGAAAAAAAACAACCCACTGCTAATTGACATTGGATGGTGATCAGAAATGTGACAGGATAATATATCACAAGTACTTACTGAGAAAGTAATAGTTGAATTACATAAAGAAAAAAAAGAATCCTGTTATATGATGTGTTTTGGTGAACAGAAAGCAATAAATCTCTTTGAACATCCTTCAAACCATAGATCAACATAAGGATAAGGGACAGTATGACGCTGGCAATAATGGATCCTTTTCCCGGTTTGGGAAGAATAGTCACATAAGCCTGGTTCCCCCCTGTAGGGAATGTCCTCTGGCTAATCAGTGTATTATAAACAGTAGGGAGCAATTTAGATAGTGGCGTTGTGAGACATTTATAAAATTCAGAGCTTTACCCATCCGGGCCAGGGGCTTTTAATTTCTGCATATTTTGTATAACCCGAGTCACCTCCTCATCTGAGATGGGTTCATTCAGATAACGACTGAATTCCACCGTCAGGGCGGGAAGTTGAAGCCGATCCCCAAAGGCCTCCCATTTAGAAGCATCCCAGCCCTCGGTCTGGTATAACTGAGAATAATAAGTATGAAAAGCTTGCATAATGCCTTCAATGTGTGTTACAATCTGATTTTGTGTATTTTTAATGGCATGGACATATTTAGAGCCTCTGGCTGATTTGATTAACTGTGCCATCAACTTGCCTGATTTGTGACCAAATTGAAATAATTTAAATTTATAATATAGAAGGCTTTTCTTCGCGCGCTGGTGTAGTAGTGTATTGATAGCTGTTTGTATAGAAAGAAATCCTTCCCTATGACTTTTGGTGTGACATCGTATTAAGTCCTGTTTGTCGCTTATATAGAGAATCATATTTTTTTATATTTCTTATGAGCACTTGAATGAGAGTTGACTTTACTCCACTTCTGGAGCTGGAGTTATATTCTCTGCGTTAAAGTGTGCATTGGGCGCCCAGTGCTTTTCTGCATTGGGTAGCAATAGCTAATGTCCTCATCTATATGGAATTTACATATGATGGGCGCTATTGGGTACGCATTAAACACCAGGAAAATAAACCATAGAAATACAGTCACCAAAATAAAAGACTGAACCCTATAAAATATTCAATATCTAGTGTTTAATTACTGCATGCCATATAAAGAAAAAGCTTCCCATATCATAAATCTAATCAAAAGACAGTAAAATAATCAATAAAATCAGAAGGTAAAAAACAAAAATAAAAAAACACAAGTCTCCAGATGAAAAACAGGCTAGTCAGGAAACCTCTGTTTGATGGCCTACCTAGAAGGCCAGCCCAAAGAGCCATGTTTGATCAGACATAAAAATCAAATAGTCACCAATCACCCTCATGCAGAGGAGAATTCTATATTCTAGGAGCATGACATGAGAAGGATCATTCTCCTGTTGCTACTGATGGATGGGAACATTTATTACAGATTTTTGAGAAATATTTCTTTACAGAGAGAGTGGTGGGTGTGTGGAACAGCCTAACAGTGGAAGTGGTAGAGACAAAAACAGTATCTACATTCAAGATAAATACAAGGGATCTATAAGGAAGTGATGAAAATTATTATGCTAAATTAATTGGACGGGATGGGCAGACTGGATGGGGCATATGGTCTTTTTTCTTTTTTTTTTTTTTAATCATGTTTCTAGGTTTCTATGAATCCATTCCAGCAACCCGGTAACTAGGTAGATAGGGATTAATAGGTCTTCGGATTAATTTATTCAAAGACGACTGAATTTTACAGTCAAGAACATAGAGATCCAGCCAATGGAGTTTCTTAAGTATCAGGGTAACATGGTCTTGGATACTTGTGCCTGCCAGTAAATGAGCAGATGAATTCAGAATTCATTGAAGCTTCTTGATGATCCTTGCTGGAAGACCCAATTACCGCAAGTTTTTTGAGCCGGTGACTTTTTAATTTCCTGAGGAGTCTCTCAAAGGACTTTGTCGTATACCTTCTCAAAATCCAGATACACTGTACTGGCCAGATTGTCCTTACCCATTTGTTTATTTACACAGTCAAAATATTCTAATAGATTAGTAAGACTTCCCTTTGCTGAATCTCTGTTGGCACTTACCCATTAAACCATCTGTCTATATGACCAGTAATTCTGTTCTTAATAATAGTTTCTATTATTTTGCCTGGCACTTAAGTCAGGTTCACTCTCTATAGTTTCTTAGACCACTGCTGGATTTATTTTATTTTTTAACACATTGGCCACCCTCCAGTCTTCTAGCACGGTGGCCAATTTTAATGATAGGTTAAGATTGCTAGCAACAGGGCTACTGTTTCATATTTCAGTTCTTTTAGAACTCTGGAGTGATCATCATCTGGGCCTGGTGATTTGTAAATCTTTAGTTTGTCAAGTTGCTCTATTACATCTTTCAGTTTTACAGTTAATTTGCTTCCGTTCTTCTCTTTCATCACCTTCAAAAGATAAACCAGTGTGGGTATCTTCCTGGCATCCTCCTCCGTAAAGACTGAAAACTCATTTACCCCTAGATTCATCAAAAAGATTTAATAACGCAGTGATAACTCCCATGCTAACAAAAAGGGGCGTGTTTTGGGAAATTTTGGAGTTACCACACCAAGCGGTAACTTACCGCTTTGCATCGGGGGGGGGGGTGGGGAAGAGAGAGAGAGGGACTGAGACTATCTACAAGGCCCTCATAGTAGCACAAAATCTTGAGAGATTTAAATACTTATGTTCTCTCACCTTAGCTTGATGGTAGTCCATCAAGCTAGGGTGAGAGAACACAGTACAAAATTTCATCTTTGTTAGACTTTCCTCACTCCAATTGATGTCAAATCTTCACCAAGGTGTACTATGCTGTTCATACGACTCACTCTACATGCGAAACTGGCGCCTAAACCCAAAACCACCACTAACACCTCATCTCAACCTATCAGGCGGCCCTCCTATAGAGATTTAAATAGGTGCACACAGTGAGGCTCTCTCTCTCCCTCCCCAAGCCCAGAAATGGCCAAAATGCAATTCCAAAAATTTATCGCGAATTGCGTTATGGCCATTTCGAGCATATCACACAGCTTAACGCCAGGGGAAAAGGTGTAGTTATTTCTGGCATTAAGACCGTGCGATAGCATGTGTTATGTTATTGCACCATGTGATATGTCTCCTAATTTTACTAATTCCCGCCCAACACTCCTCCCTGGTCCCACCCCCCAATATTTGCATTTGCGCCATGCGCTACAGCATTTTTCGCGTGCGTTAACACCATAATGCATTTTGAAGAATGATGCGGTTAGTTTTTTTTTGCTATGTCCCTGTTCTCCCCAAATGCCTTTTACCTCCAGTCATCTAGTGGTTCAAATGAATCCCTCACAGGTTTCTTGCTTCAGCTGTACTTGAAAAAGGTCTTCTTATTCTCATCCCAAATTCTTTCTTGGCCTTCCTTAATGTTTTACACCCACCTTGCCGATGCTTATGTTCTTTCCTATTCTCCTTGTTCTAGTCTGCCTTCCATTTTCTGAAAGATGTTTTTCTCTCTTTAATCATCTATGACCTCTTCATTTAACCAGATTGATAGTTTGGTCTTCCTTTGACTTTTTATATATTTATCTGGGCTTCCAAGATGGTATTTTTTAATTATCTCCACACCTCATGCAAACCTTTAACTCTACCACTTCCTTTTATTTGTAATTTTCCCTTTTTTAAAGTGAAATGCTACTACAATAGGTTTACTTGGATTTCCTCCCTCCAGTGACTGTATCAAATGAAACTGCATTATGACCACTATTGCCAAGCAGCTGCACAATTACCTCTTATATCAGGTCCTGTGTTCCCCTGAGAACTAGATGTAAAGTAAATTCTCCTCTAGTCTATTCCAGGATCAGCTGCTCCTTGACACACTTATTTTCAGTGTCTCTCTCTATGTTGGCCAGGGGGGCAGTAGTATATCCTCACTGCTATACTTTTCCCCCATCACATGTGGAATTTCTACCCACACAAATTCCAGAGTGCAGTTTGTTTCCTGCACAACTTTTATCCCGCTTGATGCTGTCATCCTCAACATACAGTGCCATCCTTCCACCAATTTGATCTGTCACTTTGATACAGTTTTATTCTGAAAGAGTCATACTGGCTATCCTCTGTACAGGTAAAGCATAAATACAGCATGGACATACGACAAGCAGATCTTCATCAGAGCTCCATGCAAGTGTCACACTAATACAGATGAAGCATGAATACAGCACAGTCAAACAACAAGTGCATCATGAGAAGCAGCAAACTGGGCCAAAAAGGTAAAAGGAGTAGATCTGCTGCTTCAAAGCCGCTGTCTGTCTCAGAGACTGAAATATTTTCAGCCAGGGATGTTCCAAGAAGACTTTTCAGTGCTACAATGTAGTATCAAAAATTTATGCCATAAACCTGTCGTTAAAACATGTTTTCCCCTTGCTTCAGGCTGAAGTTTTGGAAGAGGCAAACTGTAAACAAATAGCAGGTGATGATCTTTATTAAAACGGAACTAGACTGACTTTTCAGACCGTTCCATATGCTGCTCATCAGGTCTGTGCAAATTAAGCCAGGGTTGGTATCCCGTAACACAAACCAGCAAGCAGGGTATAGATCCTGCCTGAGTCTATCCCAGACAGCTGCTGGACAAAACGGTGCTCCAGGCATGGGCTGCTTTCAGCTTCTCACTCCCCCCCCCCCCCCCCTTTTCAGGCTCATATGCTCGCAGACTCAGAGTGACCCAAAAGAGCAATTATAATTACTAGTGTTATCATCTGCATAGCATATACCAGATTAAATGATTTATGTGTTTAATCGAAAACCAATAAACTAAGCTGTACACAGACACATAATGGACAGTCTCTATGCCTTGAAGTTTAAAATCTAGTCAAGAGAGATGGAGAAGAGACACAACAAAACAAATGAGGCATTAAGACAGCAGGCTGCACTGGGGAACCCTGGCTTGTTGCCCAGTTGCCCACCCCTTGCAATGGCCCTGAGTCCACCAATCAGAAAGTTGCACACAAGCTGATTTACAGTTGGTCAACGTTTTCCCCCCTCACTGAATAGCAAGGGGAAAGGACATGAATTGTGCATTTTCTATTCAACTGCTCATCTTGAGTGTAACATTTGGAGAGGGTGTTAATTTCCCTCGCCTACCTGTAGGATTCTTCAGAAGTGAAGGAGAAGCCCAATGCTTAGAGCTAAGAACCAGGGAAGCTGGAGTTCAAATCCTACTGATGCTCCTTGTGACCATGGACAAGTCACTTCACTCTCCGTTGTTTCAAGTAGAGAAATACTTATTGTACCTGAATGTAACTTGCCTTGAGCTTTCAGTGAAAAGGCATGGGCTAAATGTAATTGTTATACTTTATATCTACACTCAGACAACAGTAGCTAAACTAAAAAAAAAAAAAAAAATCTGAACAGCTACAGTAATGTGGAACTGTGACTGAAGTCAGAGATCATCTCTGACAGCTTTGCATGTCTCCAGTCTCTAGAGGCAAAATTGGGGTCCAACTAGGTGTTAAATTCAGAGACTAACAGATAATTTAAAAACAAAACACATCATAGCACTCTGCTCAGACCCCAGCATGTATCTGACAATGCTGCAGATATATATATGGCAAGTAAATACCCACTCACTGTCAATCAGCAAGGTTTCCTTAAACAAAAAGTCAAACATACCCTTATCATCAGACTAAAAACAGAGGGAGTTTGGGTGTCTCAACTCTGGTCTTAAGAGTTGCAAACAGGCTTGGTTTCCAAGCTTGGGAAGCTATGCAAATTAACTTCCTACATGTATGCAGATACATCTGATGAATATTCAATGTGGATATACTGAAAAATCAGACTGCTTTGAAGTACAGCTCATGAAAGCACACTAAGGTAGCCCAGCAAAAAAAAGATCAACTGCTTCTCAGGTCTTTCCCTTTAAACATGTTTAAGTTCACAAGTTAGCAAACAAGCTGCTTCATTTAAGTTATGCAATTCTCCTGAATTCCAGGGCACAGCCATGTTTGGGAGTAATTAGAAATGATCTCCCAGAGGCTGAATAACACTGGGTCCACATTTGCTGTGTCACAAATGCCATTTTACACACATACACACCCCCTTTTCTCAGGAAAAGTACATGTGGCTGGGGAAAATACTACTATAGACATTCACTGCTTCACAGGCCAGAAATCACTGAGGAAGTGCTGAGCACAGAAGGCCTTGAGATGAGTTAAGAACCACAAGTGACCCCACTCCAAAGAGAGACCACAAAAGACTACTTTTTTTTTTTTTGGGGGGGGGGGGGGGGGAGTTCAGTTGGCGGACGCATCTCAGTGATAACATTTCACCTTCTTCACGTGTTCAACCCATGAGTCATGGCAGATACCGAGCGTTTCAGATTTCACAATAACAGTGTCTAAAAACAGTCAGGAAGCACACATGCTTCAGCCTCTTAAATTCCCTGAGCCCTACTCCACCCCTTGCTCTCTTTTATGCCCTCCTCAGGACCATGTATGGAGTTGGGGGGGGGGGGATTGAGGGTAAGCCCCTCTCTCTCTAATGCAATTTCAGCTTTATGGGCATTGACAGCACTTTAACACCACAGTAGACTGCCTTACCTCTGGACAGTGTACATCACACATTAGTGGACTGCCTACCTATGCAGTTCACTTCCCAATCGGGGGGGGGGGGGGGGGAGGCTCCTGAACCCAGCTGGGCTTTCACACACTTATCCTATCCCAGCTGGTTCTGCCCTCCGGACTCTCCCCTGCCTTGCAGGGTTCAGCCCACAGAGCTCTCTCCCTCTGTGGGATTTAAGGTGGACCAGGCATCTAGTCTGGTCCTGCATACACAAAAAGGAGGAAAACAGGGTCATTCCATCACAGGGGGGAGGGGGGAAGGAGGAAAAGAAACTTCCTTCCTATTAGGTTCTGGAAAGAATGCATGGACTGGCCCGGAACCCGAAGAGAAGATGCCTAATACACAAGGGATGTGCAGACCCAAGATGTTCACAGTTTGGTTTGTTTTTTCGTTTAGGGGATTTTTTTTTTTTTTTTTAATCAAGATTTTGTATGTTTACTTTTTTTGGGTTGATTTTCCAAACCGAAACACCCCCTTCCCCACCCCCCAAAAAAAACCCAGAAACCTAACTGCAAAAGAAGACTGGTTTCCAGCAGGCCCAGGCCTTGGCATCTAGGCCCAACCTGAGATTGGGTTCCATCACTGGGGACCAGCCAGAGGTCTGGTCCTGGCAGAGAGGCCTAGGACCAGGCCACCCATCGTCTTTCTTCCACGTCCATTTGAAGGTCACATTTCAGTGATATCACTGTGGCATGTCCTTCAGGCAAACAGAAATATTGGGAGGCACTGCTAAGTCCTAAAACACCACCCGCAATAGAGTATAGTTCAATAAATTCTCTATCCCTGAACCACAGAGAAAGGCCACATAAGGCACCTTTATATTAAACTGGCAGGTCCTGAGGGTTTTTCCATTCTTCCCTTCCAAACTGTGTCCACCTCTCCTTCAAATATTTGGGGGTGGGGGCGAAGACATTCATGGTCTGCTCCTACTCTGGGCACTGTGGACGCTGCCCCATCTTCTGACTATTCTGGCAAACTTGCTTCTCTTTCTCGATTCTTAAACCCTTCCTTCCAATTCTCAACCAATTGATGTGACATTTCGACATTCCAAACTGTGAATATTTAACCTCATATCCTGACCAATTCTTGACACAATTGTGGAACCCTTGTTTTACCAAAACTAAGGACCCTAGATGGTGAAGTTCCTTTCTGGCCAAGGCAGAAAAGTCATTTTGCCCGGTTGCCTCTCCAGATTCCTGGATCAGCTTCACAGCTTCCCCAAAGAAACTCCACAATGTGTGTGGTCATATGTGACACATTCATGGAAGTAAATAAGAAACGGGCCAGAAAATCAGATGTTTGAGGCCAGCCTCACTAGGATTACCTTCACCCATGGCAATTTAATGGTATATATATATCCTCTCTGCCCCACCACTAGAGACCGGATGAAATAGTGGAGACATTTTATGTTCCACCTGATGCCCTTCCAAGCAGTCAATTGGAACTGTGATAACAAGGGTGGGATTGACCAGACGGAAGTGAGATTGAGAGACTTTCAGCTGGGAAAGCAGAACTGCTTTTACCTCTAAAGCAAACTCTGAGGTCTTTGCAATGTGCTGGATTAAATCCACTCAGTAGCTTGTTGCTCAGAACATCACAGTCAATGTACCACCCTGCTGGCATCTGTGGAGAAAAGAGAGCTGTCAAGGTACTGGTCCATCCTGCTTGGCCTCCAGCCCTCTGGACCACACATCACTAAAAAAAAAAAAAAAATTAAATAAATAAATAAATAAATAAATAAATAAATAAAATTTTAAAAAATGTACACACACACAAAAACGTGGGTGACATCAGAAGCCCATTATGAACAGGGAAAAATATACTGCCTTATTGCTGTGACTCTGGGCAAAGGAAATAAGGGGCCGAAGAAGAACAATTTAATTCTCGCTTCAGAACACTTGGCTCAGCCCTGCAAGCATGGCACCACCCTGCAGGAGCAGTTGTGTGAGCAGCTGACATCAGGCATACCCAGTAAAGTGCTTCAGGCCAAGTTTCTCTGCCGAAGAGAAAACAATCCATTAATACGGACTCGTCTGCAAAAATAAATAAATAAAATGATGGGCTTCTTTGTGGCAAATCAGGCCGGAGTTGAAAGAAGTAAAGAAGGCTTATGTAGTTGGCCCAAAACGGTATGCAGAGAAGGATTCCTCATCAGTGAGGAAGGGGGAATTCTTAATCTATTCAGAGGCTGGAATGGACATCCTCATCCTCTAGACTTGTTTACACAGTTAAAGGGGGGAGCGATGCATTCAAAAACAGACTTGAGGCAGGGATCTGCTGGATACTTCCAGGACATCCAGACTGGCCACTGTCTGACACAGGATGCTGGGCTCAATGGCTCATTGGTCTGACCTTGTGTAGCACAATTTATGTTCTCATGTGCTGGGCACTCTGGGGCTCCCCATGCACCACCAAGGCTGCAGGGCCTTAGGTGTTGATGTGCTATAAAATGTAAGAGGAGGGGGCATCTCAGCTCATTTGTAAATCAACACATCCGAAGCTGAAGCTGACAGGATGAGGAGCAGCGAGGGCCATCCCAGTGAGGGAAGCCAGAAGTAACGTCATTCCATCACCTATGTGCCATATAGCCAGCTTTACAAGCGCCAGAGGCTTCATCATCTGAACCAGAAGGTGACTCACCATGGAGACAGGTAAAAAAAAAAAAAAAATGTGAAAAGAGGAAACCACTGGCCAAATCTCCTTGGTGCAAGGAGATATGGATGAACAGGTTCCATATTCAGATGCATCTGGACACAGGAGTGATCATCATGGTGCCAACTGCAAATGTGTTCTACCAGCTGAGGAAGCTAGATGTAAACATGCACACAAGGTAGTGCATTAACCTGCTTAACTTCGTGGAAGATCAAACCAAATGCAAGGAATAGCAGATGACTGCTGGCATTCTTAGCAAACCAGGGCAAAATACACTTCTGGAATGCACTCAATAGAATTTGGACTGGGCTAGCCTGGCCAACCTTATACACAAGCCACACAGTGGGAACTCAACTGCTGTCAGACTTTGCTACTGTTTTTGAAGGAAAAAAAAAGAGAACTAAAAGTTATGAGGCAAACATTGCACTGAAGGGGAGGGGGGCCTGTTTCCCAGACTCTGCAAGAGCAGACTCGTGAATACCTTAAAAGAGAAGGTGTTCAATCAATTGGATCCAGTGGGGTGGGGGGAAATAAAATGAGCAAGCAGGTTGCATCTTTGGTTTGTGTGCCGAAATCAGCTGATTCAGTAAGGCTATGTGCAGACTATGACACTTAAGCCATTCAGAGGTGGAATCGTACCCTTGTCCTCTAGACTTGTTTGCACAGTTTGAGAAAGAAGTAATGTATTCAAAAATAGACTTTGGGCAGACCATCAACAAATTTCAGTGGTGCCAGAGGAACAGTGCTTCCTGGCTCTGAAGAGAGCCAAGGGCATTTATCAGTTTACTCAATTCCCTTGTGGGAGTGTTGGTCCCAAACGTTTTCCGGGACTCATGGACCAATTGCTGCAGGGTTTAGAAGGAGCAGTTTGCTATTTTGTTGATATTATTTGGTGACGGATTGCTCTCACTAGGAACACTGGTCCTGGGTGAGCCTCAACAAGTTTTAAGGATGTTGGTCTAAAGCCAACATAGAAAAATTTGATTTTGGCACCAAGGAAACAAGAGTACCTGGGACAGTTGGTTTCAACGCCTCAACAAATGTGACCAATGTGTTATTTTTAGCCCTATCTTCTCATCATGGTCATTTGGGGTTTTTTTTAATTTATATTTTATTGACAACATTTTATAACATAAAGCAAACATAATGCCCATATATAATATATTAAGACTGTACTCATAGTCTAACAAAGACCCCTCTTGCCTTGATGAGGCATTAAAAAGTCAGTTAGACCATTAATAAGAGTACACAGATACAATGCACAAACATCAACCCAGACTTAATTGCATATCCTTGTTCCCATTACCATCCCCCTCTCTAAACAACAGCGCCAGATCCCCCCTCTCCCACTCGCCATCCCTTGGTCAAATCCAAGACTTTGTATCATCAAAACAGATCTTGATTCCAACTTCTCAAACAGCTCCCAAATCTTGAAGAATGTGTGTCCCCTGTTTCTTCTTATTACTGTAAGATTTTTCATTTGATACACATCCAAAAGTCTTTTGTAAAAGGAAATCATACTCTGAGCATAGGCTTTCTTCCACAATGCAGCAATTTCACATCTTGCTGCAATTAAAATCAGGAGTATTTTTTTTTTTCTCTGTGGCCTCTTCAAATCTGTGCACCAAGCAAAAAAAAAAAAAAAAAAAAATTGGGGATTCCACTCCACTTTTATCTTGACCAATATCCCTAATAGTTTTTTGGCTCATCTTCCAAAAGTCAGTAACAGCAGCACAATCCCAACAAATGTGGTCCATTGTCCCCATACTTCCGCTCCCCCTCCAAGATTCATCTGACACACAATTGAAAAGGGGCAAGATAACACTGATAAGAATTTATAGGAGTTCTCTGCTAGATTTGCTGACACTGTTTTAACCTTCTCAACTTTGTGTCACACCAGTCGTCATCTAAAACACAACATGAGATTTCCAAGGCAATCTTATGTTTTAAGTTTCCACAGAGGTTGAGATGTAATTATTTTATTAATAATAAATAAATAGATAGATATAGAGATATATTATGCTTAAGACCACCAACCTTGGTGCATATTATTTCAAACTTCATTTTGCACCTGCTTAGTACAACTTTTCCTACAGTATGTTACAAGTAGTGTTGGACCTGCAAAAAAGTGAATAAATCTACATTCTGTAGAAGGTATCACATAAATGAGTGAAGCTTAACACCCCATTTTACCCACATAACTGCCCTTAAAGTAGTAAGACCTTGTGTTTCCCGTGTGGCGCCCCTCGTGGCTAGCGCTCCAGGCGGTTTCCTGATGCACTGGATCACTTATGTATGGCTTATACCATTTCAGAGTAAAAAATTAAAGAAAACCACTTATCTGATGATATTTATGCTTGTGACTGCTGATCATTTGCATTCTAAGCTTTTGATCTAGTGGAAGCTAAAATTCCAAGTTGCGTTCCAGCATTTAGATCCCAAGCATTGGTATGGATAGGGTTCCCCTTAATCCCCACTTGGCCTTCTAGTTGGCTTCAGTGGCAAGGGTCAACAACTCCCTTACTCTAACCAAAATAATTGTTAGTCTCCTCACCAGTCAGCCCGTTCTCCATTTTAAAAAATCCAATTACCAGAGGTATTCCTTCAACTGCTTTTATTTGTATGCTTCATATGTCCAATTTCAGGGAAAAAAAACCATAACTTTATTCTTCAGGTAGAAATGCAATTCTCCAGTAACTAATCACAGTCTGCACTATTGGGTTTGAAAACAAAAAAACAGTTGCAACTTCCAAAAGTAAGCTATAAAGACTCAGGTGAATTAGGTTTTACAAGATAGCAATTCTAATTCTGCTAGTACTGCTCTTAGGTAATTTGCAGTCCTTATACAGTCTGGGATTCTGGATAGCAAGGGGTTTCCCTTTATTTTTAGCTATAAAAGTTCAGTTTTACATAGACAATTAGCTTTCAGTTATGGGGAAGTTTCTATTCTGTTTGGCTCACTCTCAACTGGTGGTTTCAATTATATGGCCAACAGATGATAGTTTCATGTCTGTATAATCCTAATTCATTGATTTTACCAGTCAGTACCAACTTACTCATATGCAGATCCAAAGCCTGGCTAATCATTTAGCCAAAGCTTTTAGCTTTATAAAACCTATTCTTGATTACTCCTGTGCAGCTCCTAGATACAGCTTACTAACAGGCCGATATAGCAAAGTCCGCGGGAGAACAGGCGAACGCCCACTCTCCTGTGCGTGCGATTCAGTATTCAAATTAGGGCCAGCGGTAAAGAGAGGTAAAAAGAGGCGCTAGGGACACTAGCGCGTCCCTAGCGCCTCTTTTTGGACAGGAGCGGTGGCTGTCAGCAGGTTTGACAGCAGACGCTCAATTTTGCCGGCATCGGTTCTCGAGCCCGCTGACAGGCACGGGTTCGGAAACCGGATGCCGGCAAAATTGAGCGTCCGGTTTTCAACCCGCGAACAGACTTCAAATTTTTTTTAAACTTTTTGTAACTTTCGGGACCTCCGACTTAATATCGCCATGATATTAAGTTGGAGGGTGCACAGAAAAGCAGTTTTTACTGCTTTTCTGTGCACTTTCCCGGTGCCCAGAGAAATTAGCGCCTTTGGGTAGGCGCTAATTTCTTAAAGTAAAATGTGTGGCTTGGCTGCACATTTTCCTTTCTGAATCGCGTGGGAATACCTAATAGGGCCATCAACATGCATTTGCATGTTGCAGGCCCTATTAGGTTCGGGGGGGGGGGGGGTTTGGACGCACGTTTTTGACCCCTTACTGAATAAGGGGTAACGCTAGCGCATCAAAAACGTGTGTCCAATCGCGGGTTAACAATGCACTCCACCGGAGCGCACTGTACTGTATCAGCCTGTAACTGAGGAGAATTCTATTTCTGTGCAGGTTTGAAAGTACTACTGGATAATAAAGGATAACTCACACTGCTGCCATTACATGCATTCCTTCTACTTCACTGGGGACATCAGAGTATCCTGCAGCAGCAGCTGTACATTTTTGAACAAAACAAAACTAACCAAAATCAAAACAGGGTGCAGCATTTCCAGTTCCTGTCTTATCTGTCCCCCCTCAGGCCCCTCTATTCACCTCCCCCAAGGATTAGCAATTCAAACTCTCCTTTTTCACAGTAGGCATAGAAATAATTCACTTAGCTTCGTAGCTGAGCTGATAGGTAGATCTTGCCTTTGGGTCCTCCTCATCTTCAGTGCCTTTATCCAAGGTTAAAAGAAGGCCAAGTTTGCTTCCTCTCACAGGTGGGTCCTTTCTTTCTCCCCCAGCTCCATCTTGCTCCTTCACGTCTAGTTGTTCCCAGCTGCTTTCTTGCTGCCCCCTCCGTGGCAAGTTGTTCTCAGCCATCTCCTTCCTCAGCCCCTGCTCAGAGGCTCCACAAACCTCTTATAGCCCTTCCCCAAGTCTGGGAGGTGTTAACCAATTCAATTAGTCCTGAGCCAGGTGTGATGGCCTCTAGCCCAAGAAACTAGGCAGAGGCACCATGGGAAATGTAGTTCCCTGCATAGCTACTTTTGCTTTCCTCTATTTACCTAACCCTGCACTGCTCCTAGGGGTTTAACTGGGGATTCCTGCGCAGGGACTAAGCCACAAACTGGTGCATCACCACAGCATCTTACTGAAGTCAATGGGGGGAATATTTTCTCCAAGAAACCAAAGCCTTAGAACTCCAGTCCCAAAAGTTTTACTGTATGCCCTATAAATGGATTCTCTGGATATCTGTTGATTTGCTTCCCACTTTGGTATCCACAAATAATGATCAAGGGGGGTCTCACCTAGGAAATATTGCTCTATCCTAACCCAGTGTTTGGCCCTGCTCAAAATTTGAAATTTTGCTGCTTTATAATAAATTTTCACATTAGGAATCCCCCAACCCTCCCATTCCTCTAGGCCAGGGGTCGGGAACCCATGGCTCGCGAGCCAGATATGGCTCTTTTGAGGGCTGCATCTGGCTCGCAGACAAGTGTCGCCATACTTCGCGGTTCCCCGCTGACCCAGCTGCTCCCCGGTCCTCCGCCGCCCGGGCTTAAAATGCTGTCAGCCCGGGCGGAACGCGGCAGGACAGCTGGAGTCAGCGGCACCGGCGTGCTCTCTTCTCCCCCCCCCCCCCCCGCGGCCCGGAAGAGGAAGTGGAGAGCATCGGGTGCCTGCGCGGGAAGAAGAGACCACACTAGCGTGGTCTCTTCTTCCGCGCAGGCACCCGATGCTCACCACTTCCTCTTCCGGGCCGCGGGGGGGAGGAGAAGAGAGCACGCCGACTAGAGTCATCCGGGTGCCTGCGCGGGAGTCATCGGGTGTCAGCCGGGTGCCAGCGCTGGAGTCATCGGGTGCCTGCGCGGGTCTTCCCGCGCAGGCACCCGATGCTCTCCACTTCCTCTTCCGGGCCGCGGGAAGAGAGCACGGCGTGCTCTCTTCTTCCCGCGGCCCGAAGAGGAAGTGGAGAGCATCGGGTGCCTGCGCGGGAAGACCCGCGCAGGCACACTAGTGTCCGACGGGAAGAAGATTGCAGCGCGGCTCGGAGGAAAATGAAAATCTTCAACCGCGGCCGATGGGACTCCGCCTTCGCCTCCGCGAGGGCTGAAAATGAAGGAGGTTAGCGTTGGGAGGTGGCTGCTGCTGCCGCGAGTTCCCGGGGGGCGGGGGGAAGGGGGAGAGAGAGAGAGAGTGAATGAGCGAGATGTGTGTTTGAGATCCTGTGTGTGTGAGTGAGAGATTGCATGTATGTGAATGATTGAGAGCCTGTATATGTGAAAGAGAGTATGTCTGTGATTGAGATCCTGCCTGTGAGAGAGAGAGCATGAATGTAAGTTTACCATTGGGAACCTGTATGTGTAAGTTTGTAATTGAAAACCTGTTTGTTTGAAAGAGTATGTGTGTATGATTGAGATCCTTTGTGTGTGAGAGAGATCATGTGTATGTATGATTAAGAGCCTGTGTGTATAAGTAAGAGAGAGATCATGTGTGTCTGTGTCTGATTGACAGCTGGTTTAGGTGATGGAGCATGTGAGTATGTGATTGAGAGCCTGTGTTTAAATGAGAGAGAGAGACCATGTGTGTCTGTGTGATTGAGAGCTGATTTAGGTGAGGGAGCATGTGAGTATGTGATTGAGAGCCTGTGTTTAAATGAGAGAGAGAGACCATGTGTGTATGTGTGTGATTGAGAGCTGATTTAGGTGAGGGAGCATGTGAGTATGTGATTGAGAGCCTGTGTGTAAATGAGAGAAAGAGAGGACATGTTTGTAAGCATGTGAATGAGAGTCTGTGTGTGAGAGAAAAAGACAGCATGTATTTATGTGATTGAAAGCCTGTGTGTGTGTAAGCGTGAAAAGATAGACAGCATGTGTGTAAATGTGTAATTAAGAGCCTATATAAGTGAGAGAGAAAAAACATTTGTATATGTGAGTGACTGAGAGCATGTGTGTATAGGTGTGTCATTGAGAGCCAGTGTGAGAGAGAGCGCTGGTATGTGACTGAGAGAGGAGAAAGTTCCAAGCAAACCACCCCACCTCCTGCTAATTCAGAACAATCTCAGGACACCTGGATATCAAACGTTCCCAGGTATGCAGAGCAAAAAAATTTTTGTATCCTTATTATTTTTCATTACTGGATCTTTGTGTCTGCTATTTTGAAATATTTTGTTGGTATCTGGAAATGTTTTATATGAGTTTTTAATTATTGGATATTCCACTCATCAGCTGTTTCGAAATATGTTCTTTTTGTTAGTACAGTTTTACTGCTGATGATTTTATATTTCTTGATTTGTTTTATAAGGATGTGTGATGTTTCTTTTTTCCTTTGTTACACTGCATACAGAGACTCTGGCTTGTTGCAGTTTCCAATTCAGTTTTTGTCTGCATGCTTCTTGTTATGCGTTTTGGTCTCTTTATTCTATGTTAGGTGAGGGACAGCACGTGATTCAGGTGAGGTTTTCTGCTGGCGTGTAGTTTCTGTGTAGGACTCTATAGCAGCCTGACTTGGTCCGTTTTCCTAATAGGAGATGTATTGGTGTCTTAAGTCCTGGTGTAATATTTTCAGAGACTTATTGTACTTTAAAAGTGTGATCTTACATAAAATGCACACATTTACTTGTATTTAGTTTTAAACATATTGTATGGCTCTCATGGAATTACATTTTAAAATATGTGGCGTTTATGGCTCTCTCAGCCAAAAAGGTTCCTGACCCCTGCTCTAGGCCAAGTCAATATTTCCCACTCTTAACTGAGGAGGTCGCCTCCTCCAAATGAAACTCAGAAAAACTATTTCCAAATCTCATTCAGCATTATTTAAGGTATCTCAATGGGAAGAGTCTGGATGAGATAACATAACCTGGTAAGATATCCATCTTTTAGGCTTCTATTCTACCCAGCCATGTAAGATTGGAGTCTGTCCACAGATGAAGAACATTATAAAATATCATTAAGCAATAGATTATAATTAAGATGGCAACACTTGCTATCTGCTGTCATCTTTACTCCCAGATATTTCAAGTAGTCACTTGCCCAAGGAATTCTACTTTGTACGCTCTCAACCGCCACTTTAGATAGGTTAATTTTTAAAACTTCTGATTTTCCCCAAACTAACTTTAAATCCTGCAACTCTGCTATAAGATTTGCTCAGCACAAGAAGTGGGCATGGCTACATGGGGTTTAGATAAGGAGGATTTAACACGTCACCTGCAAACAAGGAGATATTCTTTCCTCCTCCCCCCCCCCCCCCCCCCAATCACCCTAATCCCGGTAATGTCTGCCTCTCGACGTATTTTGGCCGCCATGACTCTGCTGCCAATGGAAAAAGTAAAAGAGCAAGAGGACATCCTTCTATTGTCCCTCCCTCCCCCCCAGCCTGAAATGTTCTGAATAGCTCTTCCACTAACTATGAAAGACTTCAGGTGAAGCTTACAGCTTACAGGTCCCTATGTACAAAAAAACAAAAAACAAAATAAAAAAATACAAAACAAATACTTACTCCCATCCCAAATTTCTCCAGGACTTTAAAAAGAAGTTGCCAACCAATTCAATCAAAAGCTTTTTTCAGCATCAACTGCCAGGAGCATAGAAAGAACTTTATTCTTGTGGGCAGTCCAGACCCAACTAAGGGCTCTCTCTTGATGTTATCTGATGTTTCTATGCCAGGTACAGAAAGGAGCAGGGACTGCGGTCAGTTTTGCTGGTTGGCGTTTTGAACATTCACACACAAGTTGTTTCTGTACAGCTGGCAAAATATTGCAAATTACTGGATGAAACAATATTACTGATCTGAATATTGGAGCCCCTGAGGCAGCGGCTTAAGAGCCGCGAAACTTGGCCTGAGTCGGGCAATTTTATTTGACACGTCTCTGCATCAATAAAGTTTTGAAAAAGAATCAGGCATCTATTCTTCTGTGTTCACCTATCGGTATCATAGATCGCCTACCCATTTGCTTTCTTGGACCAGGTATAAATTGGGACTGGTCGTCTTTAATCAATTCCAGAGCCATCCCCACCAATCTATCTGATAATATTTTTGCCAGGATATCGACGTCAGTTTTGAATGACAAAATAGGCGCACAAGACCCGCGAGGAGTTTGTTGTAATAGTGGCTTTCAGCGACCGTGGAAGTTCGACCCCCCTGCAGCATTCGATTAAAAGCTGCCTTCAGGGGAATAGCCAGTAAAACTCCAACGTGCTTATAAAAAACATGCCGTAAAGCCATCAAGCCCTGGTGACTTATCTACTTTTAGCTTCTATTATGGTTGCAAGGAATTTCCCTATCTAGCCTCTTTTGCTGCTCCTGAGTCAAAACTGGCAATTCTTTGGCCTCCAAGTTAGACTCTATATCTTTAAATTATCTCATCAAGTAAGTATAACTCCTGGAAAAAAGAATATCTTGCTCAGTCTTGATGGGATCAAACCATAATCCGCCCCCTTTTTCTCCTATCTGTGCAATCTGAGTTCAGGCCACTTTCTGCTCTAGAATCCTTGTTACCATACTCATAATAGGATTGTTTAACCTGTTGCAACTGATAAAATAATAGCAACTAGAAATAAAATTTTACATCTCCCCTTTCTTTTTCTAATTTACCCTAGTACACATGTGGATCCACTGCCTTTATGCTTTTCCTCCAGAACTTTAATAGACTAACAAAGCATTAGCCTCCTTAACTCTCGTTTCTTTCTGGATGCCCATAATATCAGTTTGACCCTTACAACAGCTTTTAGGAAATCCCAGATAATATAAGGTTTAATTTCACTAGTGCCACTGACAATCAGGTATGCCCTGACCTCCCCCTCTAAAGTTTGCCAACATGAGGGCATCGTTTAACCTCCATACTTTCCTAAACCTTCGCAGCTTGAGTTCCAATAGTTTCATTCGGAGCATGATCTGGTCATGTTATATCTTCTGTATGTCAGCAGACTGAACTTTCCCCACCATTGATGATGTCAACAATAATCAATCTATCCTAGAATAAATCCCTTGGGGGCAGAATAATAAGTGTAATCTCTATGACCAGGATTCGGCATTCTCCACACATCCAACAAATCCAGGGTTTTGATCATGTCATTCAATTTCGCTCTCTGTTTGCTTTTTACTATTCCTATCCGGGTTTACCTAGCTCTGGTTTTAATTATCAGATTAAAATCTTCCCCCACTATCAAAGGCTCATTTGCAAAAGGTAGAAGCAACTCTGGAACCTCATCACAAAACCTCCCTTGTTCATAATTTGGTGAATACAAAGTTTGCTATAGTAATCAAAATTCCTTCAGTGGTCATACTCAAAAAGGGGAATACTACCAACCCCTATCCCTTTCACCCTCATTCACTACAGCGTTCAATCTTCTGTGCCCCAGCACAGCCACTCCACAACATTTATTCTTTAAACTGTCTGAAGCTACCACCATCTGATTGTAATCCCTGTACCTCAACAGCCTTTCATCCACGTCAGAAGAGTTTCCTGAATTAGCATAATATCAGCATTTAGTCTAGACATTTCTTTAAATAATAGCTGTATTTTTATGGGAAGATTTAGCCCCTTCATGTTCTATGAGACTTTTTTTTTTTTTACCTGCATTGACACAGCCACGACACACCAACCTCCACTGCCACACAAAGAACCCACTCCACTCCCTCTACACTGCTTAATACCCATCCCAATCCTCCCCCCACCCTCTACCCTTCTTCCCCTCCCAAAATATGTCTGCCACCTACAAGCCCAGCAGAAGTAACTCCTACAGGGAAACAACCTCATAGATCAGATGGATCAGCACAAACATAAATCTTGGTCCAAGCAGACTCCATAAACAGAATGAGAAAACAACAACAACTTGCTTATAGCATCCAAATTCCTAACAAAAATCACTTAGTTCCAAAGTCATAAGCTTTCCAGAGTTAGAACGGCTGCCTGCTGAGAAAGCTTGGTAGGATTCTTCAGCCTCTGCCACCACAACAGACTTTCTATAGCTTAAGAAGCCTCATCGTTACTGCAACCGTTCCTGACATCCAGATCTTGCTGGTGGCATTTGCTTCCCCCACCAGGGCTCATTGCTGTTTTGCGAACTCTCTCCTCAGGTAAGCATGCTGCTGCCGTTTTGCTTGACTCCACCAGTTCACAAGCCAGGCCTGCCCTTCCAGGTGGGCTATGCTTCTTCACGTGTTTTAATGCTGAAAGACGTCCCCGCTGGCTGGAAAAAGACGGACCAAATGGAAACAAGCGGTGATGATTCCTAAACGTTTCCACCCTTGAACTTTGCCGTTATTTCCTCCCTCTCTCTTTGCTGCAAAGCTGCAGGTGTTAGATCACTAAATATTTCCAGATTAAAACATCCTCCTAACAGAAGGATCCAAGGCTTCTCACTTCAGCCATCATTTGTTCCTTTATAGGAAAATCTCAAAAGCAGGCAACATCATCTCAGATTATGCTATTTCCCTGTGAGCCCAAACACTATGTACCCTCTCAATGTTTGTTTGTCCTAAATCTGAACTAGACTCATCCTTTTCCCCACTGTCTGAAACTGCGCCATTCAATTTTGATTTTTGTATAGTAGCTTTACAATCCCTGCTCTCACTTGAATTTGGGAAGCCCCCAAATTCTCATTTTATTGCACCTCCAGTTTATCAAGTGGTCCTCGTTATGTCAGTAAGTTTTGAGACAGCATAAAAATGCCTAATGCATTTCTGTCCCCTGTGAGGAAGCATACAGCAATTGAAGCATTTGGGTTGTGGTTTTTTTTTCAAAACAAAGGGAAGCAAAATTGGAAATTGTGTTGAAATTTCCTGTTTTGTTTCAAATGAAAGCGCATCCCTAATGTTTTCTTGAATTCTGATTCTGACATTATCTCCACCCCCTATAAGAGGAGACTGTTCCATGCATCCACCACCCTTTCTGCAAAAAAGAAATATTTCCTTAGATTATTCCTAGGTCTACCCCATTACACCTTCGTTCAAGAGTCTCCTACTGAAAGAAGCTTGCTTCACTCGAGGTATTTAAATATCTTTACATTTCCACTTTCCCTCCTTTCCTCTGGGACATGTGTGTTTAGATGTTCAAGTTTGACCCTCACATGCTTTATGATGAAGACCATTTCGGTAACTGCCCTCTGAACAGATTCCATCTGGTTTATATACTTTTGAAGGTGCAGTCTCCAGAATGGTACACAGTACTCCAAATGAGGTTTCAGATACTTATACAGAGGCACTATTGCCTCAATTTCCTTGCTGGTTATTCCTCTCGCTATGCATGTAAGGCAACAGCAAAGCTAGAAAGATACTTATCTACCTGTTTGAACACCTTAAAATAATTAGATATGATCACCCCCAAATACCACTCTTGTTTTGTGCACAGAATCACCTCACTCCCTAAAATGTACGGCTTCCTTGGTTTTTGCAACCAAAAAGCTTGACCCAGCAATTTTTAAGCATTAAATCTTGGCCACCATATCAAAAATCTCAAGGTGGGCAAGGCCCCGGGTCCCGACGGCCTTACGGCTAAATTTTATAAACTTTATGGCCCAGCTGTAGTTACTCACCTTCAGAACCATTTCAACTACCTTCGTGAAGGGGGAGCCCTATTACCTGACTCCAATAAGGCCGGCATCTCTATTATCGCTAAACCTGGTCGCGATCCAACCCTGTGAGCCTCATACAGACCAATCTCTCTGATCAACTTAGATCTTAAACTATTAGCTAAAATTCTCGCTGACCGTATGAATGGTTTCATTGGTCAGATCATTCATCCGGATCAAGCCGGCTTTATACCCGGTCGCATGGCCTGTGACAATGTGCGTAAGATCATAGATATCCTATGGGGCATCTCTAAACAGGACCTGGCCCATGTACTTTTAGCTATTGACGCCGAAAAGGCATTTGACATGGTGCACTGGCCTTTCCTGTTTGGGACCCTCACACACATGGGTTTCGGCCCTTTTTTCTACAATTGGATTCAGGCTCTTTATTCCTCCCCCTCTGCCTGTCTAAAAATAAACGGTACTTATTCAGATTCCTTCGTAGTTCAGAGGGGCACCAGGCAGGGATGTCCCCTTTCCCCTCTGCTGTTTGCCATTTTCCTGGAGCCCATGGCCATACATATCAGACGTAATTCCCGTGTTCAAGGATACTCCTTAAACTCTCATCAATATAAGTTGTCCTTATTTGCCGATGACATTATGTTTACGGTGAGTAATCCCTCACAATCCCTAAAGGAAATTGAAAGCGAGCTTGCCCGTTTCAGTACTGTATCTGGTTTTAAGATAAACTGGGATAAGTCTGAAATTCTTAATATCTCCTGCTCTCCAGAATTGGTTCAGACCCTCCAAAGTTCCCATCCTTTTAAATGGGCCCCTGCTAAATTAAAATATCTAGGGGTTAATATTGGCAGAGACCTTTCTAATTTATTCCAGCTTAATTACACCCCTCTTATTCAAAAACTAGATCACGATTTTATCCGATGGAACTCCCAACCCTTGACCTGGCTGGGTCGTCTTGCCACCCTCAAAATGAATGTTCTCCCTAGGTTCTTGTACCTCTTCCAAACATTACCTATTCCGCTCCGACCAGATATCTTGAAAACCTGGCAACGGAAGTTACTACGGTTTCTATGGAGGTGCAGACCCCCTCGCGTGGCCCGAATGGTTCTTTACCAGTCTAAAGCGCAGGGTGGTTTAGCTCTTCCCAACTTACTTTGGTACTATGGGGCTGCCCAACTACGGCCTCTCATTGATTGGCATCGCCCACTCGACGGCAAGCTCTGGGTCCAACTTGAACAATCTTGGCTATCTACCATGCCTTTGTCGGCGTTGATATGGCAACCCAATAAAACCTGGAGGTCGCCTTTGACTCTTACCCCCTGTGCTCGTCAATCTCTCAACGTATGGCGCCAGTGGAAACGTCAGCTGGTGGGCCCGGAGCTCTACTTTTTACAGAGTTCTCTCTTCCATAATACTCTATTCCCACCGGGCCTTCCACGTCATGCCTACTCCACCTGGAAGACAAGAGGCATTTCCACATTCTCCCAGGTATTTCACCACGACTCACTTCTCTCCTTCACTCAACTGCAGGACATTTTTCATCTTTCCAGTGCCGAATTCTTGCCTTACATGCAACTGCGCCATTTTCTACTTCAACTACAATCTCAGGGGCAGCTATCGACCCGGCGCTCTCTTTTTGAAGGCTATTGCTCCAATACTCAACCACCCAGAGGACTTGTCTCTAAACTCTATAAGCTATTGGCGTCACGCCCTGCGATCAAACCGGCGCACCTGAGAGCCTGGGAAGCGGACCTGGGCAGATCCCTATCTGATGAAGAATGGGACATTGTCTTTCTCCGAATGTCGCGGGGTCTGGTCTCCGCTCGGATTTTGGAGGCCAACTACAAGCTACTATATAGGTGGCATTTTACCCCAATCCGTCTCCATCGCTTCTCAACCAGTCATGATCCCAGTTGTTGGCGCAACTGTCGTCACTTAGGTACTTTCCTTCACATGTGGTGGGACTGTGTTTCAATACAGAAAGTTTGGACCTACGTTTCGCAGACAGTTTCCGGGATCCTGGGCCGGACAATCATCCTTAAACCTGCTCAGGCTCTTCTTCATCTTCCTGATGACCTTCCAGCTCCCGCGCAGACATTTCTCCAGCTGGTATGCACGTCTACTGCCATGGAAATCGCTTACTCATGGAGGAGAGTACAACCGCCTACGCCCACTGAGATCTTGTCACGTTTAGATAGGACGTGTACTCTATACCGACTAACAGCGTTTAAATATCATCGCCTCTCTAAATTCTATCAAATCTGGAATCCCTACATTTCCTGGAGGCCGCTACCTCTACCGCCACTTTCCTACCATTCCTGAATGCCAGAGTGGACACTGCAAAGCTTGGTGGACACTGACATTTTCTCCATCCTCCATGCAAGCATGTTTTTTCGGACTTTTTCCTTTTCTTGTTTTTATTTTTCTTGTTCTTATTTCTCATCACATATATTTTATCTTGTGATAATGAGTAGCATGACGGGGGGAGGGGGGGGAGGGTGACTATTGTACCTCTTGTAAATGTTGCCATGTACCCATTATTCTTGTATTTCTTGTTTCCTACTTGTACTGTTGTTGGTCACGGCAATAAAAAAAATTATAAATTAAAAAAAAAAAAAAAAATCTTGGCCACCAGAGTCTCTAGATCATCTCTCAAGCTTCTCTAGATCCCTCTTATGTTTTCCACACCTTCCAAGGTGTCTACCCTGTTGCATAGTCTAGTATTATCTACAAAAAAAAAAAAGACAATTCTTTCCTAATAGCCCTTCTGCAATAATTGCTTAAGAAAATGTTGAACTGAACAGAAGAGAACCAGGACCACTCCCTGCAGCACACTGCCGGTATCCCCCCTTTCCTTAGTGTGTAGACAAAGTTAACTTCATCTTTTGTCACCTCCCACTCAAATATTTCTAACTCATACTTAGGGCATTCAATTTGTTTTTTAAGTTGCCTATGCAGAACAGTGTCAAAGGCCTCGCTCAAATCCAAGTACACTGCATCTAGTGCTCTCCCCTGATTTAACTTTCCGGCCTCCAGAAATTGCACTATCCTGTTTTACAGCAATTTCATTAAGTTGCTTAGCGTCAAGGTCAGACTAACCAGCCTGTAGCTCCCTCCTTACTTTCACTTTTGTGCAAAGAAACCACTTCTGGCTGTCTCCAGTCCTTTGGAGCCACTCCTTACTCTAAAGCAGCACTGAAAAAAGTCAGACAGCAGAGCTCTCAGAACTTCCATAAACTCCCTTAATACCCTCGCTCGTATCCCCGTCTGGCCCCATTACTTTATCTACTTTTAGTTTTATTAGCTGCTCTGCAAACACAGTTTTCTGAAAATTGTCTGAGGTCTACCTCACTTCTATTCCTATTTGTAGCAGTTTTCTGTGGTTCTACTCCAAGTCTATGCTCGGTGGACACTGAACAGAAGAATTTAAAGTAATCCCACGTTCTCCTTGCCAGCCTCTCTATATTTCCTCCCCCCTTCACCTTTTGAGTTTTACAATTCCATTTTTACACTTCCTCCTGTCACCAAAATATCTTTAAAAAAAGTCTTGCGCCACCTGCATTAGTATTTTTTCTTCCATTTGCGCCTTCACTTTCCTAACTACTTCCCCAGTTTTTCTTTAGCTTTTCCAGATATATTGTTTCCCCATCTCCCTCTTTCTTGCGATTTCTTGTAAGTTTTGAACACTAAACTTTTTTCCCCCCCTTTTTCAGCCATCATAGCAGCCTCTTTTTCCTATTACCTTTATGGACTTTCTTAGCAAAAAGGTTTGTTACCTGTACGATATCTTTTAGTCTCTTTCATGTTTCAGCTGCTTGTTTAAACATCATTTTATATGGCATGAATGCTGGAGAGGGCCGCTAGTGAGTGAATATACAGACACTTCCACACACCTGTCTAAGAACTCACGGACTACCTGCCTCTAATCTAGCAGCGGTGCTCAAACTGCTGCTCCGTGGTCCCCACACCACCCCCACTCCCCCAACAGGGTGTCCAGGATATCCCTAATGAATATATACATATATAGGCAAAATATATATAAAAAAAAAAAAAGGGAACATTTCCTTATCCATTTAACTTGAAGAGATGAAAAGCCAGTTCATAGCCTATTAGACACACCATGAGGACTCTGTTGTGTCACATCAACTTGCCAAAACATTTCTAAATTATAACTGGCAAAAAAAAAAAATTCATAACATCTTTAAGTGTCCATGTGCTTGAAAAGTGTTATTCCAAAATGCATATACTTAGTGTAACTTATTTCCTAAATTATTAAACTAGATTAAAAAATGTATATGAACACTCAGTGCCATCTCATCCTAACAAAGGCTTCTGTTTCGCTGCAACATGCTGAAACACTTCTCTTACAGTTTATCATAATTCTTATCCATAGAATCTGTTATCACCATCAGTTTACTTCTAAATGTGGCACTAGCTAACTTACTCAGATCAGATTGCAACATATATCATGTGTATACATTAGAGATATACATAGATGTGCATTGGCTCTAGTGTTTGCAAATATAAGCCATGTGTATTTATTAGGGATATCCTGATAACCAGACTGCCCACAGGGGTCTCCCTCTCCCTAAGGATCAGTTTGAGTACCCTTAGCTATCATTCTCAGCAAAAAAAACCCCAAAAAAACCCAATAATAATAATAATGCATAGTGAAGGGGCACTTTGGAAGTTGAAGGCGAGTTACAGATCAGGTAGAATATGTATTTACATCCTTCTAAGCAAAGGCACACGGACAGACAGGGTGATATACAGCAATCAGAATATGATGTGCTGGAGACTGAATGAGCCCAAGTCCTGGTTTTACTTCCACTCTAACTTCGAGTTTCTCAAGAAACGCAGACACAAAAAGAGGCTGAATAAGCACACTTGTAAGCGGCGGTACCAAGATTTCAACTAGCAGCCAGGGTCAAAGCCTTGACGATTAACACACTACCACCCATAAAATACTCTGTGTCCGTTACCATGTGTCCAATACATGTACACGTATTTTAAAAAAAAAAATGCAGGAACTATAAATCCATTGATGCAATGGATGGTAAATCAAATGGACTTTCCCCGAGTTCACGCACAACATGAGAAAACAGGAGATCAGAAGACAAACCACGCTGTCCTCAGAAACCCAGAAGTACTGGCCAACTAATAGGACACCATCAAACACATTATTATTATTGTCATCATTTACAGTGCACTAAGCAGCTCGCACAACACTTTACAGAGACACAAAACACAGTGCCTGCTCCTTGGAGCTTATAAGCTAGTCAGGATGGACAGGCATTACATAGGAAAGTACAAGAGCAGGATACTACAAAGGAACGCACAAGCGAGCTGCAAAAATTAGATACATATTGAGGAAGTACAAACAAGAGCAGAGTATTTAAATAAAATACAAAATCTAGTGCTCTCCACCCATGTGTAACCAAGATATAAAGAGCCCTGGCCTGGACCAAATGAGAAATTAAATTGATGACCTCTCTTGTGTCAAGTTGTGGTCAGGCAGTGCGCCCGCATGAGCATAGAGGAGGGGAAGAGAGCCGATTACTGTAAGTGACGCTGCACAGGAAACCCCGGAGTACTGGTCTCGCTATGAGAGAGCGCCAGCAAAACACTGGCCACCAACAGAAGGATGCCAGGCTGCGGCCTGAGAGCAGGATAACTCTGTACAGCAAAAGTTTGGTCTTGAGTCATCAATACAATGCTCCCCCCCCCCCCCCCCCCCGGGCATTCTTTTATTACTGGCTCCTGCCTTCTCTCTCCTCTTCCCCCCCCCCCCAACCTTGTTTATGCATAAGCCTCTGCAGCAAGAGCCTCCCTTTTGGGAAGGGGCAGCCAACATCCAAGTTCCTCTCAGATCAGTCCTTGCTCCCATCCATACAAGAGAGAGGGGGGAGAGAGAGAGAGACAGACACACACACACCCCCACCCACCTCTGCAGTTTCTTCCTGTTTCTTTGTACTTTGTAGCTCAAATGGGAACCAGGGCCGGGTTCTGCTGCCTTTGTTTGTGACCGTCTGGGGATTTATTTATTTATTTTTTGTTATCCCCTCCCCAACTCACCTCGCCTTAATGAGTGGAGCTACCGTTCTCAGCCGGGGAGCATGCACCTGGGCTCTCCACAGAACCCTGAAATCATGAGCCCTAAATCCAGCCACTAGATGTCACAATTGTACAATGACTGGGACTCCCTACCTACGCCCCCCCCCCCCCCTTCCCTTGCAATTGAAGGCTGTAAAATGCTGATTCCACAGCATCTCCAGCCTCCACCCATCTTGGATGCAGAAGAATCAAACCCAGATTCTCCACACCGCAGCCCACACCACCACTACCAAGCCACTGGGCCGGCCCAAGACTTCACATTTCTGACGGGTTTCGCACCTAATTATTTTCTTAAAAAGGTACATAATAAATGTATATGCAGAGTCTAAATACACTTAAAATAACTGCAGACAAAATGGACTGGCAGCAAGTTTATTTTCTTTGTATTAGCAAAGAAGGTTGTGCAATACCCTTTTATTGGATTAAGTTGTGCATTTCTTTAACATGCAGTTAGAGAGAAAGAATATTGTGTTAGCTCAGCAAGCTTGCATCATTTGTTTTTAACTTTATATTTATTCAGTTATAGCATTATATCTAAACAAGGTAAATGCACTTGTGCAGAAAAAGAATCTTGTCAGTTTCACCTACCAAAAGTCAGAGGACCTGCATAAGCATAAACTTTTGCAAACAAACATTCTACAAGTCCACAAAGCCAAGGGAATACAAATCCATGATACAAAAGAGGAAATACACAAAAGCAATGAGGAAATTAAAGTGGCTCTCATCTCAGCATTATAATTAAATGGGTCTGAGGTAGTGTCAGGATTCTTATTACTAATAAAGACAATTAACTTTATTAATTAATAAAATTAATAAAGGCAGAAATTGTTATAAATGATGCAAGGTTCATCTAATCTGTCCCATCTTCAAGGTTTGCAAAATCCACATGCCATCACAGCACAGGGTTTAATGGGGCCCAGAGGAGAGGGGGGGGGCTGCATTTTCGGCCCTACTGGGCACTGGAGGGAGTTATTTCAGCCCAAAATAATGAGGTCCTGGGAGACAGCAGCACAGTGTCTTGAGGAGGAGATGGAGAGGGCTGCAAAGGATGGGGGGTGGGGGGGGGGGGGAAGAGGGGCACTGGATGGGAAAGGCTGAAAGAGGAGGGGAGAATGGAGGGCGAGAGGCTGGGGTGGTTAGTACACTGCTTCCCCGCAATTTAGTTTTGAGGGGGATTTTTCGAATCCCTGCCCATTCTCCCCCTCCTACTGCAGTACTGCAAACCCTGCTTCTCTTCCAGGTTTGCTCTCACTTCCCACCATGAATCCTGTTTTGGTCTCCACCATCTTCAGGGTCACTGTTCCATGCATTCCTCACCCTTTCTGCGGGCTTCCTCATGTTACTGTTGAGCCTCTCCCCTTATAACCTTAAAAAAAAAGGCAGGAGGTTTAATCCTCCTGTTTTGGGCATGGTCGGAATGCAGTGTGTTCCTCCCCCATTTACTGCACTGATTCTCAGCCTCAGGCCAAAAGGACAAGGGACAAAAGCACCCAGCTTAGACCCTGCGCTTGGATCTTTGCCAAAGAGACCAGACACGATCTCCTTGCTCTACAACTTCCTTTGTACTAAAGAAAACACACCTTTTGTGCCTTAAGTACGCCTCTTAACTATTTACAGGCCTCTATCATCCTCCCTCCTCTCCAAAACAGGGATAAATCAAGTTTTAACAAGAATCTAAAAAAAGTGTTTGAAACTCCCACAATGCCCTTCCATTGCAATAATACACCACCAAAAATAAGACAAAAAAACTGAATACTCCTTTCCTCTCTCCCCAGCAACTCCATGTATGCTAATTGGACACAGAGCGGAGGCATGCAAGACCAGTTTGTTCTCACTGTGGTTGAGAACAAAAAACCCAACACACACAAAAGATCCTAACACACACTGAAGAAAC
This sequence comes from Rhinatrema bivittatum, assembly GCF_901001135.1. NCBI lineage: Eukaryota > Metazoa > Chordata > Amphibia > Gymnophiona > Rhinatrematidae > Rhinatrema > Rhinatrema bivittatum. Next base: position 49,951,212 of record NC_042626.1, read on the forward strand.
TGCCAGCTCCAAGGGGCGGAAAGTAGGGGGTTCTGCTGCTGGCTGCCCGCCAAATGAGGTAGGACTGCACGCTGGAATGTCATCAACGGCTTGCCCTCAAGTTACAATTCTTTGTCAGCTTCACCTGGGGCACACACCGGCTCAGTGTGCAAAAGCTCAGGCCAGAACAGTGCAGGCACCCTGTGTACAAAGACACAGGCATGCCCATAGGGACTTACATTTGAAAGGTCCAGTTCACATCTTCTTTTCATCAGCCTCCTGCCCCAAGAAGTCTCTCACCTGATGATTTAAAAAAAAATATATATATTGCCTCTAAAAAGAAAACTGAGCTGGCCTAGTGGCCATGCAGAGGGACCTAGGTCCAATTCCCAGCTCAGCTAGGGCTGGGGGCTGCCACATAAGCAGTGCTCGCAGCCCTTGGGAGAGAGTCAGTCCTGGTCATTGTGCAACAGTGACACCTAGTGACTGAATTTATATTTTATAGATATCTCTTTGAGTTTCTTATTTAATTACAATAAGGAAAAGAAAATACAATTGTTGTAAAGCAAAATCACCAGTATAATCTTCAATATAAAGTAATATATAGCAATCATATGTCCAATAAAATGGGGATTAAGGAAAATTAACATAACATAAATGTTAACAAGAAAAGGAGAGATATACCTGAATTTCAATATTTATCAAGACCTTCCCCCCAGCTTATTCGCTAACCAAAAGCATTAACTCTGGTCTGCTAACCCTTTCTCAGCATTTTTATTATAAATAAAAGTTTCCAAATATAGGTGATCGGTAAACATAAACTTGCTTGAATTCAATGTAATGAAAAAAAGGTTGCTCTTAATTCAAGGACTTTATTTTTTAAAGAAAGAAAATGTCTTCTACATACTCGTGTAGGACGAGAGACATCAAAAAACATTTGTATCTTTTGTCCGCAAAAGGAGACATGCTTATTTTAAGTATCTGTAAAACACCAAATCTTAATTTCTCTCTCAGCACAAAAGGAAACTATTATAGTAGCTCTGTTACTTATTTGATCTACCGAGTCCTCAAGAAATGTTGAGAGACCAGGGCTATCTGAATTAGGAGGCTGGTTTATCTGATCGGGTCCCTTCATCTTATACATATAAAATATTTTAGAAATATAAGGTAACTCAGCTTCATAAAAGGACAAGACTGTTTGTAAGTATTTTTTAAACAATTCAAATGCTGATAATAATCTAGTGTATGGAAAATTAATTATGCAAAGATTTTTTATTTTTTTTTAACTCTAGCAAGATTCTCCAATGCTTCAACCTCATTATGTAATAAGAAAAACTATCCTTAATGTGCGCCAGCTCAACGGTGAGTATCAATGGGATTTGTGTATTCAAGGCGGATGACGGTTTTTTCCAAATCTTGTAATTTCTTTTCTTGTACTAATATAATATTTTTTGTTTCAGTCATAAAATCAATTGGATAATTGATTTACATCATTATCCAACTTCTTGATCACCGACCATAAATCAGCAAGCTAGTGTTTGAATTTAGATCCCATGACTGCAAGGTTCTGGAAGTCCCAGCCAAGGGATTGTTGCTTTAAATGTCTGAACTAAATTGAGTTAGGAGGGGATTATAAAAAAAAAAGACAGGGGAAATCTTTCTGCATAGCTGCAAATGAAGGCTCGTGGCGCTGGATCTCTTCCCTGGTTCTGATTGAGCTGGATACCAAAAGCAGCAGGAGTAAACCACTGAGTCAAAGAAATAAAAATTCAAAATCTTTTTGAGCAATACTTGTGTGCATCTGTTCTCCATTTCCCCAGCTCACATCTCCTTCACATTCCTTTTTTTTTTTTTTGCTACACATCACGCTACTGCAAAGCGAACACAGTGGTGGACGAGTCTCTTTGCCAAGCCAACATCTTGTGTTCTCAGCTGGACCATCACACAGGGAGGGACAGGGCAAGACTATTCCATCAGAAGAGCAGAAATCTGCAGATACAGGAAGCCAGGCTACCATGGGCTGGAGGGCAACACTGGTTTAGTTCACGTTTCAACCAGAGGACACCGGAGGTCCCATAGGCAGCAGAACCAAAACACGCTAAAATGTGTTGTACCCAATTCTGAAAAATATCTTGAGGCTATTATTTATTTATTACATTTCTATACCGATGTTAGTGGGAACATCATATCGGTTTACATCAAAACAATGAACATAAGGAAAGATAGTTACATTAAACAGGGAGATGGGGAGGGAATGATAGGAACTGTGAGAAAGGAGATTGAAAGTACATAGGAAACAGGCTACTCTAACAGATGATAGCCAAATAAATTAACATTGAGTATACAATTTGGAGAAACAATAAGAACTATGTACAACGGGTGTAAGGAGGGTTTGCGTGGAAGGTTCGGGTGTGTTTGCAAGGGGTGAGAAGGGTGTTATTGTTGATAGGCTTGTTTGAAGAGCCAAGTTTTCAAGTTGGTTCTGAATTTTGAGGTGCAGGTCTCGAGTCTGAGGTTGGGGGGGTAGAGAATTCCAGAGCGTGGGTCCAGCAATGGATAGGGCTCGTTCCCTTGTGGAAATAAGGTGTGCTCTTTTTAGTGAGGGTACGTGGAAGGTTCCATTATTGGAGGCTCTGGTGGATTTTTTGGATTGTACCGGGCAGAATGGATCAATGAGCCAGTTTGAGTTGTGTGAGAGTATAGCTTTGTGTGTCAGTGTTAGGGTTTTGTATACGATGCGAGAGGTGATTGGAAGTCAATGTAAGTTCTTGAGGAGGGGAGTAATATGGTCATATTTGCGGGCGTTATAGATGGTTCTCGCTACTGCATTCTGCAGCATTTGGAGGGGTTTTATTGTAGAGTATGGAAGGCCTAGGAAAAGGGAGTTACAGTAGTCCATCTTTGTTGAGAGAGTGGCTTGAATGACTGTGCGAAAATCACTGGCGTGAAGTAATGGTTTCAATTTCTTCATGACATTAAGTTTGAAGAAACCTTCCTTGAGGATCAGATTGATATGGTTTTTTTTAGGTTCTGTTGTTGGTCTATTTGAACCCCAAGATTTTGTGTGTCAGGCTGCCTTGTGAAGGTATCGTAGGCAGGATCATTTGTGATGGCTGGTTTGGGGGGTGACTTTTGGGAGATGAGGAGCAGTTCGGTTTTTGATGCGTTTAGAGCTGGGTGACAGATTACTGACAGACTGGGGAGTTTTTGGACCTGCAGTTTATTCCTGTTCCTTCAGACTTCCTGCTCAATCAGAACCAAAACTGGGATTTGGCATCATGAGCCTTTGGTTCACAACTATTTGGGGATTTTTCCCACTTATTTCACATCCCCTCCCAACTCAAAGGCAGTGACAGTTCTCAGCAGGGGTCCTTGCATCAGGGCTCTTCCAGTAACCTTGCAATCACGGGCCCTGAATCCAGCCACTGGATGTCACTGCTGCATGTCGGCTGAAACTCCCCTCCTCCCAGGGGCCGCAAACGCTGCCTCTGCAGCATCCCCAGTTCCAGCCACACCAGGATAAACTGGTCTCGGGAACAGAATCTCACATCCTCTACCCTGCAATGCACAGCACTGCCACTGAACTTCCAGGTCAGGGGCAGGTGACTCTGGTCTGGGAGTGCCACGAACAGGGCTGGTTTTCAGGATATCCAGGATGAATATGCATGAGAGATATATGCATGAATTGCCTCCTCCCCCCCAAGTTAGGATTTTTGTTTTATTCTGGGTTTGTTTGTTTTTTTATTTCAACCTTAAAAACACAAGTAAAATATTATGCCATTTTTAGTATTTCTGCATCAGGCTGGCTTCTCCAGTCACATAAATGATTGTACACTTCCTGAAGTTTGATGCCTTGTCTGATGAGGAAGATTTTACTATTAATCATTATTATTAATTACTACTATTGTTTTATTTTCTAGTGCTTCTGTTTGTTCAGGTTCCAGCCAGGCTGCATCACCACCCATTAACAAAAACAAACCACACAGCCCAAATTACAGGATACCGTATGAAGTTTCTCCCATCTGACATCTGTATTAATTGTGACTAAGACAGAAGTTCCTTCATTTATTCATTTTTATGTCCAAAAAAATTCAAAAGCTTTGAGATACTGTTCTAAGGAAAAATCAACAACGTGACCAGATGAACCATTTCCTTTGATAAAAGTTATGAATGGCTTCCTTGGGAATTAATGACCACCATTGATCACGGAGGAAAAATAAAGTTTGTGAATGAAGCTTCAAGAATTTCTGATAAATTAGGTAGAAAAAAAAAAACAAAACCTGTACCCGATGAGTCAACATGGCAGAAGATTATGTATCATTTTATGAGGATGGACAGGTTAACAGTACTTACAAAGAAAGATGGCAATACTGACAAATTCAGAAGTGTGTGGGAAAATTGTATAAACTACTAGGGATGTGCATTCGTTCGAAACAAAATTGGTAACATGCAGTAAATGAGGCTAATTTTCATTTCATTGGTGGACCCTTGAAACAAACTGAGGGTGCCCATAAATTAAACACATTTTAGTTTCATTTGGTTATGTTTCCCATTCAGGTCTATGACTCACTGAAAAGTGTTAAGTGAGACTAGTAAGCGTAGCAACCAAGACATTTCTGAGTGAGGCAGAAGCAGGAAAAGAGGGCAAGATGATAAGATGGAGGGAGCAATCAAGGTGAAGCTGCCCTGCTCCCGATGATACATCTTTGGGGGGGGGGGGGGTCTTGCTACCATACCCCTGACTGTATACATTAGGGATTTTGCTGCTAAATCCCTAAATGCTACACATTGGGGTGGGTGGTCTTTCTGCCATTTTGCCCTGCTCCTGATACTACACTTTAAGGCTATTCATCCTCCTAATGCTACACCTTGGGAATCCAAATGCCCTTCTTCCTTGCTGCCATACCCCTTATCTTACATCTTGGGGGGACTTGTACCCAACTGCAGGGTCTTTATGCCACACCCCAGACTTTACGCCGGGGGGGGGGGGGGGGGAGGGGCTTTCTGACCTTCAGCCTTGCTGCCCTACCACAGACTTTACACATTGGGGGTCTTTATGTCACTCTGCCTTGCTACCATAACTCAGACTCTACATTTTGGGGTATCCATGCCAGCATGGGTTGCTGTTTTGCGCCTCTCATTGTGCTTTGTGGTGTTCACGTCATTCTTTGTGCTGCTTTGTCCTTCTGTCAGTGCCTGGGGATTTTCTGCTTTCTTCATGGTGCCTTAGAACAGTGGTCCCCAACCTTTTTTGCACCAGGGACTGGCTTCAAGCAAGACCATTTTTCCATGGCCCGGCAGGGCTTTGGTCATATGGGGGCGGGGTTATGGAGGGGGTTGGATTTTAGTGCACACTTATCATTTAATTATGACATTTATAATGTGAATGTGACTCAACTCACCACATGCATGCAACACTGACCCATGATCGTCACGGGGCTGGATGTAAAAGTACAGTTTGTATCCACGGGAACCCCCCTGACCCACAATAATGGATGTAAAGCAGAATTATGACATTCCCCATACAACTCACCCTACAAAAAAGATATTCTGGTTCTGGTGACATCTCAGTAACAGCAACTCAAACTCCTACTTCCAGGCCAATAGTCCTACTTATGAAAAGACAGCAGTTTACCACCAATGCATGTGCTCTTGAGAAAACACAACAAATAAGACCGATACAAACGCTTACATGCTAGCAAAATATCTCATCTCAGTAACAGACACAGAACCGACCTAACATACTCCCAGGATCTGTAGTAATGCACATAAACTAATCCGCACACAGTTACACCTGTATTATGGAATACACTCAAACAGGAGCAACCCTATCTATGAAAAGGCAACACTACAAATATTAAATCAGGTCCTAAAAACCAATACATCTCTTATTAGGAAAACAGAACTAGCAAGCAGCTATAGATCTCCACACAGAAATAACTGTATAACTATACTAATAAGCAGAATAAATGTTTCACAATAACTATGTAGACAAAAATCAAGGTATCCAGAACAGTAATATGATTCTTATACCACATATATTGAAGAGATTTGTATATATATGTTGGACTGCTGCCATTTGGATCTGCAAATCAGTCAGACCCACATGCGGCCAAGTCTCATTAATTTATTTAATGTATTTTATAGTTTTTTTCTTTTTACGAAAAATATTGCCTTGGGGAATAAAGAAGCCACACCGGGCTTTCGTCACTTAGGTTGAACAGTAAAAATCTAGTCACCAAAAATGGTAGCTATACTTAGCTTGAGCAGTAGAATTATAGTCCCGACGTGATCACGTTTCGGACCCGATGGGTCCTGCTTCAGGGGTCGGTATTTAAATCCTCCAGAGTAGATGTGTAGTATTAATCCCACGCGGCAAATAAGACGGCGTTTTCAGTCAAGTAAATTCCTTGGCGGTCCGCATTCGGACCTGCTAATGCAAATGGCGGCGATGCAGGGTATTTAAACATATCCTCCGGATATAACGTAACAGCAGATGTCAATCAATTCCTCAAGCGGGCGGCAGAGAATGCTTTTGACAGGAGAACTCGTATCGAAAATCATTCAGATTATAGCGATCATAGATCATAGACACAGAACCACATGGATAAAAATCTGCAGAGAAATGCTATATTGATTCTAAACCTTAAACGTGGAGACATGTGCTATTTCTCAAAACTGAAAAGAGAAGCAAAAAATGTAATCACATACACAACTGTACAACACCCATACTATCAGTTATGGATTCTCTCAAATAAGGAACATAAGAATATATGCTATGCTGGGTCAGACCAGGCCATAAGAACCTGGCAAGTACCCAAAAACTAAGCCTATTCCATGTTACTGTTGCTAGTAATAGCAGTGGCTATTTTCTAAGTCAACTTAATTAATAGCAGTGTGACAGAGTATATGACAGAGAGCATAAGACTACCTTAACGGACCAGCTTCAGCTATCTGGCCTGGTCCACCTTAAGACAGACAGGAAAGGGAACATCGGGTGGGGGCGTTTCCCTGAGGTAAGAGATACAAAAGAGAGGCCCTGAGAGAGTTAGAGAGGCCCCAGGGAGAAGAAGGAAGCTGTAATGGAGTGCTGTGCTCTTTTGGAAAAACTGTTCTTGCATTGTCAGTCTGCTGAGGTAAGCAGCCATTTTGATTCTGTCTTGCTGAACATTTTTGTAATTAAACTGTTGAAAAGCAGAACAGACTCCAGCCTGGTCTGTTCTCCGACCTTCTCCTGTCTTAGACCACTCCAAGGGCATCACAAACAGGTAATGGACTTCTCCTCCAAGAACTTATCCAATTCTTTTTTAAACACAGCTATACTAACTGCACTAACCACATCCTCTTGCAACAAATTCCAGAGTTTAATTGTGCATTGAGTGAAAAAGAACTTTCTCTGATTAATTTTAAATGTGCCACATGCTAACTTCATGGAGTGCCCCCTAGTCTTTCTACTATCCAAAAGAGTAAATAACCGATTCACATCTACCCGTTCTAGACCTCTCATGATTTTAAACACCTCTATCATTACCCCCCCTCAGTTGTCTCTTCTCCAAGCTAAAAAGTCATAATGCCTCTATATTGCTCCATGGTGAGACCACACCTTGAATACTGTGTACAATTCTGGTCGCCACATCTCAAAAAAGATATAATTGCGATGGAGAAGGTACAGAGAAGGGCAGCCAAAATGATACAGGGGATGGAACAACACCGCTGTTCCAAAACACCGCTAAGGAATAGGGCTCTTTCCATTGCAGGTCCTTCTCATTGGAACACATTTCCACCAGACCTCAGACAAGACCCCTGCCAGCAGTCCTTCAAGAAAAAACTGAAAACTTGGCTATTCAGCCTAGCATTTCCCTGATTGCTCACAGTCTACTTCCCTTGGCAACTATGATTTGTTTGCTCTTATGGTATAAATCCACCCTCTAACCCTCCTTTTTAAATCCACCATTTTTTTGGACCCTCTGTTTCCCCTTCCCTTTCATCCCCGCGTCCTCCCTCTGCTTATCCTCCCATTGCACTCTAGCCCAATTTCATTCGATGCATTCATCTGTTAGTTAATTTTTTAATTTTAATTTTCACTGGCCTTTTGCAAGGCATCTGCATATGATGAATACTTCAATTACCATGTTAGTTTAATGTTCTTATATGTTCTTTGTTATATGTAATGCTCTCAAGCAAGTTTAATTGTTCAATGTAAACCGATTTGATTTGCATCCAATGCAAGAAGATCGGTATATAAAAAAACAAAAATAAATAAAGCACTGTCCCATTGGTTGTGCTCTTTCCACCATGTCTCTGAGATGCCAGTTTAAGTCTATGTCATCATTCACTGCTATACATTCTAATTCTCCCATCTTACTTCTTAGACTTCTGGCATTAGCATACAAACATTTCAAAGTGTGTTTTTTGTTTGTATTTTCATTCTGTTTTTTAATTGATAGGGATAAGTTAGAATTTTTTAGCTCAGGTGAGTTTTTAGTTACAGGCACTTAATGCAAGGAGATATTGAAGGAAAAAAAAAAAAAAAGCAAAGCTTAACCAACAAGAACTGAGAAATTATTTCACAAGAACCTTAATTCAGGATTGTTTTTCAGCCTGAGTGCCTGGGGGAAGTGTCCTCGCTCACTAGGATACTGGAACAAAGATAGAAACTATGTTGCCTGCCTTGGGAACCGCAAAGCACTGCCTCGCAATTTAAAAAAGGGATAACTAGCACATTAACTGCATCAGGAAAATCTCTCTCTCTGTCATAATCCGATAGTTAATGACCGATGGGAACACGTAGGACATTTAACTAATTTTCTTCCTAGCACTCCCTTCATTTCTCCTTCCCCCCCACCCCCCAGCAAAATGTCAGACATCATCCCCTTAAGGACTGGTAACTTTTTAGGTTGGAAAGCTCGTTCTGGCTGCAGGAGGCCCGTGTGGGTGCTTCAAGGAAATCACTGCAGTTTAATCTGTATCTTCATTTTCTGTACGGCCGTGCAAAAAAAAACCGCTCCCACAATCACAATATAGTGTGCGCCATACCATAACAGTGCTTTTTTTTTTTTTTTTCAAAATGCTGTGTTATGATGAGGTTTTAAAACTAATTTGAAGCTAGCTGAAACTTGCTGAAATTCCCTCCTCAGCATTCCCTGCCACCCTCCTTAGCCCTACACCCCCAGGACTTCCCCTTCCCTTCTTCTCCACCCCAGCATCAACCTTACCCCCTCTGCCCCATCTCAATCCTAGCACTCCTTTCTCCCCTGCCCAGCCTGGCCCCCCCCCCCCCCCAGAACAGTGCCGTTCACCCTCCCTAACCCAAGCTCAGCACACTGCTCCCCACAACACTCACACCATACCCTAGCCTGACCTCAGTACATCCTGCCCCCATCTTTCTCCGATCCCTGCACTCCGTCCTTTTCATCAACGCGTAACCCGAGCCCCCCCCCCTTCCCTAAGCCAATCCAAGCATACTTTGACCCTCCCCCCCCATTTATCTGGATCACAGCACACACTGATCCCCACCCCCATCCTCCCTTCTTCACCTCGCTGGCCCAGACCTCTGCTCCCCAGTCCAAACCTAGCAAACCCCTCTCCCCTAACCAGAGCATTCCAAATTCTCCTCGTAACCCAGCTCCTACATATCCCTGTGACCTCCTCCTCCAGCCCGAATCCAGCACAGTCCTAACTACCTGACAGTCTCTCTCCCCCACCCAGCCCCAGCACACTGGCTTCCCTGTGTTTTTAAAGGGGAGGTAAACAGCCACCTCCCCCACCCCCTTAAAAACACAAGGAAGTGAAAAGTATCTGCCCACCCACCCACCCACGAAAGCCTTCCTTTCAGTGAAGGACCTCGCAGCCCCCGGGAACCTCCTCGCTCCATCCCCAGTCCTCCAGCTTAACAAAATGGGCATCGGTCAACCAGCGGGCCGATGTCATTATGTTGATATTGTATGGCAGTGTCCTCAAAGATGTGTGTTAAATAAAAGGTGGATCTAGGACTGCCAATGCAGGGGCACTGGTTAGGTGGACAGAGCTGGAAAAAACATTCAGGTCCTTCAGCCACCACTTAAAACTGTGCTATAAAGTTAGATTTAAAGATCCCTGAGGCAGAGACAGACACTGTGATCACATCAATTAATCTGTACAGTACTGGGTACATCAACACAGACTGGAGGCCTATCTTTCTATACTAGTCATTTAACAGAAAAGGGTAGAGGGCATCCTGAATTCCTCTACATATTCTTGCTAATTGGACAATGCAGCTTTTGTGTATATGATTTAATATTCATTTTCCCTCAGCATAAAAATTATTTATAAACAGTTTAGGGAGAAAAAAAACCCATTAAATCAGACATTTGCAATGTCAACTATGCATTGAACTTCTTTGATGTATAAACAGTATAGGATGCCAACCAATAGAAATACTGCTTTACTAATGACTCATGACAGCACAATGTGCTGAAATATATATTTATTTTTTTTTGGGGGGGGGGGGGGGTGGAGGAAGGAAGCTCGGTAATTCCTCCTTTTCTTTCCAGTTCAGTCGGAACCTGGACAGAAATCCTGACACCATGAACCTTCAACTGCAACCACCCAGGGGATGTTAGTATTATTTTAACAGACCTCCCCTTTCCACTCTTCTGTCTGGTCCCTGCACACCGAGACAGCCACGCACATGGACGCTAAATCCAAACGACAGACGTCACCCTCATTGATCCCCATGACTCTAAATGCTGCCTTCACAGCATCTCTCGCCCCATTCAACCTGGGGATAGGGAGGATCCGATCCAGGAATCAAATTAGGACCTATCAGTGAGCCCGGACTGACCCCAAAACTCCTGTACGATGCATTCCCTCCCCCTCCCCCCCATAGACAAACTGGGATTCCAGCTGTCCTGGGCTGGGAAAGCCTGAAGATCTCATTAGCTGAGCAGATTCTGGCCTGACTATTTTATTTATTTATTTAAAAGCATTTATATACCGTTTTTAAAAATAGATTTTGTAGCATGGGCTACAAAAGGTAAACCCCTGCACCATTCTGCCAAGAAAAAAGGTCACAGGCAACATGGCAGGGCCATGATTGATTAACCCTCAACATCAGGAAAAACAAAAATAGGAAAAATCCTTTAGTGCATCCGACCTCATCACAGTTAAATGGTAAAAAAAAAAAAAAGTTCAAGTGTTAACCTTTTTTTATTTTAAAAGCCAAGTCAGTGCGCATGGTTTTGTTTTCAGTCCCAAGATCTTGCAGCAACACACACGTTCCTGGAAATGCATTAAAAAAATTCCAGCAGCCTTCCCCTGGGGACCCTGTGTCCAAATCCACACACCCCCCTACATTATTTGCCTAATGGTCAGCACTCGGTAAGAAGTTAACCAAGAGCCACGCAGCTTTAGTAAAATTGCTTCACAGTAAGCCCAGATATACTAAGCCCATTCTCTGTTCATGGGAAAAGGGTGACACGCTTTAATAAACCACAATGTCAGCCAAGTTGGCTACAATATAGAGTTACTTCTTGAAAAGATTCCCAACATTTCTAACATTTTTTTTCCTACATTTCACGCCCCCCTCCTCCCCCTTGTGACAAGATTAAATTGTGAAAATTAAACGAGTAGGTTAAGACAGCGCTTCTCAACCGGTGTGTCGCGACACACTAGTGTGTCGCCAAACACCGCCAGGTGTGTCGCGTCTCCCGGTGTCCCACTACCCCGTTCTACTTTCCTTTTGCCTTTTTCCAGCTCACGCGGGCCAATTGGAAGCCTTCGTTCTTCCTATCCCCATTACACAATGGGAAGCCTCCTTCATTCTGCCTGCCCCCGCGCAGGCCAATCGGAAGCCTCCTCCCTACCAGTGGGAGTAGGAAGAAGGGAGGAAGCCTTTGATTGGCCGGTGAGGCAGGCAGGGAGGAATTTTGAACTCTGACGAAGCAAGATCGCGCAGTGAAGAGGAAACCCGACCCCCGACGAAGCAAAGCCGCCATGGGAGCCCTGACCCCGACAAAGCAAGGCCGCCACAGCCTGTGGCGGCGAAGAGGAAACCCGACCGAGGCCACCACGGGAGCCCATTCCCGCGGTGGCGAAAAAAGAAGGCCCGCCGGAGTAAAGCCGCGGCGGAACTAGAGCCCATCCCTGCAGCGAAGGAAGAAGAAGTTTTTGGTGAGAGCGGGTGCGTCTGTGTGCGTGTATGAGTGCCTGGGTGAGAGCGGGTGCGTCTGTGTGCGTGGATGAGTGCCTGGGTGAGAGCGGGTGCGTCTGTGTGCGTGAATGAATGCCTGGGTGAGAGCGGGTGCGTCTGTGTGCGTGGATGAGTGCCTGGGTGAGAGCGGGTGCGTCTGTGTGCGTGGATGAGTGCCTGGGTGAGAGCGGGTGCGTCTGTGTGCGTGGATGAGTGCCTGGGTGAGAGCGGGTGCGTCTGTGTGCGTGGATGAGTGCCTGGGTGAGAGCGGGTGCGTCTGTGTGCGTGAATGAGTGCCTGGGTGAGAGCGGGTGCGTCTGTGTGCGTGAATGAATGCCTGGGTGAGAGCGGGTGCGTCTGTGTGCGTGAATGAGTGCCTGGGTGAGAGCGGGTGCGTCTGTGTGCGTGGATGAGTGCCTGGGTGAGAGCGGGTGCGTCTGTGTGCGTGGATGAGTGCCTGGGTGAGAGCGGGTGCGTCTGTGTCCGTGAATGAGTGCCTGGGTGAGAGCGGGTGCGTCTGTGTCTGTGTGCGTGAATGCCTGGGTGAGAGCGGGTGCGTCTGTGTGCGTGAATGAATGCATGGGTGAGAGCGGGTGCGTCTGTGTGCGTGAATGGGTGCCTGGGTGAGAGCGGGTGCGTCTGTGTGCGTGGATGAGTGCCTGGGTGAGAGCGGGTGCGTCTGTGTGCGTGGATGAGTGCCTGGGTGAGAGCGGGTGCGTCTGTGTACGTAAATGAGTGCCTGGGTGAGAGCGGGTGCGTCTGTGTGCGTGAATGAGTGCCTGGGTGAGAGCGGGTGCGTCTGTGTGCGTGAATGAGTGCCTGGGTGAGAGCGGGTGCGTCTGTGTACGTAAATGAGTGCCTGGGTGAGAGCGGGTGCGTCTGTGTGCGTGAATGAGTGCCTGGGTGAGAGCGGGTGCGTCTGTGTGCGTGGATGAGTGCCTGGGTGAGAGCGGGTGCGTCTGTGTCCGTGAATGAGTGCCTGGGTGAGAGCGGGTGCGTCTGTGTCTGTGTGCGTGAATGCCTGGGTGAGAGCGGGTGCGTCTGTGTGCGTGAATGAATGCATGGGTGAGAGCGGGTGCGTCTGTGTGCGTGAATGGGTGCCTGGGTGAGAGCGGGTGCGTCTGTGTGCGTGGATGAGTGCCTGGGTGAGAGCGGGTGCGTCTGTGTGCGTGGATGAGTGCCTGGGTGAGAGCGGGTGCGTCTGTGTGCGTGAATGAATGCCTGGGTGAGAGCGGGTGCGTCTGTGTGCGTGGATGAGTGCCTGGGTGAGAGCGGGTGCGTCTGTGTGCGTGGATGAGTGCCTGGGTGAGAGCGGGTGCGTCTGTGTGCGTGGATGAGTGCCTGGCTGAAAGCTGGTGTGAATGGGTGCCTGGGTGAGAGGTGGTGTGTGTGGGTGTGAATGGGTGCCTGGGTGAGAGGTGGTGTGTCTGGGTGTGAATGGGTGCCTGGGTGAGAGGTGGTGTGTCTGTGTGTGAATGGGTGCCTGGGTGAGAGGTGGTGTATCTGTGTGTGAATGGGTGCCTGGGTGAGAGGTGGTGTGTCTGTGTATGAATGGGTGCCTGGGTGAGAGCTGGTGTGTCTGTGTGTGAATGGGTGCCTGGGTGAGAGCTGGTGTGTCTGTGTGTGAATGGGTGCCTGGGTGAGAGGTGGTGTGTCTGTGTGTGAATGGGTGCCTGGGTGAGAGGTGGTGTGAATGGGAGCCTGGTTGAGAGCTGGTGTGAATGGGTGCCTGGTTGAGAGCTGGTGTGAATGGAAGTCTGGGTGAGAACTGGTGTGAATGGAAGCCTGGGTGAGAACTGGTGTGAATGAGTGCCTGGGTGAGAGCTGGGGTGTCTGTGTGTGAATGGAAGCCTGGGTGAGAGGTGGTTTGTGTGGGTGTGAATGGGTGCTTGGGTGAGAGCTGGTGTGTGTGGGTGTGAATGGGTGCTTGGGTGAGAGCTGGTGTGTGTGGGTGTGAATGGAAGCCTGGGTGAGAGCTGGTGTGGGTGTGAGAGCATTTGTGTGTGATTGAGAGCTTGTATATAAGAGACCATGAGTGTGATTGAGAGAGAGACTGGTCAGGGAGGTGAGAGAGACCGAGACTGTTCGTGGGGTCTAATTGGAGTTATGTGTGTGAGTGACTGGTTGTGGGCGCTAAGGAAGAGGACTGCGAGGACAGAGCTTCAGCAGCCCTTGCTGCTTCCTGTGAGTGCTATTGGCCTGGAAGGGAAAGGAGTAGGAGAGTTGCTGGAGAGGGTAAGAAAAGGTGGCTTTTTAAATTTATTTTTCTTGATTGCCATTTTAATTATTGGGTATTATGCGATGTCTGCTGTTTTGAAATATTTTATTGATATTTGGACGTGTGTTAATAATTTTTATGAGTTTTTAATTGTTGGATATTATTCTGTTCAGCAGCTGTTTTGTAACATTTTTAGTATAGCTTTACAATTATTTCTGTGTGGGGCTCTATAGCAGTTTGGCTTATTCTGTTTTCCCAATAAGAAATGTATTAGTGTTTAGGGCCTGGTTTTAATAGTTGTATTTCTTAGATAGGGTTGTTACTGGTTGAGTGTGTTCCATAATACAGGTGTATCTTTGTGCGGGTTAGTTTGTGTGCATTATTGCAGATCCTGGGACTGTTAGGTGCTATATTTCTCTTCCATTTCTCTAGGTTTGCACTGCATGCAGAGTGGCTTTTTTGGTTTTCCATTCCAGTTTCTGTCTCCATATTTATAATGTGTGGTCTTTCTGTACTTGGTGAAGGTCAGTTCTGGGTGTGTGACAGAGGTGAGATATTTTACTAGCATGTAGGCTTTTGTATCAATCTTATTTGTTGTGTTTTCTCAATAGGATATGCATTAGTGGTAAATTACTGTCTTTTCATAAGAAGGGCTATTGTGCCTGGTAGTAAAGGGAGTTTGTTTTGCTTTTACTGAGATGTCATCAGAACCAGAATATCTTTTTTTGTATGGCGAGTTGTACAGGGTAATGCCCTAGATC
Source organism: Rhinatrema bivittatum (assembly GCF_901001135.1). Lineage (NCBI taxonomy): Eukaryota > Metazoa > Chordata > Amphibia > Gymnophiona > Rhinatrematidae > Rhinatrema > Rhinatrema bivittatum. The sequence continues at coordinate 49,966,339 of NC_042626.1, forward strand.
TGCTCTGCACTCATTGTGGGGGGTTGAGGGGATTCCTGTGGATGCAGAGTGCATGTTTACATTTAGCCCCGTGACGGTCACATGCTCAGTGTGTCACGCATGTGAGAACCATCTGTCAGGTGTGTCCCGGCCAAAAAAAGGTTGAGAACCACTGGGTTAAGAGTGTGTGTGTGTAAACTTTTATGCAGCACAAAATGAGAATCAAGGGGCCTGAATGGTGAGTTACAGATTTACCCTTCATCTCTGCCACCTCTTCACCCCCCCAAGCAGCCAAAGTACCTGCTGTCTGGTGCCACAAACACATCTAAGCAGGCCCTGTCCACCAGAAGCACTTCCTGGCCCTGGACAAAAGCAGAAATGCCTTGCCTCGGAGCACAGGAGTAAGCATGCTGATGAGTTTAGGGCCTGGTGGTGAGGACAGCAGGCCGAGAGGCCAGAGTTCAAAGTCCGCTGATACTCCTTGCAACCTTGGGCAAATCACGTCACCCTCCATTGCAGCAGGTACAAAAACTTAGGGCTCGATTTACTAAGACTTTTTTTTCCTCCATATTCTGCACCTAGAGGAAAAAAAGCTGTATTTCCTTACATTGTAAACCCTCTGGAGCAGGAAAATACCTACTTGAGTTATCAACGAAAAGGTGTGCGTTAAATATATCTCAAAACTTTGTTCTCCTTCCAAACCCTCTTCTCATGGAGACATGCACAGCTTCGGTGATCCTCACCCTAGGCATATTAATCTCTCTTTATACAAAACTGAGAAACACATGGCGTCTATGATGCTCGTCCTTTCCGCAATTACAGTTTCCCCCACCCCTCCTTTTCATTTGACCGATGGGTCATGTCACAGGTCAAATTATCAGTTTGCACTGTGTCTGGACCGTAGGCTAATTGAAATTAGCTTCGGTTCACAAGGCTCTCCCCCCCCCCCCCGCTGACCCGAACCTCCTGGCCGTGACCGTGATAATGCTAATTTTATAAGTCAGATCTGGCACAAGAAAAAAAAGTTTCAAATGCCACCTAAAGAATGGAAAAATGACCGGTGCTGCTGCTGCTAGACAATTCTCCTGCAGCAAAGTGTACATAATAACTCTAACTTAAAGCAGATTAGGAAAGCACAGAGAAATCAGAGAGTTTCTTCTACAGGAAAGCCTTAAACCAAAGCAGGAGAGCGAGACAGCAAAATTTTAGAGTTCCGAGTGGGATGAGGTTGGAAAGCAAATTTCTACAAATTGCAGACATGTGTAAAACCTATTAGATTCCATATACAATTTTCCAGAGGCGAGTTTGGAAAATTCATACAATTAAAAAAAAAAAAAAATCTGTTTTCACAAATTGAAATGAGAAAGGAGGAGGAAAAATTGCATTGGCAAACCAGGCAGAATCGGGGGGAGAGGGGGCCCCCACACACAAACATCCTTCAGAGTTCTCTCTGAGGTTCTTCTGTTGATGATCTTCCACAGTCAGTCAAAAGAGATGTTGAAACAAGCCTTGATTTTATGCATTCCTGAATGCAGTATTTAACCTCCAATTACTGCACCCCATCGCTGTTCTGAAACATTACAAATCCTTCGATCGTTAGCAAAAAAAAAAAAGTCCTCACTATACATTCTCCATTGCCTGTTCAGAACCCACAGCTCCAATCTATTCAGCATTTTTATTTTGGCAACAAATGCGCTTGCTTGGGACCAGTGCATCAAAGACCATTATTAATGCATTCACCAGTGGTATTTCTCCAAAAGCAGTCATGCTATGTTATTCTCCCACCACCATAAGATCCTTACGATCTCAAGGGATGATGCTCCTAGAGATCTGTACTGCTAAGACTGGCCAATCTCGCAGACACACGACCATTCACAATAGCTGTCCCCCATGTGATGAAATAAGCAACCTTTTTTGGACCGTTATTAACTTCTCATAAGAAAGTGAAGGCTTGTGTTTTTTGAGCAGGCCTTTTTCATCTTACATTGTTTAACTTTCTTCTTCTTATGATTGATTATTGACTAATGCATTATGGATTGATTTTGTTTTACTGTGCTGATTTACATTTACTTATGTTATACTCAGCTGAGAACAAGCTTTTCAAATCGGCAGATTATAAAAAGCTTTAAAATAAAAATGTTTGCAGGACAAATAAAGCACAGTTGCTTACCTGTAACAGGTGTTCTCCAAGAACAGCAGAATGTTAGTCCTCACACATGGGTGACATCATCAGATGGAGCAAAACAGAACACAGGAACCGGTGGAGCAGCGGCAATGCACCCTTCGATAGTGAAGGGACTCAGGACATTGGGGCTGGCTATGTCGGTAAGACACCAAGCAGTAGGTCCAGCTGCTCCAACAGAGAAGCAAGCCCCACTGGAGTCAGCCTCTGCGGCAGTGGCGGTCCCAGTGGAACCGGAGGCTCGATGCCCTGCAGGGCCCGGCCGACCGCGTCTCTCCAACTCCTCTTCAAAGGCTGCTGAGTACAGGATGGCTTGAGGAGGCGGCGGCAGCAGAATCAGATCGCCCCTGGAATCGCGGGGAGGGGGGGGGGAAACCAAACCCTCCACCGGTATCGGTGGGGACCGCCGAGATTCCTCAGGATGTCTGGAGGGTACAACATCCTCCACACGGGACCGCTTCGGGGGAGACACGGATGATGTCAGTGCCTTACCGTGGTCTGACGTCTTCGAGGAGGAAGACTGTCTATGCTTCCTGGACTTTTCCCGGTGCTCACCTCAGTCCTTCCCCGGAACCGAAGGAGATGGAGAGGAACCCGATCTGGAACGTGAGGATATCAATCTCGCTCAGTTCCCTGCCCCTACCTCTGGACCAGGGTTCGGTAGCAGAGGGGACACTGAGGGGGGTAGTGGTTGAGACTTCCTTTCCCTGTGGCACTGAAGTCCCGAACGCCGAAGTTGATGGTTCCGATTTTTTAGCACCAAACAGTTTCTCCATTTTGTCCAAGTGGGCCCGACGATCCTTGGGGGTCATCTGGGCAAAGGTTGCAGCCACGGACATCATGCAATGCCCCCAGGCACAGGAGGGACAAGGTCCAGGGGCACTGGGGCAGTGGCAGAAGCTGAATGATGCAATGGCAAAAAAATGCGGCATGCAGTCGATGCCCGGCAGCCATTGGGAGGCGACCCCATCGGTAATCGACTGCAAAGTACCACAAAAATTTACCAATACCATGAGAAAAGACCTGAAAACACAGAGGGACCCAACCGGACTCAGGAAGGAAGAAAAAAGTTATTTCCACAGCAAAAAAGCACGAGCTCCACAGCCACGAGACTTCAGCTCTGCAGAAAAAGACTGAAGAGGGACCCCACGTGGACATGTGGATGGCAGCATGCTGGGCATGCTCAGTGTGTCTGTCAAAGTTTCTAGAAACTTTGACAAAAGTTTTCCGTGCCAGGCTCCATCTGATGATGTCACCCATGTGTGAGGACTACCATCCTGCTTGTCCTTGGAGAAAAATTAATTTGTGTAGTGAGGGGAAGGCTTCAGCTATAACAGGGAAAACAAAGCAAATTCAAAAAGAGTTTCCAGGTCTGGCCTTACTCAAATCCAGTCTAAAAAGCAGCCTGAAAAGGAGGGGGTTTTAATCTAAACCAGATTATCACGCGCACAGTATTATTGTGACAGTTGTCTGTGGGGTGCCCCAGAAAAAAGTAGCCTAGCTTCAGAAGAGTCACATCCAGGTCATCGACACTAGGTCTTCTGTCTATTCCAACCACCTCACCTTTGGGTTGAGCCCTTCAGTGCTGGTGGCCAATGAGACACGAGAAATGGGGAAGGCAGCCAATAGAAACAAGGAGCGAGAGAGGAAAAACAGGAATCCAAAAGGATAACAGGCAGGAATGCTGATTGTAGAATCTGCAAAGTCTTTTGGAGACAGGAACGGAGCCAGAGTAAGAGGATAGGAAGGTAGGACCAAGCTCTGGCAACTGGCTGATGAAACTGCCTCCGTATAAATGTACATCCATACAAGAAGCAAGATGATCATTGGGGGGAAGTGAGGGGCACTGGGTATGAGGACTGGATTGATAATCCAAAACACCTCACAGTGCCACCTGCAGGCCGAAGGAAAATCCAACAACAGATCCTGGCACATTTATTAAGAAAATGGTTAAAATCAATTAAATTCCCAAGTCTTATTTTGCCTTGTATGTTTATCTTGACTAGATTGTAAGCAAGGGTCATCTCATAGGTGGTTTTTTTGTATAGCGTTGTGTACACAGAGTAGTGCTACAGAAGTGATACACAGTAGTAATTTACTTATTTTAAATGGTTTAAATAGCCCACAACCTCCATCAAAGGCAATTGGTGTCAGTTATAGCAGTGGTAACCTAGCAGAAAGTCACCACTGGCCTCAATGCCACCAGCTCCAGGACACATCAAAGCCCAGCTGGCTCCTAAAAGACAGGCAATCCTACAGCTCCCGTATTATAAAGATTTATTTGAAATCTGAATATTAAGGGATGAAAACAAATTGGTTACTTAACTTACTGTACTAATTATCGTATACAACCAAGAGAAGTGCAAAAAACATCAATTTAAAAAATGTCTAAAAATCTCAATTGTAAGTTATACAAAATGTATTCCACAAACTTGCAGCCTAAAGTTATGTTGAAAGTTGAGTCTTATATTTTCAATCCCCAATCAACATACAGTTTATATACCCCAGGTAGAATTTGTAAGATGTGTAGCATTTTAAGAAAACATGAGTGATCAAACAAAATCTGTTATTTTTAATGTTTCAAATTAAACTACTATGCATCACAGAATAGCACAATCATTAAACAAACCATAGCAATAAAGGAAATAATAAAATGGTCTTGTTCAAAAGTTTGCATACCCTTAGGGGTAGATTTTAAAAGAAGCGCGATCAGCCTACTTTTGCTTGCGCATCAGACTCAAGCAAAAGTACGCTGGATTTTAGTAGATACGCGCGGAGCCGCGCGTATCCACTAAAATCCTGGATCGGCGCGCGCAAGGCTATCGATTTTGTATAGCCTGCGCGCGCCGAGCCGCGCTGCCTCCCCCCGTTCCCTCCAAGGCCGCTCCGAAATCGGAGCGGCCTCGGAGGGAACTTTCCTTTGCCCTCCCCTCACCTTACCCTCCCTTCCCCTACCTAACCCACCCACCCGGCCCTGTCTACACCCCCCCCTTACCTTTGTCGGGGGATTTACGCCTCCCGGAGGGAGACGTAAATCCCCGCGCGCCAGCGGGCCTGCTGCGCGCTGGGCCGCGACCTGGGGGTGGGTACGGAGGGCGCGGCCACGCCCCCGGGCCATAGCCACGCCCCATACCCGCCCCCAAAACGCTGCCGACACGCCCCCGCAACGCCGCGCGCTCCGGCCCCGCCCCCCGACACGCCCCCCTCCGAGAACCCCGGGACGTACGCGAGTCCCGGGGCTCTGCGCGCGCTGGGAGGCCTATGTAAAATAGGCTTCCCGGCGCGCAGGGCCCTGCTCGCGTAAATCCGCCCGGTTTTGGGCGGATTTACGCGAGCAGGGCTCTGAAAATCCGCCCCTTAGTTCTTTATATCGTGTATTGCACCTTTTTGCATCAATGACTGCTTGCAGTTTTTTTGTGATAGTTGTGAGCAAGGCCCTTCATTTTCTCATGTGGTTAAAACTGCCCATTCCTCTTGGCAAAAAACCTCCAGATCCTGTAAATTCTTTGGTTTTCTAACATGACCTGCATGTTTGAGTTCTCCCCAAAGAGACTCAATGGTGTTGAGGTCAGGAGGCTGCAATGGCCACTCCAGAGCATTCACTTTCTTCTGCTGCAACCACTGAAGGGTCGACTTGGCCTTATGTTTCGGATCATTGCCATGTTGAAAAATCCAAGGTCGCCCCATGCACAGCTTCCTGGCTGATTAGTGCAAATTCTCCTCCAGTATTTTCTGATAAGATGCTGCATTCATCCTCACATCAATTTTCACGAAATTTCCTATGTCGCTGTAACTTACCCCCCCCCAAAAACAGCAGAGATCCACCTCCGTGCCTCACGGTATGGATGATGTGCTTCTCTTCATAGCTTTTATGGTTGTGACCATAAAGTTCACAATTTTGGCCTTATCTCTCCAAATTATTTTGTTCCAGAAGTTTTGAGGCTGCTCTAGGTGCTGTTTCATGTATTGTAAGTGGGCTGTTTTGTGACGTTGGTTCAGCACTGGCTTTATTCTGGCAACTCTGCCATGCAGTCCATTTTTGTTCAAGTATCTCCTTATTGTGCATGCTGAAACACTCACCCCACTTTGCTTCAGAGAAGCCTGTATTTCAGTAGAAGCTGCTTGTGAGTTTTCTTTGCATCCTGACAAATTTTTCTGGAAGTTGTGTCTGAAATCTTTCTTTATCTACCTGATCGTGGCTTAGTATTAACAAAACCCATAATTTTCCACTTCTTTTGATATCTTTTTATGTCCTTTTCCCGATTTATAAAGTTGACTTTTGCTCGCAGATCATTTGACAGCTCATTTACTTTCCCCATGCTTCAGTAATCACCAAAGTCAGTGAAGCCCTGGATAAAATGCTCAAGGATTTCTCAAGAGCTAAGAAACTCATTGACTATTTATACAGAGGCACTAATTACAATCAGACAAGGCATAGATGTGGATACCTACCCTTTGCTGCCATCTCAACCTGTGCATACATCATCAACCCAAACATCCAAAGGGTATGCAAACTTTTGAACAGAACCATTTTATTATTTCTTTTATTGCTATGGTTTGTTTAAAAATTGTGCTATTCTGTGATGCATAATAGTTTAATTTGAGCCACATTAAAAAACAGACATATTTTGTCTGATCACTCATGTTTTCTTAAAATGCTACATTTCTTACAAATTCTGCCAGGGGTATTCTGTAAACTTACGATCACAACTGCATTTTTCAAAATATTTAGTATCAGCAAATCTGAAGACCAACCTAACCCTAAGAACAGGGCCCACATAACAATAAACACAAACAAAAAATTAAAACTATTGATCCATCAAACCCAAAGGAACAGATCTTGCAGTCTTTAGGCAATGTTATAAATCCATAGAAAGCTACTATTCAAATACTGAAGCTTCTATAGCCACAGATACTGCACAGTTCTCCCCACACCAGAGAGCTGAAATGTTCTGTAACAGATTAACCAGATTCACAAATGGGAACTTTAAAATAGCGAAAAAGAGCTTCGCAGTTCATCAGTCTGGTTAAACGCCTTTAAGCCAAAAACATTTATAAAGTACCCAACATGTTTCGCCAATCTACCGGCTTCTTCAGGGGTTCAAATTCTACAAAGGCAGCTCTTCTTTTCATTCAGGTTGATACTGTAAAGGGTGCTCAGCTGAGCGCAAATTTTTTAACGCAGTTTGGATGTGCGTTCACAACCCCTTATACAATAAAGGTTTTAGCGTGTCCACAACGTGCGTCCAACCCCCCCGTAAACTAATAGCGCTCATCACATGCAAATGTACGTTGATGAGGCTATTAGTCATTCGCCCGGGATACAGAAAAAATAAAATGTGCGCCCAATCCGCACATTTTACGCTCAGCAATTGTCTGCCCAACAAGGGCAGGCATTATTTCTGAGCAGCCCAAAAAAGTGTACAGAAAATACTGCTTTTCTGTACATCCTCTGACTTAATATCATAGCAATATTAGTCTGATCACACAAGTGATCAGACAAAATGTCTGTGATTTTTAATGTATTTCAAATTAAACTTATGCATTTTACTGAGCGTAAAACGTGCAGATCGAGTGCACACTTTTTCCCTGTGATGAGCACTATCAGTTTACAGGAGGTCTGGATGCACGTTGTGGACGCAGGGGCTTTGGACTCGCTAAACCCTTACTGTATAATATCGTAGCGATATTAAGACGGAGGAACCAAAAGGTTAAAAAAAAAAAGAAAGTGCCGGCGGGTCAGGTTAGGAAAACAGACGTTAGATTTTATGAGCATCAGTTTTCCTAACCCGCTGACAGCCACCTCTCCTAGGCCAAGCAGGCGCGCAATTGTCACTAGTGCCTGCTTTTAGCGAGACCCCTCATCTGCAGTCAGGGTCGCACGCCATGCAGAGGGGGCTGTGTGCGCATTCTTCGAACAGGTGCCAAAAACGGACGCGCTTTTTTTTTTTTAGCGCATTCATAGAAACATAGAATTGATGGCAGAAGAAGACCAAACGGTCCATCCAATCTGCCCAGTAAGCTTTGCACTTTTTTGTTTCTCATACTTCTGTTAGTCTTGGCTCTTAGTAACCTTTTGGTTCTATTTCCCTTCCACCCCCTACTGTATCTGCCTGTTAGTATGTTACTGTCTTGTTCTGCAAAGATTTGAGCTGGGGAGAGTGATGGGAAGAATGAACATGAGAAGCAAAGATACTGTCATGGTCGCGGTGATGCTTCATCTTGCAAATCACTAGAGATTCTCATGTGGAAGTTCGTCTGCACTTTATTCTCTCTCGGGTTGCTGATGCAATGTGATCTACGATGGTATCTCTGTGGTAATGAGTTTGCAGGACCCATACAACGAAAAGATGAGCTGGCTTTCTAGAATTTGAACCCCTGAAGAAGCCGGTAGATAAGCAAAACATGTTGGGTACTTTATAAACATTTTTGGATCAAAGGCGTTTAACGAGACTGATGAACAGCAAAGCTATTCATCACGATTATAAAGTTCTCATTTGTGAATCTGGTTAATCTGTTGAGAGAACATTTCAGCCCCCTGCTGTGGGGGGAACTGTGCAGCATCTGTGTATATAGAAGCTTCAGTATTTGAATAGTATCTTTTTATGGATTTATAACATTGCCTAACCACTTCAAGATCTGTTCCTTTGAGTTAGATGGATCCATGGTTTTAATTTTTTCTTTGCGTTGGTTATGTTATGTTAGATTTATTTATTTATTTTAAATTTTTATATACCGGAATTCCTGTATGCAATACAAATCAGTCCGGTTTACAAGTAACGAAAGAGGTTGCCCTGGTCTGGGAAGTTAGACCTGGGTTTTTTTACATAGAACATGGAACAATAACAATAAACCATTGAACATTATTACAAGTAACATAGAATGTAACAATAGCATTTAACAGCTTTAACCTTTTTTTTTTTACAAAGAACTTAGGATAGAGATTTGTTAATATCAAAGGCTTTTGAAAAAATATATTTTCAATCCCCAATCAACATAAGACTCTACTTGCAACCTAACTTTGGACTGCAAGTTTGTGGAATAAATTGTGTATGATTTATAACTGAGACGTTTAGAAATTTTTAAAATTAAAAAAAAAAATCAATTTAACTTCCCTTGGATATATATATATTAATAAGGGCTGCCTGGGCTCGCTCGCCACCCCTGGAAAAAAATAAAATAAAAGGCACCTTAAAAAAACATTTCAATGGTTTAGTAAACAGTCAGGTTGTACCGCCTCGGCAATTCAGTCATACTGTGCCAAGAAGCAAATTTTTATTTCACAAGGAAAAAAAAATACTGCATCAACAGATGAATTATAATTCAATGAGGAACACAAAGGAAAGTTTACAGATGAGTCATTAGGCTTTCATTGGCACAATCAAGTTAATTCTTCGCTTGTGTTATGAATAACCGCAAGAGATAATACGAAACATGATCATTTTAATCTACACAAGTAACTTTCATCTACGCTGGACCACAACACTTAAAAAAAAAAATTGGACTTTGGCTGCAAAAGTAAGATTGCAGGACTGTGACCTTCAGATTGGCGACATGTTCTATAGATTACAGTTCGCATCTTGAGTTTCCCTCTCAATTACATCACAGAATCTTTGCACCACTGGCACAGCAGAGTAAATAAAAAGACATTTGGATCTTTATCTGCTGTCATTTACTGTGTTACTATAAAGTTTGCTGCCAGCCCTATCAGAACGAGCCTTGGGAAGTGGAAGGCACCGAAAAAAGAAAAACCCCTCTCTTGCATGCAACTGTGGAAATCCAGGTCAAACTAGGGAGCATACACCACCACCTTACCCCAGTCTGAGGATGATATTCTGGAGTTGCACTCACTTTCCAGCCAAGCAGCGGACTAGTGGAGTAATCTGGAAATTAAAACTGTAGTGAACAGCTTCCACTTGCCCCAAGCCATACAAAGGAAAGAAGAAAGGGGAAAGCAGAGGCACCAAAGGAAGCAAGAGGTAGAAGAGGGAGAGAAAGAGGGTGGAGGGAAAGAGTTAAGAAGAGGACGGGCAAGGAGATGTTGACATTGGAGCCACAGGGTGGAAAGAAAAAGCACAACCAAGGGAGAGGGGAATAAAGAAAGGGAAAACACAGGAGAGCAGCTTCTGAAATGCACAGCTACTGTGTCAACACTTGCAGGGTGTGCTGTCTGAGACAGGTGTTCTCAAAGGGTACGCATCCTTGGGCCATGATTTGCAAGGCGAAGCATCACCACAACCATGACAGTATCATTGCCTCTCATGTTCATTCTTCCCCCCTCCAACCCCTCCAGCTCAAATGTTTGCAGAACAAGACAGTAACAGATACAGCACAGAAACCCTGCTGCATATATCTACAGCATCCTATCCCCTCCTCCACCATGCACAGCCATCCAAATCAGATGTACACGTGGTAAAGAAAATAGGAGGATGGCAGGTGGAAAGCAGAATGATGGGCTCAGACTACTCCAGTCCTCCAGCTCAGCTCAGACAGTTATAGAAACTGATGGTAAGGGCTCTCATCCTTCCTCGGATACAGAATGGGAGGAAAGCCTCAATGAATCTAGCCCAAAAACATCAAACCTGCACTAGGCAGACACCATGTCCTGAAGCCAAAAATAAATTTAAGAAGGTGCTGACAAATGTTTGGACAGAGCTTGGTCTGCATAAAGAATGTTCAGGTTCTTTCAGCGCTCCACCCCACCCATCCTAGTACTTACACATCCCGAAAGGTAGCAACAATGTCAAGGCTTGTTTTACAGCTTGCAAACAAAAACCAGGGCATAATCCACCCAGACATTGCATGACGGATATTCAATCCATTACCCTGGACTATCACCCAGCCGATGAGATTAAAAAAATACAACCACATGTTGGGCTGACTATCATGGCAGTGACACAGGTGTTATTTCCATTTACTGGCTGCATTTACATGGTTTGGTTGTTTCTTTTGTATTTTTTTTTTTTTTTATAATTCCGGTGAATAACTCTCTGCATTTCACCCAAATTGGAGTTTTTGGGGGGGGGGGGATTGTTTTTTTATTATTAGCCCTGAGGAGATGGGACATCTGCATGCATTTAACGAGCCAATCAACAACCGTTAAATCACCAAATAAACTGCCCGTTATTGGCTCAAAATTTTAGAAAAAAAAAACTGAAAGCCAGAATCTTTTCAAGGAGGCATTTGGCTTAAGTGAACAAGACTGAAAGTAGGTCAGGCACAGGCTAATTTAAGCATACAGCCTAGTAATATGCACGATGGAATCGCTGGGTTTTTTTTCCCCAGAGTGTGTCATTGTTTTACGATTATGTTTTATAATCATAATTAAGTTTTTAGTAGTATTTTAGACTGTGGTGGTTTTATGTTTAAATTATTATAAAATGTTCTACTATACTCTGCCAATACTTTTAGGACTGAGGGGATTATAGATCTTTTTAAATAAATTTGGTTTGTGCGACACTTGCAGCAAAGCCTATGGCTGCCAGCTGACAGTATGCCTGCTAATGGGGCCCGAGTCAGTCCTGATTTTATTCTGCTGCATGCATGGACTTGCCCTTCTGATTTCCTAAGAAAAGCAGGGGGAACTACAAGGCTATACAACAGGGTACAACCACATCTGGACATGGCTGGATTCAGGATTAGGCAACATAGGCACATGCCTACAGCGCCAAATACTGAGGGTGCTCAAACTGGGACTCTCCCTGCTCTGGTTGGTGGGGGGAGGGAGGAAAGGAGCAACCCCCCCCCCCCCACACACACACACACACACACATTCCCCTAGTCCTCTACCTATTGACACCTAAATCTTAAATCCAGCCCTGCAACTGAATGACCAGTAGACATGGGGCAAGGCGATCAGTAATACTAGCAAAGGGACAGGCCTGAGCATTTCTACGGAAGTATTGAATGAGTTTCTCAAAGCCTTGTTTTAAGACACCCCTTGCACAATAGTTTGTGCTAGCATAATTAGAAATACCAGGACTTATTTTTAGTGACAGAGTAGGGAGGAAACTTTATTTTGTTTTTGTTTTACTTAGTAATTTATATACAAATAAAAATTAAAACCTAATGAAATAACACAAAGTAATCATGAATAGGCAAATGAAATAAAAGACATCATTATGGAAAAAACAATTAACATTTCACAAGACCCCACTTTAAAGAAAAAAAGGGGGAAAGAAAATAAAATTAAAAAAAAAAAAAAATCGGCAAGCCAGTCAAAAAAAATAAAATAAAAAACAGTATTCCAAACACCTGAAAGAAAATCAAGTGGTCATAGATTATAGACGCAATATCATTTTTCCACATTCTTATCCCTAAGAAAAAGGTTTCCAGAAATAAAGGGTCAGGAAATATGAACTTATTATGTGATACATAATATTACATTTGTAGGCAAATTTAAGAAAAAGCATGGCTCCCAGGGCCAACACTTTCAGTCTCAACTAGAGGAAAATGTTTCTCCGTAGTTGAATCATACGAGAAACAGGAAAAGCGTGACTTATGTCCACAGAAAGAAAATCCTTATTCCTAAAATATCTCTGAAGGACAAGGTCCTTATCTTGCTCAGCACCAGGTAGCTCTTGTTGGTATATCACCCAAAGATGCCTCAAGAAAAGTAGATAAATCAGGACTTCCCGGGAGCAGATTATCCATCTCACCCTCTGAATCATTCGTAGTTTTCTTGAACTTAGGTGTATAAGCTGTCTTATGTGAACACAAACCATCTGAGATCCTAAAGTAGATACTTGACTCTTCAACTTCATTTAAATGCTTTTCATGGTCACCCATCATGGACTCTGCACCTCCCGTGAAATTGCAAAGCTGAGAAATGGAACGGGACAGAGTTTTCTCCATGTGCGACCACCCTCCATATATCAATGAGAGAAACATTCCCAGGCTCTGCATATTCCCAAGCAGAGTCAATAGGAGGCAAAATGACCGCTGGTACTGAGAATTTTGCAGCATCCAAAAAAAAATGCTGACCTGGTAAGCTGGGACATCAGGAAGATCAGAGGTGCAGTCATAACTCCCTGTCAAAACACCAAGGTTAACCATCTGTGCAGGAAACAACTCTCCTCACTCTGGGTGGCTTCCATTCAGGGATTCTTCCTCCTCCGACCCCCTTCCCCAGCTCATGACGACTCCACATGAACCACGGTGGGACATCATTCAGAGGTTACTGTTGACTTGGCCAGCATGGTCAACAGCCATCGCAAAAGGCAGCTCTGACAGCAAATGAGGCTTTAGAAAGATTCAAAGCCCTGTTGCTTTTGCCTGGCCTCAACCCTTAGGTCTACCTGGGCTTCACCTGCCAAAACGCTGAATACGTTGATCCATAGGACCTCGCACCAGAGACAGAACAGGGGACAAAGTCATCCGCTTCCCTTTCCTCTTCCTGTCCACTGAGACCCGAAAGGGGCAGAAGAAAACACTACATGAAAAACCAAAAGGTAACAAACGGGAGCTTCAGTAAAAAAGCGTGGGGCAGCGGCAGCCCGGGAGGAAGCTTATCATTTGTTCAATAAAACTAAACTAGGCTCAAGGCGAACACTGAAACATCTCAAAGTACTCTGCAACAAGATTCTTAAAGTATCCCTCCACCTTCTACAATGTATGCGGAGCTAAATTAAGAGGACAAACTATAATAAGCTCAGACTCACTCTGGTAGAGGGAGGGTCTTTAATAATTCACTTTTTAATGCAGTCTCATATTTAATGCATATTATTAACCTCCGATGCAGGTCTGATCCACGCACAGACTTATGCACTGCAATGGCACACGGCTGTATATAATAAGGTACAGATTAAGCGCAAGAACAGTGGTCGGTTTCAGTGCAGCACAATGAGACCTCCCCTAGTGCAGTAATGGGGGGGGGGGGGGGGAGAGAGAGCCCAGGAAACACATTTCAACATGATGGTCTTTGCCCAGGAAATCCAGGAGGCTGGACAGAAATGGCATAAAAGAAAGGCAGCGGGAAGGACCAGATTGGCCAAAGGGGCAGCATCTGGAAAGTAGCTCCGACTTGATGACGACCCTGGAAAATACTCCGAGGTGGTGCATGACAGTTCCCAGGCGAAATACATTTCTGTATTGGATACTCCATAGCATTATCAGTTTTAAAAAGAAACAGAGTCAGCACTGGTCAAGTGAGTAAAGTAAACCTGGTTCTTCTATTGCTATTTGTGACCACTTAGCATGTACTACACTGGCTGACAAAGTCAGGGTCCCAAGGAAGACCTCGGTACAGAGCCAAGAGGGACCACTCCTCTGCCTTCCTATCTGCATGCCTCTGCTGCTGCACCATAGCTTGCAACAAAACAAAAAAAAGCAAATGCCAGTCACATCCAGATTCCCATCCTGCCAGCGACCCTTTAAATAGGAGCGATGAATCCCTGCCACGTTTGAAGCTTGGAGCTCAAGTGGGCTTTCGCTGCCCCGAGACCACTGTGTTCCAAACCTGTCCCATGGCAACTGGCATAACATCCCGGAAAGGAAAAAAAAAAACACAACATGCAGCCATTCTGTGTCTGTAGGGGGGAGGGAGAGATAACCCTAGGCACCTCAGGTCTCAAAATTCCAGCAACTCCAAAGAGGCAGCTAGGGCAACAGGGGGGAAAGAAAGTCACTTATTTCTGCTTCTAAAACGCCTTTGCATGTTCTTCTGTGTCACCTTGGCTCTTCGCAGCTGAAAATGCATTTTTCTGTACATGGCTGCTCTGCCAATCCGATAGCTACCACTCTCCCCTACCTTTCTCGTGACATTGGTTCCCCTGCACACAGAGGTTCCCCTCTGTAAAAATCCCCAAAATTCTGCTTTAGAAAACAGTGAACCACAGTAGCAACGCTGTAATTAGGTTTATTGTGTTTTATAAAAAAAAAAAAGATACAAACATTTCCATGTTTCCACATTTGCCTGTGTGTGTCTGCAAATTTACCAAGCTCCTACCAATCCTGGATTGTATTTTTCAAAATGAAAAATTAAAAAAAAAAAATGTTTTAACCAAGAAAAAATCCCAAACAATATGAAAATGCTCCTTTGTTTTAATTGCCTTCCAAAAATGACAAATCACATCTCACTAAATGGGATGGATGAAAAGGGATCCACTTAGAGGCTAGCAAGCTGTGCATTAATGTTTCTGTGCAAATTCAGAAAGTCAGTAGCAAAATTTGTAGCAAAGAGTAAAAAGCTCCACACTCTCATCCCTCCGACCTTTCTATTCGTTTTTTGGTTTTTTTTGCTGTGCAGGATCCGAGCATTCACAAGAGAAACAGAAGAACCAGGAAACGGAATACTTGTCCTGAAGAACGTACACATCAGTGCGAATTCCTGAGGCAGAGGCAAAAAAAAAACTTGTCCAAGGTAAGCAAGAGAAACAGAACTTGAATTCAGAGGTTTCCTGGACTATTATTATAACCACAACATGTTGCTCCCTCTCCCAGCTGTCCACAAGCAACCTGGAGATTTTATCTTTGCAGTGATCTTTCTCAAAATGATACTACAAGAAAAATGTGTCCTCCAGGCATCGGGAAAACTATCAAAAGTCCGTATGACAAATAACACCACCATATCAACTAAGAAGAAACTATTTCCTCTTCCATTATAACTGAAATTCTTTCAGCAGTGCCGCTGTAATTCCACTGAATCCTTGAGTCTTGTAAGCTCAGCACCGTGTCACAAAACATCACCACCACAGAATGATCACCGGCTAATTCAGGCTCCTCGATGCCAATTACAAAATCACAGCCAACACAAACCAACCAGATCTAATATTGACAAAACCGATGGGGGAAAAAGAGGAAAAAAAAAAAAACAACCCACAGGCACAATGTGATTCAGGGCTGTCGCAAAGGGCAAGCAGGGCGGGCAACTGAGAGACCAAGGCATGCCTCACTGCCGTTCTGAGTCACAGTCTATGAGCACACACGCCTGAAAGAGGAGGTCCAGCAACTGCCCCAATATGATTTAAAATACATTGATGGTGCCCATATAATGAGCTTTACATGGAAGCTAACAATCTGGAGCCACATATGATGTTATTACCCCCAGTGCTTAAAGCACTACATTGGGTCTCAATCGAGGAATGTGAAAAATTCAAAATGGTGACCTTAGTTATTACAGGATGAGGATCACCCTTTAGTGAGCAGTACTGAACATTATGTTCCAACCAGGTCTTTATGCTCTGAAGGTTGTAATTTACTTCTGGTACCGCAACTTAGTTTTAGGACACAGCAGACTAGATCTAGGGCCTTTTCTCAAAATCACTCCAGCGCTCTGGAACACATTACCCCCCTTGAATTAACGTAATGGCAGCCGGCACAATGGGGAGGGTGTGCTTGAGGCAGACCTGCCCAATTAAAAAGGCGGATGGACTTCCTTGGGAAGCTGGAATGCAGGATAAGGGAAAGAGAAACTGAGCTCTTTTTCAATTTGACTTTTTTTTTTTTAAGTTTTCAAATGTTACACAGCAATTACATTCAGAAATAAAAAAATAGGAAAAAGGAAAACAAAGAATCAAAGAAAAATTAAATGAGAATATGTAACTTAGAGAGGCTGAACAATTTTTTTTAACCACCTCTTGCCAGAATAATCTCCTTAATCATCATTTGCCTTTTTTCCACATTTGAATTCCTATCAGCCAGTTAACCAAGGTCTCACCATTTACTGAAATGAACAGTGGGCTCAACCAAGCATCTCATGGTCTAACCAACTCGTACGCTCTCTATTTGCATCTTCCAAAAGTGTTCAGAAAGGGATACCAAGTTTCCCAGACATTATGCTCATTTTTCTGTCTGTCTGACCTCTCCATAGCACTGTATTCACATACTCTACCAATCAATCATGTCTGGGTCTACATTAACTTTCCATTTTGCTGCCCCTAAGACTCTAGCTGGCACTAATAGACATTTTATTATTTTTAGTTGGATAGCTTCCTTGTATTGGTTTATCTAAAACAAACAAAAAAACCCACACAACTTCAGGCATGCAAAGAATATCTTTTCATCTACTTCCATACACCACACACATTCTCTCTCTCATTTCTTTTACGCGGTCACTCTGGTCTCTGACTCCACCATTCAGAGTGGAATTCAGCTTATAGCTCATTAAAAAAAAAAAAGATAAAAATAAAACTGCATATATTGAAAAAATGTTTAAAATTGCCTTCCTGGCCTTGACAAGGCTGCCCAAGGCAGTAAACAGAGGTGATATGAATACATAATGCAAATGATGTCATGCGACATTCGCCCTTTACAGAATGCCACAAAAAATGCTACCTGATAGTGTTCCCTAGAATACAACAAATCTTCTAATCAACCATGCAACGAGGTTTATAACAACCCAAAGTAAGGGTTATGAAACAAACCACAATATTTACAAGAGACGTCATCAATTGGCAATATTTAAACAAGTAGCCCAAAAGTTCAAAACCCTGCATCTGCACTTCATGTTTGTTGACATTTCTCCTTGTCTGGTTGATGTTTAGCAGACAGGCAAAGCAGAAAAGGCTCCTCTTGTAAAACAAGATTATAATAATGTGTTGCTAGCCACAATTTTATGGCATTTTTCATTAACTGTACGTATGACACAGATGGTGGACAGCTTGGGGAGCCGAGGGGGAACTTCCCTGCAAGCGTTTTCCTGCTCATTTGAGCTTTCAGTTCAATCAGAACAAGGCCTGCACTGGAGCTACTTTGCCACCAACCATCATTTGCTGCCATTCATGGTTTCTTCGCCCAATCTAGCCCAGTAATTGCCTCCAATGACTTTCATAACAGAAAAGAAAATGAAAAATAAGAGAGCTTGGAACACGGTTCACTCAGGAAATCGGGACCAGTGCACTTTTATCCAGCCAGTAGGAGACACTGTTATACGATGGGTGCAGACTCCATCCCCAGAGCAGGAACACTGCCTCCACGGGTAACCCACCATCAGAAGCCAAACCCAGAAGGTCTAGGCCTCCTGCATGCGAGCACAAACCACGGCCGCTGAAACATCAGACTGGTCCAGACAACATTTTTAACCTAAAAGCTATCTGGTGGACTGCTTCTTATGTTTTGGATTTGTTTTTCGTCTCATCCCACCCCAAATCCATCTTGCATAAAATGCTTATGGATGTCTCATACAGTCAAGCTCCCCTGTTAATGGTTTCTGCTCTAAAACTGTTTGCCAGCGAAGAGCGGGGAGCTTCTGTGTGCAAATGAAAACGCATTTCAGTCTGTGCAACCACAAACTGGGCACCAGTGGTAACAAAGGACCATAATCATATTGTTCCCAGTTCTCCTTTCACCTAGGGAGCCCAACGTGCAGCTGCACCAGACATGACTACATGTAGGATTTCTGAAGCAGTGCATTAAATTGTAAAAAGCACACTGGAATTCAGCTTCAAATGAGTGACCCTGTGATCAATACAGACAGCTATCACCTGTAGCATGAAATTTCTAGAATGCACAAATATCTCCACAGCACTCCTAGAGGCCCAACGATCTCTGCACAATGATTACCATGAAAAATCAATAAGTACAATCCTACTCCCTCTGCCCCCCCGAGTTCCAACTGCTAGACAATTTCAACAAGCAATGGCACTATGGTAACAGGAAGTGTTCACGGAAGAGAGGCTTAGGTGTCTCTGTAAAACTATGGAATTACCATGGGAAAAATGCCTTGCCAAAGAGAACGACTTTCTACAAAAGGCCCTTAGAAGCTATGATGTTTACCCCACATCAGCGGTCGGAGTTGTGCAGATGCAAGACTTAATCAATGCAGATTGGCTTTCCCCCACCCACCCTCACTCTGCTCAGAACCTAAAGCAAGTCAATGGAAAAGAACAGCAGGCAGCAGCAAGATGCTTACTGGTATCCAGCTGGGCCAGAGTTGGCTTGCCCAATGCATCACAGGGGAACATCAGCACTGGAGAGGCCGGCATCCAACCTAAAACACCGCAACACATCAATGTTCGCTTAGGAACACGACAAACACCCTGTCAGGCAGCGGCACTTTCTCCTCCCATCTCATTGGACTCGCACACTTGGCCAGGAGTCTGTTAATCAGAGCGCATTACAGTTTTATCCCGTTGGGTCTAGGGACTCCTGTCCCTCTCACTCATAAGAAAAACCATAGCGGGTAAGGCCAAAAGGTCCATCCAGCCCAGCACCCTCTTTCCAACAATGGCCAGTCCAAGCCACAAGTAGCCAATCTCTGACAATTTCAAGCCTTTATTCATTCCTATAGCGGGACAAGCACGAGGGTCAGGCTTAAGAGTTTTGTGCCCATAAGCAGGGTTGGAGAACGGGTTATGGGAAACCCTGTACATCGGAAAGTGGAGGAAGTACCCTTCCCGTTCCCACTTCCCAAAGTGCCACATAGGTGCCCCTTTGAAATGGATTGCTGGAGTAGACTCCTCCTTGGCAACTGCCTATGTCGCCTATGCCTTAAATACAGGCCTGACAATCCCCCTGCCCCGCCCCCAATCACCAGAGGCCTAGGCTTCTGGAGCCCTGAGACCTGGAGACTCAGGGTTTTAATTCAACCTCCAGCAGGTGACCACAAGCAAGCCAGGAAACCTCCTCTCCCTGAGTTCCAGTACCGAGAGTAAGCCTCTTGGAAACAAGGGAGTTTTTCCCACTACCTGACTTTGTAATGTTTGGCCAGCTGCACTCACTCCAGGATGCCAGGGCTTCTCAAGATGCCACCCACTGCTATTCACAGCCCTGCTCCTAGGTGCACGCGCGGCGCACACAACACTAAGGCGACCCCTGCGGCGGGAAGCAGAAGAGCAGCGCCAGGAGATGACAGCAGTATTTATTTTTTGTAATCACATTTTTTTATGAAACATATATAAAACATACAAATCAGCTGTGTTACCATACTATATCAAAATCACAGAATGACATTAATAGTAATGTTAAGTATTCCAAATTCTTAGCCTATTTTATTTTCTCCCTCACAGATCCCCAACACCCCTTCCCCTCCCTCCCACCCAATTTCCCTTTTCAGGTACTGCCCAAATTCTCTCTCTGTAAATAGGTGTCCAAGACAAGTAATCATAACTGTTTTGTTTCTCAACAAGCGTCCTTTCATCTAGAACTGGAGCGCCACTTGTTGTACGGATCCCATTCAGCCTGAAAACCTGCCAATGTCTCGTTCCATAGTGCTTTCAGCTTTCCCATATAATTTACACTGTCCACGCGGCATGAGAGAGTCCATAGAGGGTAGGTCTTCTCTTGGAAAATGCGCAGCTACTTAAACATCTAGCCGCTACCAAGATTTGAACCATAAGTTTCTGCCGATTCGCTGGCCACTCATTTGGGATGATTGATAGCAAATACATTTTTTGGTCCAAAGGTAAAAGTAATTCCCATTATTTCAAAAAAAATCACCACTTTAACCTTATCCCAGAAAAGCTGAATTCTCCCACCAGACATGCCCAACAGTATCCCTGATCCACATTTCCACCAGTGCAAGCCAGAAACATTAGAATGCATTTTATGCCATCGAAATGGTGTCAAGTACCAATGAAAGATAACCTTGAAACTATTTTCTTTTATCAGAGCCGAAACGGAGCTTTTTGCAGCTCAGCCAAAACACTGAGCCCCTTCAAATTCTTCTAATTCTCCACCCAATTCCATTTCCCAGTCTCAAATGTGTTTAGGTTTATTACTCAATGCTGGCAATATTAACTTATAAATTGTTTTATAAATCAGTCCTATTTCAGATCCCTTTTTGTACAACAGCTCTTCAAATAAATTAAATGGCCTCTCTGTTCCTTGAAAAATAATTTTATTGGGCAGAAAATTTTTAATTTGAAGATAGCAAAATCTGTCTCTCTGTTAAGCCATATTTCCATACTAAATCTCCAAAGGCAATAAATAACCTCTTTAGAGTTGAGAAAATTGCCCCATGTTTCTCAATCCCATCGCTGCCCTAAAGGAAATGGGGCATCTCCCAAGCACAATATATATTTATTCACGCCAATAGGAGCAAGAGGGGAAAAATCCTGTGATCCTAGTAACAATTTCCTAAACGTTTCCCCAAATGTGACAAGAATGGGCGACAAACGGGTTTAGCTATTCGACCACATCATCTCCTTGGATGTGGTGCCCAGGTTAAGAGTTTGAAAATTATCTTCCCCCTATCAAAATCTGCTCTAATGTACTCCAGGATTTAACTTTGCCCAGTTGTGGCCAGCTCCAATTAGCCGAGCCGCTACACATCACAGCTTAAGAACAAGAACTGTCAGACCTCCCTGGTTCATCCTCTCGCCCCCCGCACCGATACAAAATTATACGGAAAACCCTTGGAGGGCAGCTATTCCAAATAAAGCTAAAAATCTGCTGCCGTAATTGCTTTATAAAATGTATCTGATAATGCAACTGGCAAAGTTTGAAATAAGTAAAAATCCACCTCGGCAATGCAGTCACATTTTCACTACTGCCATTCTGTTTAGCCAAGGCAGTGTACGGTTTGACCACAATCCCAGATCCTTCACCTTCTTAGGACATTTAAGGAGGTCGATTTAAGATGCGTTGCTCAGGCTAAATTGCCCACATGCACTTGTATGTGGGCTGCACGTGTGCAATGCGGATTTTAAAAACTGCGATTTATGTGCATATAGGGCCCGAGCAAAAAAAAAAAAAAAGAAAAGGGGGCAGGGCATAGGGTCTCCGGGACGGGGCCCCCAACTGTTGTGCACGTAACTGGATTTAAAACTGGAGGGTGCAGCAGCTCGCTAACCGCGTAACTTTACTGCCGCTCCCGATGAGAGGGGCAAGTCTGCAGATCTCACATTCTTGGGCTTGTGCGACAGGGTGAGGGGGGGGGGGGGGTCTGGATCAATTGGTTTGCATGCAGGATGAAGAACCAGAGGGGTCTGGATGTCCTTGAGGCTGATGGAGAAAACTGGTGGAGTAACTGGAAAAGCTGGGAATATCCCCCCGCATGAGAATGTTTTAAAATCTGCTTACCTACATGCATTAAAGCCAGCAAAGACTTTGGAAAATACGAGGAGTGGGTTTCCTCAAGTAACTTCTTAAAATTAGGAGCATACTTTAGGTGAGGTAGGCGTATTTCAAATCATACACAACCACGATTTAAAATTCAAGCGTATCTCCGCATGCATGCGTGCTCATTTTCAAATTAGCCCGTAAGGGTTTACAATTTTCTTTAAATAAGTGCTTCCACTCCTAGCATATGCTCACCCCCTAAATATCTTCTTTTTTTCTCTTTCTTCCATTGGAATGGGAATGATAATTTCAGCATTTCCACTTGCTCCACAAGTATGTTACCGTTCAATATTTCAGATTTTCCCATATTGTCCCAAAAGCCAGACACCCTGCCATAGACTTCCTAATCCCTTACTAAAATGCGGCAGGGTATTTAAACCCCCGCCACGCTCCCAGCTGATGCCTTTGCAACAGGTACCCTGCTGTGCCTTGCCTTCAGTGCGTGTTGCTCTCCTGCTCTTTGTCCTTGCCATACCTCCATGCTCCAGTTCCTTGCCCTGGCCCTTGACCCTGCTCTTCCTTCCATGGTCTCTCCTCTTCTAATTGTCTCATGAAGTTGACCTTGCCTACATACCTGTCCTGCCTGCCCTGTCTTCTGCCTGGATACCCATCCTGCCTGATCTCTGCCTGCATACTGACACTGTTTACCTTCTGCCTGCCTGACCTGGGCCTACCTATTGACGCTGCCTGACAACTCTAGAGACCATCGCCTGCCCTGGAACCCAAGGGCTCAACTTGTGGGGAAAAGGGATTGGTATAGGTGAAGCTCAGACCTAGTCCCAATCTTGAGCGTGTCTGCCTACTGTCGGCATGGGCCCAGCTGGTTCAACTGCTAGGCTGCAACCACCGCACCACAGGCTAAGGACTCGCATCCAATGCAGACTTATTCCACACAATGCCACCAGCACCAGATTACTGCTAATTAATATTCATATAATTGTAATCAGAAATTGCATTTTAACTCAGTAAAACAGGAAGATTGCATCTTGAACTCCTGCTGCCAGTGCATTAGTAAAAAAGTGTGATAATGGGGAGTGCCAGAGAAGTCTTATCTCTCTCTCTCTCTTTTGCTGTCTGGGTGGAAGGGGATGGTGTTATGATGCTGCCACTGATGGGCGGTGGAGCAAGCGATGTCCACAGCAGATAATGACATGGGTGTAGGGTTACTACTTGGCTCCAAGTCTTCAAGAACCGGCTGGGCAAGCCCTAATCTAAGCTTGTCCCAATGTGCTGCGAAATCTGTATCCTGGTTCGATTTTGAAACTGAGCACTACATAATACCACAGGCCATTTGAAGAAAGGACTTATCCAGGGCCTGATTTAATAAGGTACATTTGGCAGAGTGCACAATTTAACCGCAGGTTTGCATATATCTTTTGTGCACAAATTTTACTACCGATTGCAGCAAGGAGTTTTACGTACAACAATGTGCATACACATTAGCACCTTCTCATGCAAATCCCAAGCTAATGACGGCATTAGCCCCAATGCTGGCTCACCTCATGTTTTCTTAGTGCTGGAAATTTAACTCCTAGCCCGAGGTGGAATAAAGTTTCCAGGGCTAATGTTAGTCCACGAGCAGATGCTAGAGTTCCAATGGCAGGACCTATAATTGGGATTTTCTGCGCAGAAAATATGATTTATGCACACAATAATTGCTTTCTGAACTGAAAGCATTTTTGGAACACAAACCATATTTTGTGTACAAAAATACATGTTTTTATACATGCTAAACATTTACACACATTTTCAGGTTTGTTTGCATTTTTTTTACCTCCCGCTGCAATAGCATACCATTAGCTTACTACATCAGGAGTTAAAAAAACCCAAAAAAAAGCATGTGTGTTGTGAAACTGTGTGTGCTCTGAATTTCAGCCATCAGTTTTAAAGCTCAGCTTATGACATCAGCCCCACAGTCCTGAAAGGTCAAGGATGACATCATCTTTGGATTATTTGTATATATCGGTCCAATGAAAAGTATCACAACATATAAAAGTGATTTTTTTTATGCATTTATATATCCAGTCACATGAATTTAGAATAAAAGAAGCAGGATTTTACAACAGCAAAATTAATTTTCTACGAATAGGTATCTGATGCACGTTACCTTGTGTTTTGTCTTTTTAAATCCCGTGTTCTCAAACATTTCAGGTGAGACCAAGTGAAACATTTAATATTAAATGTACACAATCCATCCTCAATTAGGTAATGCCCCTTTTAAAGAATCCAGCACCCACAGTACCTTCGGTATCTCATTTGCCCATCGAGACAGAGGAATATTTTCCGCATGAATGGAGAAGGCTGTGCTTGTGAGAACAGACAGGCAATGCTAACAGCCCCCCCCCCCCCCCTAAGGCATGATCTGTCTGCCTGAGCTAAGGATTTGATACAGACCCCGACCCCCCCCCCCCCCACCTTCCTGAATGCCGTGTGGCAAGAGCACAACCCAACAAAACACAAAGAAGCTGCCAGGGCCCTGGGGCAGGATTAACAAGAGTGCTTTGCAAAGTGCAAAGCGAGCAGGAGAAAGTAAATAAACGCTGCCAACCTAACGTTTAAAAACATTATTTAAAACCAGACAGCATAGGATTCTTATTTTAAAAAAAAAGCAGTAAATAAGAAAGGCAGAAGGATGCACAAGACCTTTATAGTATCAGGTACTCTCTCTAGTATACAGGGAAACAAAACAGTTGCAGACATCTACCCAGAGCTGTCAGCTGAGCAGGAATCATAAGTCCCTAGTCTACAAAACACCTGAGCGAGGATCGCCGTACTGAGAGGAAGGCAGCACGGGGGGGGGGGGGGGGGGGAGATAAAACATTCAGTTCTGTCCTGTGAATGTTTACTCCCATGCAGGTCTTCCAGGCCTTTCAAACTCTGTGACAACAAGGCCTACGCGCATACAATATCACCGGGAAAGAGAGGGGGGCCGCATCCTCCCGACCGATTTAATAGCTTCATGGCCTAGGAAGAAGCAGCAAGCCCCAGTCACTCCATGCAGCAGCAGCGCTGCCTGAAGTAAAACTGATAAAGCAGGAACTGCCCGACATCTCACTGCAGCCGACGAGAGAGAGAGTTATGAGCTGACGCAGCATTCCACATTGTAAACAGGACCTTTCTGCTAGTTATGTTCTAAAAGAGGAAAATCTTATCCGCACGTATTTTTTTTTTTCATGGTATTTACTGGGCGCCCTGATACTCTCCTTTGCAGTTAAAAATCATAGTTGCATGTCAGATATTAATCGTGCTTATGCACCTTCCCAGAGATTTTCTGCAGATATTGTGTCATCTCAGGTGGCCAAAAGCAGGAAACAGGACTGAAACACAATGGCATTCACAAGGACAGGAAGAAGGGGGGGGGGGGGGGGGAGGAGGAGCTCAGGTTTTCTTTACCCATCTTTAGTCAACAGGAAAGATGCACCATGCATTACCCGGAGACTGAAACCTGCACTCAGACGAGGAAATGTTGATAATACAACTTGTAAACCAGAAAGGCTGCCGCACTGAACCCCCAAACAAGCAAAATCCATGACAAGAGTATCACTGGTGCCGGACAGACAGCGTCGCGTGCGTACCGATACGACACAGCCTGTGAGGACTGAAGGACTTTACTTGTCTTGTGACTGAAAGCTTTATACCAGGCAGTAAAAGGGAAGTTCATAGCTGCACTATTTACTTTTCCTGAAACAGGAGGGAGTGGGGGAGAAAGATGAAAAACAGGAAAAGTGACCCCTCTTTTACAATAAACTATGCATTCTTCACCAGAGCAGCAACACGGGGGAAGGAGGGTTGGGGACCATTTAGGGCAAAAGAGAAACACAGAATGCGACAGCAGATAAAGATTGCAAGGTACATCCGGTCTCTGCCCTTCTTCCTACCCACTACATTTCCACAGAGACTGCTCAGTCTCCAGCTATACATTTATTTTCTTGCAACTAAGAATCTTCTGAGTTTATCCTGTGCTAAAAAAAAAAAAAAAGTTACTCTCTTTGCTGCTATCACCTCCCTGAGGACGCCGTTCCAGGCATCCACCCCCTTTTCTGTAAAGAATTATTTGCTTATGTTACCCCTAAGGTTACCATTTTAAGTCTCACTTCTTAGTTTTCTTTACTAGAACTTCCTCTCTCCATCAACAAGTGGACATGAATTAGCCATTATGTGCGGGAGACGTCATCCGATGGCACCAAAATGGAACCAACTCTCAGAGTCGGTAAAAGTCTTTACTGAGCATGTGCAGGAGTTCTGCCTCGTGAGTCGCTCAGTCTTTCTGCATCAAAGCTATGGCACGGACGTGTCCCAGTCTCTCTCTATTGACCTAATGCATTGCTGCTTTTTTTTTTTTTTTGCCATTGCCTCAGTAGCCCCTCAAACATAACTTTCCAGTTCTTAAAAAAGAACAAAAAAAAGAAGTACAAATTAAGATGAGCATGGAGAAGCCCAAGGCCGAGAAGCCCATGCTCAGCGGCTTCAAGATCTATATCTGCAGATACCAGATATCCATTACGAATGGATGTCATCTGCTATTACTACCTGGGCCCAAAAGCTACAGCTGTGGTTGGATGTCCTAGGGCACAGCGGCACTGGGCCTGGAAGATGGGGGCCCTAAGGAAGGTGCTAGTGGGAAAGAATCCCATGTCCTCAGCAAGAGGCTGAACCATTCCTCATCTAGAAGCAAGGCTTCATAGAGTCCTCGACACAGGAAGCTGAGGTGAGAATCCTCCCCAATTCAATCCCGCATGCACAGAAAGGCACCGGTACCCAGATCCACCTCAGTCAGGGGCTGACCACAGCGAAGAAGCCTGCAGCCCCAAGAAGAATGCCCAGACAACATGAGGGACTCCTTTTGGGGGGCCTTCTCCTCAGAACCATCAGCGCAAGGCTCTGGGAGCAGACCCCTCCTTGTCAGCACAGGTCCCTTCATCCTTCATGGCACGGAAGATTACCATGGCACTGAGACATTTGTTTTACCCAAACCCAGGGCTAATAAAGGACACAGCCCATGTTCTCGGCACAGAGCTCACACTCTAAGGCACAGCTGCCCCACTTGGCATGATACACCAAGGCGCCATCAGTTATACTGGACCAGAGGGCTTCGGCACTTAAGCCCGGGAGTTCTGCCGCTGAGTTTAAGACATAGTGGCAGCCACAGCTGGTGCTACCAATGGACCAGAGCTCTATTCGACGGAAGTTACAATACAACCAGTTCACAGTGCCTTAGAAGCAGTCACTGCCACAGCACAGAGTTCCTCCACGGCTCTATAGACCACCCTTGGTGATGACAAACCAAATCAGGGTTTCTGGAGGTGTCTTTTCTGCGGCTCCAGCACAGAGGGGTCTCCGGTCCACGGGGCCCAGCTATCAGAACTAGTGAAGAATTTCTTTGCCTCCTTAAGCCCTAGAAACTAGAAAGGGAAACCATATCCTCTCCTGTCCAACACAGAGGAAATTTTCTCACATACTGGAGCCACCCAAGGTCCCACATTGATGCATGCTTCTCTCCAAGCGCTTCCGGAGAAAAGAGCACATCCTCACCATGAAGTGGTGACACTTCTCATTTTGGGGAGTGTCCTCATGAGTTGGAAAGGGATGAAGCCAACTCTGTCCATTCTCAGTTCTTACCAAATATTTCCTCCTTAGAATAACGTCAGTAAGGCCTGACCTGGTCCTCCTCAGACACATGCCTGCCACGGAGTATGTGGATCCTCTGATTCATTTGTACACACAGGGCCTTCAATATGGATTATCAGCCTTTATCCCTCCAAATCTCGGTGACCCCCAAGATAAGAGCAGTGGTGGATGAATCTGGAGTTTCTGAAGGTCTGCCTTTTATTGTGTGTTCCATTGCATCAACTGACTCTAGCTAACGATGCCTCCACCAAAGGGTGGAGATGGGGGAGAGCACACTGGTACACTGTGGACCCAGGGATCATGGATCCTGGTGGAGAATCAGTCACAAATCCAAACTGGAGCTACGAGCCATGTTCTATGCCCTATCTTTCACCTTCAAATAGACTTCGTTTTTGGGTACTTGCCAGGTTCTTTTGGCCTGGATTGGCCACTGTTGGAAACAGGATGCTGGGCTTGATGGACCCTTGGTCTGACCCAGTATGGCATTTTCTTATGTTCTTATGTTCTTTCAGGAAGAGAACCTTGAACCAGACAGACAACCAGGTGGCCACATTCACATAAATAGGAATGAACAGGCTCTTTCGCATTCTGTCAAGAAGTCCTCCAAATCTGGTCTAAGATCTTTTGGTGCAGATTCTGCACAGCCTCTACTCCAGTCTTTATTTTGGGGAGACAATATTCAAGTGAAGTCTCACCAGCAATTAGTATGGAGGCAGCTGTCGTCTCCTTCTTTCTACAGGTTCTACCTATGTATCCTGGCATTCCTCTGGCTCTTGCTACTGCCTTGTTCTAGTTTAGCCACCTTGAGATCAAATGAGCAACAAAACAGGAGCAGCACAATCATATTTACTATCTCCCCCCACCTCCACCAGCACAACCTTTTAGATTTTTGTGTTCCCCAAATGTATGACTGCACCTTTTTTTTGTACTAAATCTTAGTTGCTAATCTCTTGGACCATTCCTCAAACTATCTTTAGGTCACTCCTCACTTCTTCCACTCCATCTGGAGTGTCCACGCTATTACACATCTCTATCTTTTGCAAAAGAAAAAATAAATAAGATTAACCGAGGGGGAAGAGGAGGGGTTATATAATGCTTTGAAACTCTACAAATGGAGAAATTACTTACCTGATAATTTCGTTTTCCTTAGTGTAGACAAATGGACTCAGGACCAATGGGTATAGTGTACTCCTGATTGCAGTTGGAGACGGATCAGATTTCAATCTGACATCAGCCCCTAGAACATATACCCCTGCAGGAAGTGCAGCTCTTCAGTATTCTTCTCGAAAAACATTGTGGATATGTGTTTGACTGACTAATTTGAATAACTTGATTAACTTGAACTGGTTGAATTGGCTATTGCTGGAGACCGCCAGTGCCCTCAACCGAGAAACGTCGACACCCAGTAGGATGGGTGTCCTAGATGAAGGAAAGCATGGCTTACCCTTGAGTCACTCACTCCCGGGGATGTCCCCCGAGAATTCCATGAGTAATGGCTGCTGTGGGTGGGATGCTGAGTCCATCTGTCTACACTAAGGAAAACAAAATTATCAGGTAAGTAATTTCTCCATTTCCTAGCATGTAGCAGATGGACTCAGGACCAATAGGATGTATAAAAGCTACTCCCGAACCAGGTGGGAGGCTGCCCGTGACCCACTTAGTACTGCCCTTGCAAATGCTGTGTCGTCCCAAGCCTGAACATCCAGGCGGTAAAACCTGGAGAACATGTGGATGGAGGACCATGTCACCGCCCTGCAGATCTCGGCAGGTGACAGCATCTTGGTTTCCGCCCAGGACACTGCCTGGGCTCTAGTAGAATGGGCCTTGACTTGTAAATGCGGTGACTTGCCTGCTTCCACGTAGGCCACCTTGATGACTTCTTTGATCCTGATGAGGGCAAGTGGGCTGTGTTGAGAGTGAGGTGTGATCACTTTATCCTCGCGCCTTGGACCATGTTGTTCGAGAGGCGTCAAGGTGAGCTTGAGCTTCGGGGAAAGCTTGCATGAAGAGCCACGTCTTTAGGTATTTCTTGAAGGTAGGGTGACTAGGTTCTTGCCGTAGATCTGGCGGAAGAGTATTCCATAGAGTAGGCCCTGCTGTTGATAGTGCACGATTTCTAAGGGATGATTTGGCAGGGGGGGGGGGCATACAGGGAGCCTTTGTAAGCACTCCTGACTGGTCTGTCTGAAGTGTGTGGACGGAATTGATTACTGAGCTTGAGAAGGGCGATATTGTGGATGTCCTTGTGGATCTTAATGAGAACTTTGAAGGAGATACTTTGAAGTAAACTTTGAAGTAAATACATGCGTGTCAGTAGAGGAGAGCAGGCCGCACCTGGATTTGCAATAGTGGAAATGCACTTCCATGCCACGCTCCAAGCCTGAACATTTTAAAAGTGGTTTTAAATGATGCAGATCTGCTATGACAGCCAATCCATAAAGAGCGTACTGAGCTGCTAAAGACAACATCTGCTGACCAGGAAAGGAATCAGATTAAGGTTTAGCTATGCTAGCTGGCAGCGAAGAGACTATGCCAAACCGCAGCGGGAGCATGGGGTTGAGGGTCTGAGCACCCGTTTTCAACAGGGATACCAAAAATGTTACAAAACTCATGAAAAGAAAAGAAAAAAAAAAGCAGGTTACTAAGCTGGAACATGACTGACATATTGCTGAAAGATTGTCCAGGATAAAGCTATTTAACTTAAGGGGGGAGGGGAAAATGGATGAGGGAGTGATTAAAGTGACACTAAATATACAAATAGAACCCCCACAGAGGTCTCCCAGGAGACCCTTTCATCCCAGCCACATAAAGCAAAAGCAGAGCCATCCTTCCAAGCTCAGGGGAAAGAGATTTCACCACATTCTGAGCTTTGCACTTGTGCCGCGAGTCCACTTGGAGATGCAGAAATTAAGATCAATAAGTAAATTGAAGTTGGAACCTTTTTATTGGCCTAAATACATTTGTGATCGGCTTGCAAGAGCCTTATGCTCTCTTCACCAAGCTGTAATGACCCTGCTGAAGGCAGCATAGCCCCCCAAAGCTAGTCAACACATTTATGAAGTTAGTCCAATTAAAAAAAAAAAAAAAAAAAAAAGGGTTATCCCCTACAACTTTTTTCCTGCAGTTTATTTCAGCCACCTTCAGAGGAAGGGGATTCTTTATTCAAAACGACAGAACATGTTGTCACAGTGCTCTAAAAATACAAATAAGAGAAAATCCCTGTTCCACAGAACTTTCGGTCTAGTCAAGGCACAGAAGCTACAGGAATTGTATTTATTATAAAAAAAAAAAAGTGGTTAAAATCAATAAGACAAATCAATAAGTTTAAGAGATAAAAAGCAGCCTCAAGAAGATGGTCTTTTAGGCAGAATAAAAGTATGGCCATTAAGTAACTAAAAAATGTAAGATGGACAAGTTTCTGTATGAAAAATGTGACCAAGGACATGAGAACAGTCTAAAGCAGGGCTTCCCAAACTATGAGTTGGGACCCCAAATGGGGGTCACAAAACCTTCAGCTGGGGGGGGGGGGTGTGTGTGTCACAGGTTCCTCAAACAGCTGTGCTCTTCGGGTGCCAGCAACATTAATAGCGGAAGTTAGCATGAGGCCTGTGAGCCAGCACACACTAACAGGCCCTGCAGTGATTCCACCCTCCCATGAGTTTCCATGGTAACGGGAAAGGCCTGTGAGCCAGCACACACTAACAGGCCCTGCAGTGATCCCACCCTCCCATGAGTTTCCATGGTAACGGGAAAGGCCTGTGAGCCAGCACACACTAACAGGCCCTGCAGTGATCCCACCCTCCCATGAGTTTCCATGGTAACGGGAAAGGCCTGTGAGCCAGCACACACTAACAGGCCCTGCAGTGATCCCACCCTCCCATGAGTTTCCACGGTAATGGGAAAGGCCTGCTCGAGGAGGGATCAGAGCCTGCAAACTTGCACTGGGGCTCAGGCCTTGTGCTGATTTTCATTACTAATGCTGCTGCCACCTGCAGATCACCATCGGGCTTGGGAGCAGCCATGAGGGTGGACTGAATGCGCATAGGCCAGTGGAGACTGCCACTGCTCCTCTCTTTCCACACAGCACAACCGTTGAACTTATCCAAAATAAAAATTTTGCCCCTTTCGGCTGCCCGCCCTCTTTCCCCCCCCCCCCCCATCAGCTGTCATCCAACTGTGACCCAGGGCCAAAGGAAAATGTTGCTGCTGATCCTGGCAGGGAGGCTGCTTGTAGAAGGAATGGATCAGATGCAGGAGGGTTTTGAGGGTTCAGTCCGCTAGAGAGGGATTAGTGATGGAGGCTGAGAGAAGAGGAATATCAGAAGGCCAACCGGGGAAGAGGAGTTGGGGGATGAGAGAAATGAGGCTGGGAGATTGGAGAGAGAGGATGGGAGATGAGATTGAGGAGGGAATGGGAGATAGGGCAAGAGAGAGGGGATGACAGAGGATCAGCAGGTGGTTAAAAAGGACTTGGGGGGAGAGAGAGAAGCAGCTAGGGGGATATGAAAATGGCTGGAGATGGTGAAAGGGAATGGGCTGGGGAGGTGGAAGGGGCTGGGAGATGTAAGGAGGGGCTGAGGATGAAAAAGGGGTTCTGCTGGAGGGGAGGAGGTTAAAGCCCTCTAGAAAGGATAGAGATTAAGAGAATGGATCGACTGGTGAGGGTGGAGGTTGAGAGGCAGAATCAGCCTGGAGTGCAGGTAGGGTGCAGTGACCATTGGGGGGGGGGGGGGGGGCAGCATCCTTACTAATTTGTTTTGGTCGTTTTTGGACGTCATATGAATTTTCAAGTCATACTGGCTAAAAGTTTAGGAAGTCCTGCTCCAAAGAAAAGTGCTGATCCAGGGACTTAAAATGACAGCCATAGCTGGGGGTCAGGAAGTAATTTTTTTTTTCACTGCTGAATCAATTACAGATACACCACAGTGAGTGAATTTCTCTTCCCCAGCTTCTCCTGGATCACATGGAGAGATCACCACCAGACAATTAGAAGTACAATGAACTACCTATGCAATGTTAGACTGAACCAGCAAGCAGTGCAGGCTTTCAACAGATCCCAGAAATAAGTCAGTGTTTTTATGCATTCTGAGCCTAGTCCCTTTTCATAGCTAAAGACAGCAGTCAACCCAACAGTTGACGGCCAAAGAAATTATTAAGACACCCCCCCTTCCCCAAACAGCAGCATTAGAAAGCCTACATGTGTGCAGGTGAGAAATCCAGCAAGCTCCATCTATAATAAGAGGGTTGGCCATATGAGCTCGGGGACATGAGGGTCTGCTTCCCAGACAGGCTGGCAGCACTTACCACCCCTGGGTGGATGGAGGGAGTCATAGCCATTACACAATGGGGATGCCTAGTGGCTGGGATTTAGGGACCATGACTGCAGGGTTCAGGAAAGAGCCCTGACGGCCAACATTTGGCTAAGGCCTATCACTGCAGCAGCACAGCAGCAGGTCTGGTACAGACGCTGGACAACAAACTTATTGTTCAAAGTGGAATTCCCCACTACTCACCCCCAATGATATTTTTTTTAATTCACTAAAAACCAATGGCCCTCTCTTGTTTTTGTTCACATACGTCAAAATCACAACGACTCTTGTAGCTCTTATATTCCGATAGGTACAGCAAGGCCTCCAAGTCCCATAACACACTGGGTTTTGTTAGTTAATAAGTATTATACACATATTTACATTTGCAGAAAGGTCTCATCAAATACCTGTAGCACCCAGGTCTGTTACAGGGATAAACCATATTCCTATCATAGTCTGATATTTGCCAAGAGTTTTGAACAAAGAACAGCCGAGAGCCCTGAAGGTAAATCATTGGGTTTTCTCATAGACAATGGGTAATTGTGGCTAATTGCATGCTTGATGGGTAAAACATACCTAGCTCCAACCTTCGCCTATTTCAGAAGCTGCTGCCTGCAAAATCTTATTTAAAAAAAAAAAAAAAAAGTGCAGTTTCTATTTCAGCAATAGGACACAACAAGGGTGTGTCTTCTGCTGTAAACACTGCACAACACAGGTGCAACAGGAGGTGCCAGACATTGGGAGCCTCAGTGCAGCTTGGCAATTCAGGTATTGTAACACCATCGCAAACTGTATCTGTTCACTCAGCTTCAAACAACAATAAAAAGACCTAAAAAAAAAACCAAGCTTAGAAACAATGTTTCACTTCTTTCTCTATTTGATGCAATCAAAGTTTACCCTACCGTTTAGTCAAATGCCCCCCTCCCCCGCTTGGCAACTTTGCAGACATGTTACAGTCTCCAAAGAGACACTTAAGCCACGGGCACGAAGTCCAGGGGGAAGGATACCGAAATAATGCAGAATTGCACCAAAAGCCTCTGCATAATGACACTTAAGGATCTAACTATGCATGCACACTAAAGAGAAGAGACATGGAGGAACATAATGTGCAGTAGAAGCAAACCTTTCTTTTTTGTATCAAGAAATGTCTACATGAAAGAGGGTACACTGGGAAGCAATTCCTCACCAGTGGGGTGGTGGATGCCTGTAATGGCCTTCCTGTGAAGATGGAGAAGGCAAAAAAAACAAAACTGTTACAGAATTCAAGAAGGCCTGGGATAAGCACAGAAGAGCCTCTGTAGTCAAGTGAGTTAGTTGGGCTTTAGGGTCCCGATCTGCCCGTCATATTCGGGCCTCAGCAGGGCGCAGCGAATGTAAAACGGAAACGTTCTGGTGGTTTTGTTTTCCCAGCATCCACCTAATCTCACATCACCGGGTACCATGTGAATGCCCAACACAGGCGAGACATTTGTGGTCGTCTCCATCCAACAGAAATCCTTTTATCTCTGGGCAACACGAGTGCATCTCGCCTTGTCACGCCCCAAAACCCCCGTCGAGAAGTGAGAGGCACCGACGACATATTATACCCATAGAAACCAACCTTTGAAAAACCCTACACACCACCTTTGCTGAAATGAGCCCCGAAGAGCAACGCAACTAAAGAAACAAAACAAAAAACCAAACCCTGCTACCCCCCCCGTCTGCCAGGCTCTGATCTCAAGCAAGCAGGATTGGAAAGCGCATGCCATCCCCACAGTTATTTACGTTTCGCACGCGTTTCAAGTCAGCACGGCCTTTGCAAACATATAGCAGCAAATAAGTAAGTTCTAAAGAAAATAAATAAATAAAAACCCATCTCACAGACTGAGAGACTGTCTGGGTATCCTCCCCCGCTCCCTTGTTTACATTCCCACACCAGCAGACCGGGCTCTCTCCTTTCCCCACCAGAATCGCCCTGTCCAAAACAAGACCTCTCTGCGATCCCCCTTCTCCTCCTCCTCCTCTTCCCTCAGCCACCACGTTAGCCTCATTTTTTGACACACCCACTCCCCACCGGAAAAAAAAAAAAAAAGTGTTTTACATACTAGAGCAAGAATCCCTCACACTGTATGCATTTAGAAAGCAGCTCAGAAAAGGCCGGATCCTGCAGTTTAGGAGCGATCCCTTGCCGGGAATGAACAATATTTGTCTAAACCTGCGGCGGGCAGGGCGATGGGACTTCGGGCCGTAGCTGCAGCGAAACCGTCAAGGAGAATCGGGAGGGTGGAGGGAAGAAGGGAAAGGACAAATCCGTGCTTTAGCTAGAGTGTCCCCTCCGCTTCCCCACTAATTGCGTGGGGGGGGGGGGAAGTATTCGGCTACTTTATTTGCTTGCGTTTACACAGATTCCCCCTTCCCCCTAAGAGCCTGGGGCCCCCTTCCGCTCCCCACCCCTTTCCCTCCCTTCAGCTCACCGCAAGGGCACAACAAAATAACACACAAGAAACTCAAAGCGAACACAACAACCACCCCCCTCCCCCGGCCATCAGTGCAACGTGTGCCTCGCCCCCGCCCCCTTCAGGTAACTTAGCGAAGGGGGGGGGGGGCAGGGAGCGGCTGTCCGAACTGTCATTAAGCACGCTCATCGTCGCCGTCGCCCCCCTTGATTTCTGCGCGCACTTTCTGCGCTTTTACCGTCCTTTAATTTTCAGAACCAGGGAGGGAATTACTAGGGTCGGGCTTTCCTCCCCTCCAACAAGCCAGCGGCGGCCTCCGACCCCCAAGCCCGCAATGGGGGTGGGGTTCCCCTACCTTCTGCTCGGAGAAGAGCTGCTCCAGCTGCCGCCGATGCACGGTTCGCCGCACCTCCCCCGGGGACAGGGGACAGGGAAGGAGGGTCGGGGGGGAGGTAGGGAGGGGAAAGGGGAAGAAAGCCGAAGGAAGGTGTCCGCCCCCGACTCAACGCTTCGGCCGCCGTTTTGAGCCTGGTGCGTGGCGGGCTGCGCACTCTGGTTTCTCTCTCGCCTGTTTGGTCGCTCGTGAGGGAATAGGAGATTACAAAAAAAAAAAAAAAAGCACACCAGAGCGACCCCTCCCCCTCCTCCGGGCCTGGCGGCAGCGCGAGCCACGAAACAGCTCGCGCACAGGGCTCCGTAGCGCCGCCTCGTGCCCGCATCGGGCACGCAGAGGGAGGGCAGGGCCTCGCGACCCCCACCCCCAGAAGAAGAGGAGGGGCCTCGCGCTGCCCTTCCCGTCCTCTGTGCTGTCAGGCGCGTGCGCGGTGGTCTGCAAACTTCCGCGATTCTTTGGTTTCTTTGGGAAGTTTTGCCGAACTGGAAAAGGGGGGCGCCTGAACGGGTTGTTGGAATAGGTTGTGCCCTGCGGAAGGGATTAAGAAAGATCATTGTAATTTTATTCTATAGAAAAACATTAAAATAAATAGTGACTGCTCGTACCCCATATTAAAAACAGTGCCGGAATTAGCCGAACTATGAAGAAACCAAATACTCAGGGCCATGAGCTGGCGCTCTAACACCTCTTCACTGCTGCCCTCTCTGGCCTTGCCTAATGGGTTTCAAAATCTTAACTCCAACCCAGATTAAGCGAGAGAAGGTGGTTAACTATAAGCACAAACTGGAAAAGGTGTGTAAGAAACGTGCCTTCAGCCTGAGGATTTTGTTGGCAGTACAACACTGTTGAAGTAAAAAGGATCCTTAATGGCAAGTGAATAGAAATTAAGAACCAGAAAGGCAGTTACAACTTTAAATACGTTTATTGGGTAGATTGGACGGGCCATTGTGGTTGTTACTATGAAATGCATTTCCTCCAGAGGGACCAGAAGTGCAACCCCATTCTTCAAGAAGTTGTGAACTGGAGCACTCTCTGTTTCCCTCCCTCACCAACAGAAGTGAGAGAAAAGAACAGAACGGGGGAGGGACACAGAAATAGGTCTTTACCTACTTGTAAGAGGACCCCCTACTCTCCCCAAGCAGTCTGACTCAGTGCAGGCGGACAGGTTACTGGTGGTGGTAGATTGAGGAATCGCCAAGACCGCAGAGCCCTGCAGGAAGAACAGCTCTGGACAAACACCTCACGCTGGAGGAACTGCAGCGGCTCACCACAGTCAGACAGGACCCAGGGCTGTGACAGCCTTAAAGCAGCAGTGGCTCCAGCTCTGGCTGTCTTAGCAGCTCCAGCCCCACTTCTTGCACTACTGGGATATGCCTCGCCTACCCTCAGTGCAACCTTGGAGTTTTCTGGGGACGTGCTGAGGCCCAAGGGCACACAATCCCCTCAAGATGGGATCACTCTCCTAGCGCTCCCCTTCTGTAACAGAGCATGCTGCTAGTGCCGCTGACTCCAGCTCTCCTGCTGCGTTCTGCCCGGGCTACCAGCATTTCAAGCCCAGGCAGAGTAAGAGTTTGCATCTCGCTGGGGCACCAGGGAACCAGGAAGTGTAGTGACACACCTGCATGTGCTTGGTGACACACTGGTTGAGAACTACTGGCCTAGTGGTTGGAGCAGCAGGCTGTGAAATAGGGACGCCAGGATTCAAATCCCACTGCTGCTCCTTGTGACCTTGAGCAAGTCACTTCTCTCTCCATTGCTTCAGGTACAAACCTAGATTGTGAGCCCTCTGGGGATGTGGAAGTACCTGAATGTAACCTGTTTTGAAGTGCCAAAAGGCAGCCATGGATTTGTCAATAGGCACTTATTATGCCTATGTCCAGGGAAGCAAACTTTTAGGGGCAGCAGGCTGGCTAAGATTTGCTGTCTTCCAGGTCTGTTGAGTCTCATTCAACACAGAACGGTCCTCTGCTACCCTGTAACAGGCCCTTACAGGTGGTGAGAGAATGAAAGCACCAACGGTGCCTAGAACCGTAAAATACTAAATCCTTCCTTGCCAAAAGATGTAATATAAATAAAATAAATTTCCCACTTTGTAGGTTAAGTGAACTGAGATGGCAGTTCTCAGACCAAGCCCTGCATTAGGTCTGGTTTTCAAGATCTTCGCAACGACTATTTGGGAGATATATTTGGGGATGAGAGTGGGCCTCAGGGAGCACAGTTGCGACCTCGTAGTTTAAAGGACAGCTTTAGCATCCCGCTAAGCATAAAGGATTGCCTGACGGGACACGATTATGAAAACAATAATTGATTAAATGATTTAAAAACTGGAGCTCGTAGCTAGCATCGGAAGCAGAGCTCCTCATGTAATCCAGAAGGCTGTACTCCCGCTGCTAGTCAGAAAACGAACATGCCCGGTAGCTACAGAAGCATGATTTTTTTTTTAATCCATTTAACTGGTAAACCTTTTCCTTTAACACTGGTATCCACCCAGATTGCGCTCTCACTTGGCGAGACGTCTGAGCGACATCCTTTCAACATCCCGGCGCCCTGCCCAAAGACTTTCTCGGTACGCTAGAACCTCAGTACCCAGGATGCTTAGCAAACGCTGGACACGTGACTCCCCGCGCTTAACGTGCAGACGGAAGCCCGGTCGGTTTATTCCTTTTGCCATGAGCGGTCCTGGTCAGCACCGCAAGGCTGAGCTAAGGCATGGAAGTGAAACGATGTAAGAAATGCCAGTTTGCAACACAGGGGAAAGGTTAGGGAGCGTGCAAGATTATAGTCCTTATTTTCTATCCAAGTGACATGTAATGAAAATGAGAGGGAGAAGGGGCAATTCACGGTGTGCAAGGCATGTGAGAGACGAATCCCTCCCTGACCCTCGTTTCCCATAAGCGTATTTCAAATGTAAACCTTTCAATAAACAGTTTGCTGGCATCATATAGTTCATGTTGGAAAACACAGAAGCTCAGGGAGCGACTGTCATCATTATTCCAAAAATAATTTATGCATCTTCTTTGTTGCATTTGGCGTCGACCTTTTTTGTTCCCTCCGTTTCTCATTTCAGTTAGGCCTCTGCCCTTTTCCTTTTTCTCCAGAATTGTTGAGCCCCAAAATATGGCAACGTCGGGACACGAGCCAAAGCCCCATGCATGTAGCCAAAATGGTATGGGAGGCTTTTTGTATAGTAGCGCTCTTTAGAAAAAATGGCCTAAACTATTAAAAAGAATAGTGTCCTACTATTTTTTTCAATCAGTCGGGGCTAGGGTCAGTGCAAGGGTAATAGAGATCCTCCCCACATTCATTGCTGAAAATTCCATAATTCTAATAAACTTTTTATCAAATAAAATCTTTCTGTGTTGCACATTCAGAGCTCTGAGCAGATTACAGAATAAAACATGCATAATCATAAACCCCAATAAACAATTAGCTTGTCAAATCACTGCCAAATCTATAACCTCTGCACATAAAATAGACAGCATGTATAGTTTTTTATATGAAATAGGATATTCTGAGATAAAAATATCACAACAGCATGCATATTATTATTTATATGAACTACGTGGGACCAATCAGAAAACTCTGCAGAAAAGAACTTGGAACCCATATGATATTAGGCCTACTGTAACGCATGTATAGGTTTGATCGTCAGAAAGCCATGAGTAAACAGAATTGTAGTTACAATATAGTAAACCTCCCATACCAGAAATGCACTAAAAACAGTAACAAACCTACCTATCAGGCTGATACAGTAAAGTGCGCTCCGGTGCAGGCACTATTAATTTCAGGGGGGGGATTGGACATGTGTTTTCGACGCGCTATTAACCCCTTACTGAATAAGGGGTAAAGCTAGTGCGTCAAACGCGCGTCCAAATGCGGGTTAACAGTGTGATATTAAGTCTGAGGTCCTAAAAGTTAAAAATAATAAAGAAAAAAAAATTAAAAAAATCGGCTCGCGGGTTGAAAACTAGATGCTCAATTTTGCCGGCGTCCGGTTTCCAAACCCGTGGCTATCAGTGGGTTTGAGAATCGACGCCGGCAAAATTGAGCGTTGGCTCTCAAAGTCGCTGACAGCCGCCGCTCCTGTCAAAAAAGAGGCCTGGGATGCGCTAGTGTCCCTAGCGCCTCTTTTTTTTACCGTGGGCCCTAATTTGAATATTTTTTTTTTACTGAATCGCGCGCACAGGAGAGCGAGCGCTCGCCTGCTCTCCCGCAAATTTTACTGTATCTGCATGTATGAAAGCAACACTGCAGACATTACACCAGGCCCTAAAACACCAATACACCTATTAGAACAACAGGACAAGCCAAACTGCTATCTATTTCTACACAAAAACCACACATGCAGTAGACAGACAGATTCTGACCAAATACAGAATAAAGAAACCATGATGTATAAATAGAAATGTGCAGACCAAAACTGTACTGAAATTTCAGCAAGCCAGACTCCATATGCAGTGCAACCATAGAAAAACAAAGACATTGCCATTCCTCTTAAAATATCAAACAAATATAAAGTACCAATAAAGAACACTGATGAGCCAATTTTATATCTCAAATATTAAAAATAAATGTTTATTTTTATCAAACCTTAAAAAGCTGGTATTACTCAAACTACTTGAAAAAAACTCATATTGTAATAGAAAAATTACCAGAAACGTTTTTTTTTTTTACACAAAAAATATGTATATAAATCATACAATTACAAACAAATGACTGCGGATGTTGTAATTTGAATAAAGTTTTCAAAGAATTATCATGATACATAATATAACTGGTAATGAAAGATAGGGTAGACGAATCAGACAAAGCAAGTCCAATAATGTGATGTATCAAATGCTGATGATAATGAAGAATGATGGCAGTCTGATTGCAAAGGAAACGTTAACGTAGAACTCAAAAGGTACAGATTTTCAAAGGAAACCCCGACAAAGGCATTTTTGTTTCGCCCGGAGAGGCTTCATCAGGGGGTATAGACCTTGTCAAATTAATGTGGCTTCAGTATACCCAATTCATTCAGTTCCACAGTCAAAGCAAGTGTTATGCAATTTAACATAGATGTTCTTAAATATATCAGAGCCTTCCTCCCGATGTCAAACTGTGTAGGAACCTAAACCGAGGCTCAAATTTATATATATATATATATATATATATATATATACACATATACACACATACACACACAACAATATTATCACTGTTAACGTCCAAACTTCAAACTCAGTGGTGCCAGAGCAGGAAAGAAGTGATGAGGTGATCACTCCTGCTCCAAAAGACATGGGCCTGGAAACAGAATTCTTTTTAATAAATTGGGGGTTAGTGGCTGGGGTTGGGCTGGTGAGGGGGTTCACAATATGTAGGGGAGGTGTGAGGTACCAAGAACTCCTACAGACTCATGATGTGGTAAGACCTTGGGTGGAAGGGGTCCTTAGTTTACGCGGGTTTGGTGGAGGGAGGGCTTTTGTCTAGTTTCGGTTTTTCAGGGTTTTGTTTTAATTTTATTGTAAATAGTGGGAGGAGGGTTGAAGTGTGCTGAGGTCAAGCTGGGGAGCTGGAAAAACAGTACTGAAGAGTTTTGGGCTGGGGAAGGAGAGGGGCAGGCCAGTGAGATGGAGTCGCCATATGGGGTGGAGCTGGGGAGGGCTAGTGAGATGGGGTAGAGGTAGGGAGGGCGGGTCATAGTATGCTGGGGTCAGGCTATGGAGTGGAGGCAGAGAGTGCTGGGGTTGGGATGCCGAGGGGGGGAGGGGGCAGAATGCACTGGACCTGGGCCCTGGCTCATGAGAGGAAAAGGGGAGGAAAGGAGTCCCAGGAAGGGGGATCAAGTGTGCTGGGGAGCTGCTGAAGAGAAGGGCTGGGATGCATCTGGATCAGACAGACATTCGAGTTTGCCATCCAGGCAGATAAACTTTCTATCCAATCAGTCCTCAAGACAAAGATTCCTTAAGTTTGAAATTATTTATTGTACAGGTAGATTCTACTTACAATTGTTGCATCTCAAACGTAAGCCCCAAGGCAAAGATCTTTGGTAACTGGAGACAGGGTAGCAGGAGGGAGAAGAGGTTTCTTGTGTTGCAGGAGTTAGTTTATGGTGGAGGTAGGGAGCTTGAAGGATATGAGGCTGATTTAGTCCAGAAGAAGGCAGTAAAAAAGAAGGGGCAGAGGAGGGTGGAAGAGAATGCTGGGTTTGGATTGCAGAGAGGGTCTGTGAATAGAGGCCCCCGGGGAATTTCAGTGAGTGTCAGCTAGTATTAATGTAAATAAGTATTTCAGAACAGCTCACAAATAGAAAATCCTGTAATTAACATTTCATAAATGTTTTTAAAAACTCCCAAAACACCATTAAAATATTTCAAAACATCAGATACATTGAATAACACCCAATAATTAAAACTAATAAGGATTTAAATGTCCCCCACCCTCCATACCTGCAAACGTTTGATTTCCACTCACTCAGATTGTTGTTGATTAGGAGAGGGGGTTCACACAAACTTTCTCTGTCTCATGCACCCACTCTCTTGCACACATACATGCTCGCTTACTCTCACACATACACATGCACACTCATTCTCTCATGCAGTCTCTCTCACACATATACACACACATGCTCTCTCACTCTCACATACATACTCTTCTCCTCCTCTAGAACATACAAGCAGCAGCAGCCTCCTTCATGGGCCCCCACAGCTGTTTGGGATTTCTCCTCTCTCTCACTTGCATGGCCAGCACTGTTCCTGCTCCTCTCGTTGGCTGTGCAGGCCCAGCCAGTGCTGCTCCACCTCTTCAGTCTTGCTTCATTCTTCTGGCCCCAAGGGGTGAATGCTGCTCCTGCTCCTTCAGGCTGCACGGGCCCAGCCAATGCTGCTCCACCTCCAGAGTCCTGCTTCTTCTGGTATTACAGGGTGGATGCCGATGCCACTCCTTTTAGCTGTGGCAGCTTGTGCTTCCTATTCATGTGATACAATTTCCTGTTCTGGGCCTGCATGGGTGGGAAGGAGGAATAATTGCCAGGGTAACTGCCGTCAGGAAGAGTCCACAGCCAAAAGACCACATCTGAGCAGGGTTGATGGAAGCCCTCAAACCTGTGGCTTTACGTGGCTGCCTAGTGCTTCCACCAGTCCTGGTTTCTGAATGTGGACAAAGACACCAGATAATTTTGAACAGTCTTAATATCAAATGGCTAAAACTGGAGGAAAAGGCTGTACTATTAAACAAACTGCAGTATCACCCACAGGTCGATACAGTAAGGTCGAGGTAGAAACAGTGAGGTAGTGTCAGGCGCACCCTTCCTCCCCGCACGCACAGTTCTCTTCACTAACTCCCCGATACTCTCCTCTAATCGCATGCAAATGCATGCCGCGGCTTTAAAGCGGTAGGGAAGGGTTATGCCCGCGTAACCCATTTTACTGTATAGGCGCTTAATACAGCGCCTATACAGTAACCTGGGTGCGCTGGTACCTGTCATTTCAAATGACATTTGAAATGACAGGTACCAGGAAGTGTAAAAATCAAAAATTTTAAATACCTGTCGGAGGGCCGCGTGGGTCCAGGCGGCTGGCGGGATCCGGGGGGGCCGGTGGTCGCGTGTTAAATCTAGGCCGCGGGCGGGTGGGCGCCTGTTCCGGGCGGCGGGTGGACGCGCGTTAGTTTCAGACGGCCGCGTGGGTCCAGGCGGCCAGCGGCGGCGGGAGCCGGGTGGTCGCGTGTTAAATCTAGGCCGCGGGCGGGTGGGCGCCTGTTCCAGGCGGCAGCAGCAGCGGGGGGGACACGCGTTAGTTCGAGACGGCCGGCGGGCGGCGGGTGGTCGCGTGTTAAATCTAGGCCGGGTCCGCACAGGCGCGCATTCATTCACTGCCGGTGGGGGCTGCCTCCGGCAGCCCCTACCGGCATTGAATGAATACGCGCCTGTGCGACCCCTGCGATTCGGTGCTCAAGGCGTGACGTCACGGCATGTGACTGCCTTGAGCGCCGAATCGCAGGGGTCGCACAGGCGCGCATTCATTCATCCAGGCGGAGGAGCCGGTGGCGAAAGCAGCCGGCTCCTCCGCCTGGATGAATGAATTCATTCACTGCCGGTGGGGGCTGCCTCTCCGGCAGCCCCCACCGGCAGTGAATGAATGCGCGCCTGTGCGGACCCGGCCTAGATTTAACACGCGACCACCCGCCGCCCGTCTCGAACTAACGTGTGTCCCCCCGCCGCCGCTGCCGCCGCCTGGAACAGGCACCCACCCGCCCGCGGCCTAGATTTAACACGCGACCACCCGGCTCCCGCCGGCGCCACCTGTACCCACGCGGCCCTCCGACAGGTATTTAAAAATTTTTATTTTTTCTTCTGACAGGTTTTATGTGTCCCACATCATTACATTTTCTCGATCATCTCTGTATCGCTTTTTTTTTAAATTGTGTTTTATTGTTTTTGAGTGTCTTAAGCGGTGTCGATGGATTTGTTACTAGACTCACAGTCCTAACTCCTACTAGGGGGAGGCGGTAAACTAACACGTTACGGCCGCGGCAAAACAGTGCGTTACTAATGAGAGAACCTGAGTGCCCGTTAC
The DNA here is from genome assembly GCF_901001135.1 of Rhinatrema bivittatum. Taxonomy (NCBI): domain Eukaryota; kingdom Metazoa; phylum Chordata; class Amphibia; order Gymnophiona; family Rhinatrematidae; genus Rhinatrema; species Rhinatrema bivittatum. The sequence continues at coordinate 50,010,819 of NC_042626.1, forward strand.
GGTATCGGAGGGGAATAGCTAATTCCTTCATTATACAGCTAATTCGTTCATTTACATGCCGGGTGCGGGAAGGGTTACGCGTCTGTTTTAAGAAGCGCTATGGACGCGCAAAACTGGAGACTGTATCGCTGGTTTGCCTTACGCGTCCGAATTGTGCGCAGCGAGCTCGTTACAGACGAGAAATCTTCAACTGAACTTTACTGTATCGAGCTGCCAGTTAGAGAGTGGCTGTGGTGTAGAAACCCTGGGTGAAGGTGATAGCATAGTAGACAATGCCAGATGAGCAATTGGCCCATCTGCTCTGCTTGTTCCAATCTCCACAACTCTCTCTAAGGATATCTCCCAGTTGTCACTCATACAAGCTGGCCCTCCTGCAGGCTGTCGCTCTTTATCCAGATTGGGGGTTTTTTTGTTCTTTTTTTTTTTTTTTTTTAACTATTCATTTTCAAAATAGAACAAGTCAAAAAATTTGATTGGAAATAGTACATAGAGATCAAAATACAATAAAAAGAAACAAATTATTAGAAGAAATAATAGATCTCAAGTACTTTAGACCACAAAGTTGGGGAATCCAATATAAAATAAAGAAGAAATAAAATACAAAAGAAATCAGACGAATGCTAAGGGAGAATCTTCAAATTATTTCAGCGCCCTAAGCCACGACAAAGAAAGACTGATTGAAGGGGGAGCAGTGTCTATCATTGAGGAAAACATTCAGCTGGGAGGGATTGAAGACGACATATTTAATTCCTTGATATTTAACAACACACAAGGAAAAAATTACCAAAACAATGCCCCCAAATTCAAAACAGCAGGGCATATTAACAGTGCCTGAAGCAGTGAACAGCAAAACATAAATAAGATATAAAATACAACATTGAATGCCATCACATAGTATTAAAAAAAACCAAAAACAGCAATAACAACAACCAATGCCCACATAGCCCTGCATACTCCAGAAATTATGAACTGGGCATAAGCCCCCAGCCCCATGATGGGAAATGAAGGCTTAGACCCTTTTCCATAAGGCCAGATAATTTATTCCCACCTGGCTTGCACGGGTAAACTGTTCCATAAAGCTGGAGCTGCAACCGCAAACATCCTTGACCTGAAACATACCAGACACATTCTCGAGGAGGAAGTACCCCTGGGAAAAGTAAAGTTCACTCTTCTGTGTATCCCATTCTAATCTTATTTACTGGATGACAGGGCCCCTTAGCTCAAGAAGAGTGAGGGGTAACCATTTAAATGTCATTCTCATCCCCACTAGAAGCCAAAGTAGCTTACAAAGGAAGGGGGGCAAAGCTCACCCCTTTGGAGTTACTGGGTCACCACTGGTGTTTTGTAAGATTTGCAGTCTGAGTCAGCCTGGCAGGAAGCCCAGGACAGAGGGTGTTACAGTAGTTGATTTGATTGCATTATAATCAGAGCCTTTGGTTTCCTGTGGCAGATTTTTCAAGATTCTGTGGCAATTATATGGCAAATTTACATAGTTTTGCTTAAAGATTAACACCTCTACTATGCAAAAAAGTCAATTTTTTTATTGAAACATTATTCAGTTTTTAAACAATATTAAAATTATATACAAAAAAAATGTACCAAGTAAAAAAATATCAAGACATAACAAATTTTTAACTGTGAAATGTCACTTTCGTTTTGAATTTTTGGTTGAGCGAGGGAACATTAGCGAGGGGTCACAGATATAAGATAAGAGCTTGTAAAGTGCTTCTTGGTGATAGTAATGACTATGAGCTGTATTAGATGTTTTATCTTTGATAGTTGAAGAATTTGTTTTATTTGTTTTAAACAATTGTTTTATATTGTATTTTATCTTGTATATTGCTTTAGGTGGGTTTTTTTTTACTGTAAGGTGATTAATAAATGTTTGTAATAAAATAAATAAAATAGTGCAACCATCCTTTTTAGATTTTCTTAGGAAAGTTCTTTCCTTTCCAAGAATGATATTCTGTATGCTAAATTGCCCACAATTAGCAGTTTGTCATGTTGTTAATTACACAGAAAGATACGTGCACATATATTAGAAACATGGTGTCAGAAACATAGGGTTCTTCATTTTCAATTTAAACTAATTTTCACTTATAAGTTACTGGATTTTTCCAAAGGTGAGAATCGGTTTAAACCAATTTTCACCCTAATTTTAGGTTGATTAAAGAGCAGCTCCAGAAGAGCATTTCAAGGCCTTCAGTCAATGCTGGAAGCCAGTGTGGGCCAAAGTCCGACTCCCTCCCACAGTGAAAATGCTCACCCTCCAGAGCTGTCAATGTAGCGTTAGTCCCACTTCCCCCACCCCCAGCAGCCAAAGTGACTCTGTCCAGTGCTGCCAATGCAGCATTTGAATCTGGCCTCGCCCACCAGAAGCACTGCCTGGCAGGCTCCCTGGCCACTCACAAAAGCAGAAGTGCAATGCCTCAGAGCAGGGAAGCCTCAGCAAGTATGCAGCTGAAGGAGAGAGGGGAAGCCTGGAGCCACCGCTAGTAAGGAGGAATGTTGTTGCCATGGGGTAGGGGGAAGAGAGGGGGACATGCTAGGCAGGAGGTAGGGGTAGAGATGGGGATGCTACTGAGTGGGTGAGTGGGAGAATCTTCTTAATAATGTTTTACTGTCCTAGCTTCTGTCCACCAAAATAAACTCCAGTATTTACCCAGAAAAATGAGTCATTTTTTCCATTGATTTTCTTCTGTTTTTCTGTTCTTGTCATAATAAACCCTGATAATTTCCTGGGAAAAATAAAAATAAATAAATAAATAAAAAATGAAGGTCCCTATAGATACAAAAAGGGGTTGAATAAGCACAATTTCAGTCATCAAAGATTCTATAAATTGAAATTACTGCTCTGCCAGCTGTGAGACCTGAGCACTGGCAGCTTTCCCAAAATACATTCAGGTCTTTGTAAATGGTGTATGATTGACCACATATTCAGGTGCAAGATGAGGAGGGTGAACAACAGAAGGAGAGTGCTTCCAGCAGGAGAGAAGGGATTGGAGCAGAACTAGAGACTGAAGGCAGGCAGGCACCCTGCAGTTTTCTTCAAAAGATTGAATTAATAGGTGTGAAAGCTTTCAGGAATGTTGATTCTGTGGCAGGTTGTCAAATATGCAGCAACAAGATAATTATGCAGTTTCTAAGGGGGAGGGGGGGGAGGCTGTACACTGGAAGCTAGGGGCACTGATTAATTTATTTTAAGGCTTGTATGTCCAAGTCTTATTTGCCTTAAAAATTTTGGTTCAGCAAATGCACCCCTGCTTACAGATCATATCTGGGGCTCCAAAGTTAGATTGGACTCCAATTTGACTTTCAAGTACTTAACTTCTCCTACTGGGGTAACATGCACATCATCAGATGTACGAGATAACTGCCACGCTGGCATGTTCACGTTCCCCACAGCAAAGAATTATTAACATATGATCAGCAAGTATTTTTAGGATCCAGTTCATTCCACTTTGAATCATTTCAGTGGTTTTCTGTGATTTTAATTAATATCACCTACCCAGATAAGCCTTCCAGTATTTTTTATTTCTTTATTTTTTTTTGCAGGAAAGAAAATTCTGGTGTACCCAACTGAGGTCAAAATCAAAGCTGCTATTTGATTTTGATGTGGGGTAGTTTGAAAATGTTCCATATGTGTGTGTGTGTACATTTACGGGACCCTAAAATTGTGAGGCTCAGCAAACCTGGTCAGATGGCTAACACGTGTTCCACTGTGGACTCAACAAAGCAGCTCATGGCCACCATTCTCTAAATAAATCATTTTAAAAGAGAGGTAAATACAAGTGGATGCCTCTGATCTGCCTTGAAATGTGAAACAAGTTTACCAGTCTTTTTACAAATAGAATAATAGGACAGCAGCATAAAAGAAAAAAGTCATTAGAGAAGCACATCTGGAGAAAAGGAAGGGACTGAGGTGTAAGCACAGCTGGGGAAAGAGGAAATGAGCCAGAGAGCATGACTGAATGCCATTCAGAGCTTCATAAAACTGGGGTCAAATGAATGCATCCATCGCAAAGGAATTCTTCCTCTCCATCCTCCTGCAGCCATCCTGAAGAATTTGTGAGTTTGTGGTACAGTTTTCTACCTGGGGATTTTATTCTTGCCTAGGTCTGGAACGCCAAGCTCAGCAAGCTTTCCTCTCCCTCATGCCTTGCTCCTCGCCCCCTGCCCCTTTTATTCTGCCACCCACTGCAGTCGCTCTCATCTTCCCGACTGGATCACCTTTTGCTGTGACCTGCTCATTTTATTTGGATCTGAGGAAGGGAATATTAGCTCCCTAAAGCTAGTCCCAAAATATATTAAGTTAGTATAGTAAAAAGATAACACCTTTTTTTTTTCGTTTTATTTCTTGTTTATTTCCATGCAATCATCTGGACTAACCCAGCAATCACACAGCTTTATCCATAAAGACATTGGGAATACAGGGTTGCAATGTGGCGACAGCAAGGCTGGCACAGCCGGTTCCAGATAAATTGGAGTTTAAACCTGTTTTAGGAAGTGCTGCCTGTCAGCATGCAGAGTCCGGATAATCAGCCAAACTTCTGCTCCCATGCAAACATCCCTCTAGCGTTATTAGTCAGAATACCTCAGCATTTCCCATGGATAGAGCTGAGGCGGGACAGTGTTCTGCGAGATCCACTTGTTTGCCTTTTGCTAAGCGATTAGCTTGCCTACACTCTACCAGGGCAATCTCCAAAGGCTGAAGCCAGGCTGAAGAGGCTTTGAACCAGGAAAGGCATCACGACGCTTTTCTAGATCCCTGGAAATGGGAGTTCTGCTGCAAGACTGGAGAAGGGCAGTTGTGATCGCACGTTAGCCTCACCTCGGTCGTGGGGAAAATTAATGGAGACTCTGCTGAAGGAAAGGAGAGTGAACTCTCTACAGTCCAGTAGTTTGTAGGGTTCGAGGCAGCACGATTTTATCAGAGGGTCGAACGAACCTGATTGATTTCTTTTTGATTGGGTGACTAGAGAATTAGATCAAGGAAGAACATTTGGTATGGTTTATTTCGATTTCCGCAAAGCTTTTGATATGGACCCGCCCAGGAGGCTCATGAGTAAAAAGAGAAACCTGGGAGTGGGTCCCGAGGTGATGGAACAGATTACAAATGGGTTGACTGACAGATGACAGCGTGTAGTGGTAAATTAAATCCAGCGCTGTGGATGCAAATGCTCAAGGCCTCCAGCAACGACTCCTTGGCGCTGCCAGCGCAGTATCTGAAGTGGGCCAAGCCCAGCAGAAGTACTTCCCGGCAGGCTCCCTGACCCCGCTCAGAAGCAGAGGTGCGGAGCGCGGGGGCCTCAGTAAGCAGGCTGCCGAGGGAGACAGAAGAAGCCGGGAGCCACCACTAGTAAAGGAGGAATGGGGAAGAAAAGCAGGAGATTCCCAGGAGTGTGGGAAGAGAAATGGGCAGGCTAGGGGTCGGAAGTAGAGATAATAATGCTGCTGAGTGCGGGAGTGGGAAAAATCTGCTTAATATTTTTTATTGTCCCGGTTTCTGTCCACCACAATAAACTCCGATGTTTACCCAGAAAAATAAATTAGTCCTATTTTTCCACTGATTTTCTCCTGTTTTTCTTCTTGTCATAATAAACCCTGATAAATTGCAGGGAGAAATTTAAAAATATAAAAACTGAAAAAGAAGGTCTCTATAGCTACCCAATCAGACAGTACATGAAGCTGACAAGCTGTATTATAGAAACATAGAAATGTCAGCAGAAAAGGACCAAATGGTCCATCCAGTTTGCCCAGTAAGCTTATTTATTTTATTTATTTAAGGATTTTTATTTGCCGCGGTTCGTTAGCAAACATCACCTCGGTTTACAGAGAACATTAAATTAGCAACAAAAGCACTAAATGCATCAAATATGGACAGAATAACAGGGATGGCATTAGTAATATGTCACCAGCAAGAGAATATCATCTGTAAAAAGGTTTATTTTGTATTCCCTGCCTCCTGTCATAATACCTTAAGAGTCTCCTCTTCTCTTAACTGAATAACCAATAGTTCAAGAGGCAATACAAACAACAATGGGGATAGGGGACAACCTTGTCTAGTCCCATGAAATAATCCAAATTCTTCAGTGACTTCTCAGGTCATCAGAATTCTTGCTGTTGGGTTATAATATTACGGACTACATGAATTTTACAGAAGAACCATTCAGTCCAAATATATGCAGTATCCAAAATAGATAGTCCCAACCTACTGTCAGGCCGATACAGTACAGTGCGCTCCGGTGGAGTGCACTGTTAACCGGCATTTGGATGCGCATTATCGACGTGCTAGCTTTACCCCTTATTCAGTAAGGGGTAATAGCGCGTCGAAAACGCACGTCCAAGCCCCCCCAGAGAGTAATAGCACCCGCAACATGCAAATGCATGTTGATGGCCCTATTAGACATTCCCGCGCGATACAGTAAGTAAAATGTGCAGTCAAGCCACACATTTTACTTTAAGAAATTAGCGCCAACCCAAAGGCAGGCATTAATTTCTGCCGGCACTGGGGAAGTGCACAGAAAAGCAGTAAAAACAGCTTTTCTGTGTACCCTCTGACTTAATATCATGGTGATATTAAGTCGGAGGTCCCAAAAGTTAAAAAAATTTAAAAATAAAAAATTTAAAATCAGCCCTCAGCTCGTGGGTTGAAAACAGACGCTCAATTATGCTGGTGTCCGGTTTCCGAACCCATGGCTGTCAGCGGGCTTGAGAAACGAAGCCGGCAAAATTGAGCGTCGGCTGTCAAACCTGCTGACAGCCACCACTCCTGTCCAAAAAGAGGTGCTAGGGACGCGCTAGTGTCCCTAACACCTCTTTTTATCGCGGGCCCTAATTTAAATATTTTTGTTTCCCGCGAACTTTACTGTATTGGCCTGCGTGTTAGAAGCCTTGTCTGCATCAATGCCAATTAATATTGCTTGTTTAAATTTAGTAATCTTATGTAAAACTGCCATAACCCTTCTGAAATTACTATTTGTCTGCCTTTCTGCAACAATTCCCACCTATTCTACCAACTTTGGAATTGTTCTTTTCAACCCCTCTGCTAATATGTTAACTAATAACTTACTATCTTGGGGAACGATGCAATAAATGTGTGCAGAAAACGGGCACTCAGTGTTGAGCGCCCGTTTTTCCTAATGCGCTCCCAGCCACCTCTCCTGGGCGCGCGATTCAATATTTAAATGAGGGGTTGTGCTGAAAAGGAGGTGCTATGGACAAATGTGCATCCATAAGAACATGTCATGCTGGGTCAGACCAAGGGTCCATCAAGCCCAGCATCCTGTTTCCAACAGTGGCCAATCCAGGCCATAAGAACCTGGCAAGTACCCAAAACTTAAGTCTATTCTATGTTACCATTGCTAGTAATAGCAGTGGCTATTTTTTAAGTCAACTTAATTAATAGCAGATAATGGACTTCTCCTCCAAGAATGTATCCAATCCTTTTTTAAACACAGCTACACTAACCACATCCTCTGGCAACAAATTCCAGAGTTTAATTGTGCGTTGAGTAAAAAAGAACTTTCTCTGATTAGTTTTAAATGTGCCACATGCTAACTTCATGGAATGACCCCTAGTCTTTCTATTATCCGAAAGAGTAAATAACCGATTCACATCTACCCGTTCTAGACCTCTTATGATTTTAAACACCTCTATCATATCCCCCCTCAGCCGTCTCTTCTCCAAGCTGAAAAGTCCTAACCTCTTTAGTCTTTCCTCATAGGGGAGCTGTTCCATTCCCCTTATCATTTTGGTAGCCCTTCTCTGTACCTTCTCCATTGCAATTATATCTTTTTTGAGATACAGCGACCAGAATTGTACACAGTATTCATTCAAGGTGTGGTCTCACCATGGAGCGATACAGAGGCATTATGACATTTTCCGTTTTATTCACCATTCCCTTTCTAATAATTCCCAACATTCTGTTTGCTTTTTTGACTGCTGCAGCACACTGAACTGACGATTTCAAAGTGTTATCCACTATGATGCCTAGATCTCTTTCTTGGGTAGTAGCACCTAATATGGAACCTAACATTGTGTAACTACAGCATGGGTTATTTTTCCCTATATGCATCACCTTGCACTTATCCACATTAAATTTCATCTGCCATTTTGATGCCCAATTTTCCAGTCTCACAAGGTCTTCCTGCAATTTATCACAATCTGCTTGTGATTTAACTACTCTGAACAATTTTGTATCTGCAAATTTGATTATCTCACTCGTCGTATTTCTTTCCAGATCATTTATAAATATATTGAAAAGTAAGGGTCCCAATACAGATCCCTGAGGCACTCCACTGCCCACTGCCCACTCCCTTCCACTGCCCACTCCCTTCCTCTCCTAGCACCTCCCTGGCAGCAGGCGCACAGGAGAGGTGGCTGTCAGTGTGGGCTGGGAAAATGGACGCTCAATCTACAAGCGTTCGTTTACTCCTGCTACCGGCATATACACACACAAGATACACGGCCTGGACCGTCCAGAATTTTATTTTTAATAAATACTGCTTTATTTGGTTCCTCCTACTTAGTATCGCTTCAATACTATTAGGAAGAATCTCAGAAAGCAGGATTTTTCTTTTTTTACAATGCACCCTTGAATGTGGTATAGCTTACACCAGCCCTGGGCTGGCGTAAAATCTGCCGAGTTGCAAGCACGCATTGGCCGTGCAAAAAATGTATTGGATCACGGGGGTAGCTAATAGCCTCATCTACATGGATTTCCACGTAATGAGCGCTACTAGCTAAGCGGAGATTTGGACGCATTAATCCCCATATTGGAGCTTAATTATGCGTTGAGTGAAAAAGAATTTTCTCTGATTAGTCTTAATTGTGCTACTTGCTAATTTCATGGAGTGCCCCCTAGTCCTTCTCTAATCCAAAAGAGTAAATAACCAATTCACATTTACCTGGTTCAAGTCCTTTCATGATTTTAAACACCTCTATCATATCCCCCCTCAGCCGTCTCTTTTCCAAGCTGAACAGCCCTAACCTCTTTAGCCTTTCCTCACAGGGGAGCTGTTCCATCCCCTTTATCATTTTGGTAGCCCTTCTCTGTACCTTCTCCATCGTAACTATATCTTTTTTGAAATGTGGTGACCAGAATTGTACACAGTATTCAAGGTGCGGTCTCCCCATGGAGCGATACAGAGGCATTATGACATCCACCATTTTATTTGCCATTCCCTTCCTAATAATTTGTAACATTCTGTTTGCTTTTTTTGACAGCCACAGCACACTGAACCAATGATTTCAATGTATTATCTTTTTTGATGCCTAGATTTCTTTCCTGGGTGGTAACTCCTAATGGGGAACCTAACATCGTGTAACTACAGCATGAGTTATTTTTCCCTATATGCATCACTTTGCTTTTGTCCACATTAAATTTCATCTGCCATTTGGATTCCAGTCTTGCAAGGTCCTCCTGTAATGTATCACAATCTGCTTGTGATTTAACTACTCTGCATAATTTTGTGTCATCCGCAAATTTGATCACCTCACTCATCGTATTCATTTCCAGATCATTTATAAATATATTAAAAAGCACTGGTCCTAGAACAGATCCCTGAGGCACTCCACTGTTTACCTTTTTCCACTGTGAAAACAGACCCTTTAATCCTACTTGCTGTTTCCTTTTAACCAGTTTGCAATCCACAAAAAGACATCCGCCTCCTATCCCATGACTTTAGTTTTCTTAGAAGCTCTCATGAGAGACTCTGTCAAACACCTTCTAATATTCCAAATACACCACATCTACTGGTTCATCTTTGTCCACATGTTTATTTACCCCTTCATAAAAATGTAGGAGATTTATAAAGCAAGACTTCTCTTGGGTAAGTTCTTGTTGGTTGTGTTCCATTAAACCATACCTATCTAAATGTACTGTGATTTTATTCTTTATAACAGTTTCTATGATTTTTCCTTGCACTGAAGTCAGGTTCACTGGTCTATAGTTTCCCATATCTCCTCTGGAGCCCTTTTTAAATATCGGGGTTACATTGTCCATCCTCCAGTCTTCAGGTATAATGGACATTTTTAATGATAGGTTACACATTTTTACTAATAGGTCTAAAATACTTGTGTGTGATGGGGACAGAGCCACTGCATGTGAGAGAATGCCTGAATATGTGTGAGTGTGTGAAAGAGAGAGCACCATTGAATGTGAGAAAGTGCCTAAAAATGTGTGTGTTTGTGTGGAGAGAGCCACTGAATGTAAGAGAGTGTCTGAGTATGTGTGAATGTGTGTGTGAGGGAGATAGAACCACTAAGTGTGAGAGTTCCTGGGGGGAATGAGAGAGCCACTGAGTGTGGGATAGTACCTGGGTGGATGTATGGGAGGGAGAGAGAGAGACACACACAGGGAGTGTGAGTTGTGTTTATGTGTGTATAAGAAGTGGAGAGAGCTAGTGAGTGTGAGAGCATGCCTTTGTGTGTATGTGTATGAAGAAGAGAGAACCACTAAATGTGAGAGAGTGCCTTTGTCTGTATCTGTGAGTGGGTGTGTGAAGAAGAAAGAGAACCACTGAGTATGTGTGTGTGAGTTAAGAGTGTGTTTATGAAGGAGAGAAAGAGGATAAAGATTTTACACCTTCCCCCGACCCCCAACTAATCCAGGACAATCTCAAGGTGACTGCAAATCAAAAGTTCCCAGGTATAGAGAGCAGAGGATTTTTTTTTTATCCCTGCTCTTTCCTGGGTAGGGTTGTTGCTGTTTGAGTTCTGGGAGTTAGTGTTGTTTTTATATGGCAGATTTTTCTCTTTATTTATTTATTTTTTATATACCGATGTTCGATTTTGCATATCACATCGGTTTACAGACAACTGAGTGTTGCAGGAAACGGGGAGTTTCCTTTTATCAAATACATTGAACGTTCCTCTTGGGGTAAACTGTATTTTTGTCAGGCTGTGATAGCTATTATTGGAGTTATGTAAGCATTATCCCAAAATACTGTATGTGAGCTAGTGAGACAATATCGGTCCCGTCTTTGGATGTGACTCTGTCTGATCTGACATCTGAAGAAGGGGCCTGTGTACTTTCAAAAGCTCGTGTACAATATTTTTAGGCAAAGGTATTTATTTTGCAGGTATTTTTAGGCAGCCTGGCTTGTTCTTTTTACCTAATAGGTGGTGCATTGATGTTATAGGGCTTGATGTAATATTTGCATTGTTGCCTTTTTATATGCAAGGTTTTTACTCTTAGGACTGGCAGTTAGTGCTGCTTTGGTATGGGAGGTTTAGTATATTGTAATTGTGTATTCGTGGCTTTCTGAGGGCCAAGCCCACACCCATTTCATATTACAAAAACCCGAACGCCATATGGGTTCCAACTGTCTTTTGTATGTTGGGGAAAGGGGACAGAGGACACAAGACTGCTGAAGGGTTTGGGAGGGAGTATGGGAGGGTAGAGGGAACGGAGAGGGCAAGATTGTTGGTAGCTCGGGGTGGAGGGGAGGGGGGAGTTGGAAGTGGAAAGGGGGCTGAGTTGAGCAAGACTGAATCCCCAGCTATAAATGTCACCGCACGCCACTGCTCGAGTCCCCCTGCGCACGACCTTCCCAGTTCTGTCCTTCTGCTGGCCTGGAACCCGGTACCTTCTGAAACAGGGACGGGCCTGCTCTCTGACGCTTTTTGAAAACCACTCTCTCATTCCCTGTGTTTTCCAGGCCCCTTTGTGGCTCTGTTTCTGTCATGTCTCATTGTCCTTGGGACTTTCAAAGTGTTGGGAATTGCTTTATTTCTAAAACACCTGCTAGAATATTTTTAATGGCAAAGTTAAGCTGCCTTTGGGATCTGATTAGCAGACTTTGCTTGGGCTCCCTGGGCATCCCATGAACTATTTGTAAATTGTGTGAAGTTTGGTATTCAGGGAATGAGTACTCCTAGTAGTCCTGCTGAAGAGCGGGGCCTTTGCTCTGCCGTGCCCGGAGAAAGGAACTGAGCTGCTGCTGATGCCATCTCAGGCTGGTTTCCGGGACTTCCTGCCCTGGCTTAGCTATGTCAGGATTCCAATGCCCAGCTGTGAAAGAGCAGGCAGTTGGCAGCTGTGGCATTTTGGCCTCCTGCAGACTCCACAGCACAGAGCTGCTGTGCCAAACCTGGCCTGTGGCTTCCTGTCAGATACTATACTGTACGTCCTGGCTGGGATTCTCAGTTATTTTCTTACTTCTCATATCACCTCTCCTTCCGTCTGTGCCTTCTTTTGGATGATCTAAGGCGGCTTGAGGAGCAGTCAAATGCTTGGCAGTTAAGATTTAATGCGACAATGGAAGTGCAGAGTCATGCATTTGAGGTGCAGGAATCCGAGGGAGCACTGCATCACATGAAGTGAGAGACTGATATGCAGAAACCAGGAGTGATCATGTAGTATGATCTCAAGGTAGTGAATCAGTGTCATAAGGCGGGTGGCGGGATCCAAGGTGTTGCGACTGTTGCTGCCCAACGTCTAAACTCCGCCCTCCTTACCTCTCTGGTGACTCCTCCTGTGGTTGACGGACGTTTGGCTGCCGCGGCGACTGCCTGCCGTCCTCTCCGGCGTCCCCGGACCGGCTTGGGCACTGCCTCCTGCCTTGCTGTTCAGCTGCCTTAGGGTGCGCGCGCCACGTGGCCCTGCTCCAAGTACCTTCTGTGGCGCGAACCTCAGGATTGTCCCCCTGTGATGACATCATGCATCCAGGATACAAAAGGTCTACGCGATTGCTAGCTAATCGAGTTAGCAAAGGTTTCCTCACAGATGGGATTCGCTCTCCGTACCTTGCAACTCTGCCTCCTTTGGACCTACTCTATTTAGGGTACCCGCTCCTCAGGGGCCTCTCTCTCTTTCTTATCTTTCAGGTCGCAGTCTGGAACCGGTACTCGCTCCTCGAGGGCCCATGTTCCTAGACTCACTACTTGGACTCCACTTCTGCCAGGAAGACACCGCTGCCTATAACATCTGTGAGTTACCATCTCTATCTCTCAGAGCTATTCCCTGGGACCAGGTACTCGCTCCTCGAGGGCCTGCTTTTACTCCAGCTCCTGTGCTCCTCACTGACAGACCGCTGCATGAGTACATTACCAATGAGGCTCTATTCCTGAACTCTGCATATCCTGCTACTACTCACAATCTCAGTTTCTCTCTATTACAGCACAGCCATTGTGGGATTGCTGTTCCAGAGCCTGAGGGACTACAAGCCCAACCGGGCTACTTTCCAGCTCACTACTGCCACCTCTGGTGGTTCACTAATCCTGTATAATAAAAGAACTAGAGTGTGTGTGTGTGTGTGTGTGTGTGTGTGTGTGTGTGTGTCTCCTACGCTGAGCCTGACCTGTGGCCCCTCACGGGACTTCCCCCCGTGGGCGTGGTCACCTGCCACAGGTCCAGGGATCCACCCAAAACCCTTACAAATAATAACACAAGGGGATGCTAGGGTGCATAATCAGCAGGGAAAAAAAAAGGAAAAGAAAAGGCGGCAATGCTCATTGGTGAGACCTCATCTAGAGTATTGTGTCCAGTTCTGGAGGCCATGCCTGCAAGAGAGCATAGACAGGCTGGAGGCAGTCCACGGAAAGTCTACCAAAATGGGACAGGGTCTGAACCAAAAGCTACATGAGATGAGACTTAGGAACCTACGGTAAATATGCATTCTATAAAGGAGAGACATGGGGAGTATGATAGGGACAGCACTCAGGTAAACACAAGAAGCAAACCTTTTCCAGTAGAAAGAATGCTGTAGTGTCTCTAGAGCAAGAGGCCATAGTATGAGGCTCCAGGTGGGTACACTCAGGGTAGCATCAGAAAATATATTCTTCACCCAAAAGATTATGGATGCATGGAATCCCAGCAGATTTGGTGGAAACAAAAGCAGTAATGGAATTTAAAAAAAAAAAAGCATGGGGCAAGCATAGAGAATCCCTACTGGTGAAATGAAAGCCAGAGATTAACTGGGGTCTATGGCAATGCAGCAGGAGTAAAACTGAGCAGACTAGAAGGGCCTATGCTCTCTATCTGCCATCATATTCTATGGGAGGGTAGGAGCAGAGTTGAGAAGCTGCAGTTTTGCAAGCAACTCACCCTTCACTCCCTCAAGAGCAGAGGCAAGGGAAGCGATGATAAGGACAAAATAAAAGTGAATAATGGAAGCAAGCCTGTACTGCAGGCTACAGCTCCTCAGAAACCAGGTACTGCTCTGCAAGGCCCCAGGAGCCTAGGAGCCTGGATGTTCTGGCAACAGCCTTGCTAATTCTGGCAGCTGTTTAGATTATTACAAAGATTGGTAGCAAGACATTGGGGGGGGGGGGTCTGAGTGTTGGATTAAGTGTGGGATGTTGTATGCTTATCTACCCTGGATGGTGAACAACCAATGAAGAAGAAAATAAAATCTGACCTTGTTAAGGAAAGACATCCTGCAAGCAGTCAAGCTTCTTCTTCTGCCAGCCGAGATATATACATACATTGTGGATAAGAATAACTGGGCAGACTGGATGGCTCATTTGGTCTTTTTCCATTGTCATCTACTATTTCACTTGTTGCTGCTCTTTGCAGTCTGAAAAGTTTGTAAATAAAGGGGCAAGCGCTACCGTAGGAATGTGCTTTTTGCTGAAATGAAAAGGGGAATTTTAATAACATTTTCTGTTTCAGTTTCAAAAGGAAAGGAAAACCAAACACAATTTAGATAGTTTTTTGTTTTGAAGTTGCTACCTTTACAAAGAAAGCCTCCCAGTCCAGGTCCCTTCTTCTGCCCACAAAACCCAAATAAATAAAAGACACCCTCCCCCCCTCAACCTCTCCCTTCTGACCCCTTCTTACCCCATCTGCAGGACTTTCACTGGCAGGAGCCATCCTCGGGCAGCAGCTGTACAACATAATGACTCGACTGGTGATCATTTTGAAAATCCACAGCTATGGGGCAGGAGAGACTAAAATGAGTTCCCTAAAATTCCCATCTAAATTCTGGCCAGAATATTGACATACGATTTCCCACTTCAACCTCACATGATTGCCCAATGCTTTTGATTATTGATGGGTAGAGAAAATGTCAAGAGCCTGGGTGTTGTATTCGATTCTCAGTTCTCCTTGGAATGTCAAGTTCAAAATGTAAGAAAATATGGCATTTTTCCATCTCTCTAGACGTACACATCTAGGGTCCCTATTTAGATAGAGAGGCAATGGCATCCACAATCTATGCCTTGGTACTATCTTGTTTGGGCTACTGTAACTCTACCTAAAAAGACTCTGTGCAACCTACAATTGGTTCAAAACGCAAGCAGCCTGCCTCTTGCCAAATCTCTGGAAATATGAGCAAATCACACCACTCTTATAGTCATTTCATTGGGTTACCACTTGACTTTCATTGATTTTTTTTGAATGTAATTTTTTTTTTTAATTTGATCCACAGAAATTCTGCTCTGTTTGAGAGAGCGTCTAGTTCAGTATAGGCCTGGGTATTGCTTGCGCTTGTCGGAAGATCGTTGAAAATTCCTGTCTAAGCGAGATTAAATTTGTTTCTACAGGGAAGAGCTTTTTCTGTTTTTATCCTATCTTGTGGAATCTGTTTCTGAAGGAAATTCAATCTGTAAATGTAAAGGATTTATCTATTTTTTTTAGAAAACCCATTAAGACACAGTTATTTCAAAAGGCTTTTAATCTATCTTAATTACTGTTCATGCTTGTTTGTAGTCTATAGGGAGTGGATGTGGATTTAAACTGTGATAGACCCTTGATCTACACCAGGGAATTTTATGTTAAAAAAAAGTTGTTTTGTGTTGATTTTTTATTTGTAATATTGTTGTAAACTTGCCTTGAGCATTTTCTGTAATGAAAGGGCAGTTTAAATAAAAGGTACTGCCGTTGCTAATGAGATGAATTTCTATGCAATCCTGTGGTGATAACGCAGTTGCAGGATGTTTGGGGAATCTGTGATGATTTTCCAGCACTCCACATGGATCAGGTGATCGCTTTGCCTCATGGAGATTGAGGGGGGGGGGGGGGGGGGGGAAAAACATCGTTAAAACCTCACCACAACAACATAAAATTGCCTCTCTACTTGGAATAAAATTGCGACCAGTCTTCGGGTTAAATTCAGTTTGCCAAATGCAATAGGAGGTAAGGACTATTGCAATACTGTTCACCTAGCTAGATATAAAACAAAACCAAGATTTATCTAAAAATCATCTAATTTGCCCTTGCTACAGAATAAGAAAAGGCTATGCTTATTTCAAATTTACTGGATTAGGGATTTCTTACCAGGGCAGCCCAATAGCAAACTCCCTTTTTCCCAAATCTTCAGCCTTTACAAGCTGAAACTCATGGATCTAATTCATGAATCCTCATTCTGACCTTCTCTGTCTCTCGAAAAGAAGAAAAACCTCATGTTTTGTTCCCAGATTTCAAAGAGACAGTTGTGATTGGTTACAAGTCTCCTTAGTATTCCGTCCCTTGCCTGTTATTGGCTACAGGAGGACATAGGTAATGGACTGCTGAACTGAGCTTTGATGTAAAAGTCCACTGTTCATTAATTGAACCTTCAAAAGAAAACTTGAGCTAACCATGGTTACTATGGCACTCAGCCATATAAACATTTGTTTCTCTCCTGCTGTCAGCATTTCCTCTGTAACTAGAAAAAAAATACAATTTTCACTAAAATTAACTTTAGCCCGGCATAGGAAGAAACAGTTTTAAATGCTCCTAAGTCACTGATTTATATTCCTATAACTGCTCTTGCCTCATTGTTGGATGCCCTCATCTTTGACTTGGGATATTTACCTATCAGCATGAGCAATGGTGCTTAGCATAGCCTAGCTGATGGTTAAAATATTTGGGGATTCAGCTCAGCTTTTTTTTTTTTGTTGTAACTGTGATTTTCCAGAATAACCTCAGTTAAGCGACTGAAGTCCGTTCTAAACAAGGATCTTGGCTAGGGATAGGCCCAGGGTGAGAATGGCTAAGTGTGGTTACAGGAAATAAAGGCCTAGAGACGGTCCGGCGGGCATTAATGCATCTCTGTTGATCACGTGGGGAGCATACAAGTAATACCGCTCATGCCTGCACTTTCCAGTCTTGTCCTGGACCTCCCAGGAATCAATTGCCAGACAGAAATTCCTTGTCGCAGCTTTTTCCTGTTGAGATAGCTCACAGTAGGCCTGCTGGTGACAGTGAGGCCACTCCAAGCTATCAGGCACCCACTAAGGCTCAACAAGCTGGTGGTAAACAGCCTACTGGGGATCTCCTTAAACTGAGTGAGTGGTGCAGAAAGGGGAACCTGCACACTGCATGCAGTACATATAAGGCTGTTTTATTAAAACAATGACAAAATGCTGCAAAAACAGCTTCCAGCAGAAGAGAGCAGCTACCATCCTGGTAGTGGGTGCTACCTACCTAACCCTATTCGCTTTTCCTTTCTATGGATAAGCAGGGCTGCCACTTCTCTGCAAGTCAGCTGATCAGGCTGATCCAGTACTGGTTTTGCTCCCATGACATGCAGGAAGATGTAGTTCTGAGTTTCTTGAGAAAAGGACTACATTTCCCTGCTTGCAATGGGGCAAAATCAGGACTAGATCGGCCTGTTTGGATTGGCCTGAGTGACAGTGACGTCATCCAACGGCGCCAAGATGGGCACTGATCTCTCAAGCTCATTCTATAGATTTTTCTTGAGCATGCGTGGTAGATTCGCAGCATTAAACCACTGCAAGAGCCTCACCCCTTCTTGGTCAGTCATGTCTGCAGCTGCTACAATAGTCAGAATAAGAAACAACAAGAACACCAAACAATAACCTTCCGGGCAGGAGGGAGTGAACATGTGACTACTTGTCCCTCTGTCCACGGAAAACACCTGTTATAGGTGAGCAACTTCGCTTTTTCCGTGGACAAGCAGGACAACAGTCATATAACTGAGTGGCGTCATCCGAGTTGGTAAGAGCAGGCCCCGGGTGGACATGCTGTCGCAATCCTTGCACAAAGTGGAATCATGGTTCGGACACAGACAAAGGAGGCAGAGGAAGCGTTGATCTCTGCTAGCCATCTTTTTGAAGCATTGGGAGTAGAGTTTGAAGGGCACAAACACCCTTTTTGGAACGACCGTCTTCAGACATGAGGAAAGCAGCGGCAATGCGGAGAGATGGTAGTAGCCAACTGCATGGGATGGCGGACAGAAAGAGAGTGACCCAGAAGGGGCGAGGCTGGCACAAATTTGCTGCACATGCCCAAGAAAAATCTAGAATCTGCTTGAGAGATCAGTGCCCGACTCGGCACTGTCAGTTGACATCACCCAGTTGTGTGACTGCTGTCTGGCTTGACCACGGAAAACCAGATGACTCCATGTCATCTAGGACAGGCAGAGGCGACTCAATGCATGTAAGGAATTGTAGTTTGGAGTCCCTCCCCCCCCCAGGAAAATGTAGGAACTAATCTCCCAACATGCAGCGGGGCAAAAGCAGGACTGATTCGGCCTGTCCCAGGTGACATGGAGCTGGTTGTTGCTTTTTTTTTTTTGTTATGAACTGGTACGGAGTACAGAATGAAGGCAGTAACACGTTCATCAAATCTAACCCTGTCCAAGCCAAGGGCGCCCTGCGAGAACAAATCCCCTCCATGCCCCTGGGAACAGCAGGGAAATGGGGAACTGCTGGAGGAGGTGCGGCGTTTCTGTACAATGCACTGAGCATCTTTTTTTTTGGGGGGGGGGGGGAAGGAGGGGTGGTGTGCAAGTTTCAAAGACGTTGCCTACTTGTGCTCAACGCTGTCTGCTCTGTCTCATGTAAGGCAGGAGGAACGAGTGTGTGTTTATTTTTCCTTCCCCAGTGAGGGAGCCGTCAGTGTCCAGGAATAAAGTAGAATATGCCTGCCCCCACCCCGGTGATCACTGTAGTAGGGTCTGGGCCCTGCAGCACTTTACTGCGGTTGCCCTGCCCTTTTATCTGCAGAACGCCCTCCTCTCTACCACACCTATCTCTTCCTCCCCAGCTTGCAAAGACCACGTGGCAGGCCTACTGACAACAGCTTGTACCCCTCTCCCCCCCCCCCCCCAGCAGCCATGTGTTGTTCCACTGTCCTTTAAGGGGGTCAGGGGCTGCAATTTCTATTCAGGAAAATCTAAATGTTCTCCATTGTACAGGCAGCCGTGACCGCAGCAGACAATAGTGTCAGAGCGCACGGCTGGCTTCACCGAGGCTTCAGCTCATGAACAGCAGTCCCAATTCCTGGCCCCCACTTCCACCACAAGACTACAAGTTCATAGATGCAATAGGGGCAAAAGCAGAACTGGCTCAGCCTGCCCCTGCCGACCTGGAACTCCCTATTGCAGGGGATGAGCTGCTCTGGATGAGCCTTTGGATGACCTGTCAGCGAGCTTTTAGGAGGCTGGAAGACTGCCCGAGTGCATCAGACACTTCCATCAGCCACAAGAATCCCTCAGCTCCTCTGCCATCTCAGCCACCCTCAGCCTTTCCCCAACCACGCTTCCTTCCTGACATTACTGCTTTGGGTCACCCCCTCCTCCCCCCCCAAGCTTCTCATTTCTTCCTCACCCTCTGACACTGCTGAAAATGCCAAGGGAGTGAAAGGCTGATTATGCTGATCGCATAGCTGGATTCGTTTCAAAGAGGCCGTTGAGCATGAATTTTGGAGACCACGTAGGTCCCCCGCCCCTCCCCTTCAGATGTGCCAGCAAGACTAAAGGAGAGAGGCACATCCACAGCAGGATGCAATTTTTATTTTTTATTTTTTTTGCAGAAATTTTCTGAGGGGGAAACTGAAAGGAAAACTCAGAGAACGGTGCCAGGACCGATGCCAGCAGCTGCATCAAATTAAACTACAGCCAAACAATATTAATTAATTTTGAAAACCTTTTCCTGTTAAGACAGGGAGGCGGCTGAGATTTTTGCTCGTGGATGGAAACAGAGCACGAACTGGGAAGGAAAGCGCATGAACGGCAGCGGTGCCACGGGGAGAAGGCAGCGTGTCCTAGGTCACTCTGGCGGCGACCTTGGCCAGAGTCAGGTTGCCTCCCAATGCCTCAGGTACCCATTTGGGGGGGGGGGGGGGGCAGGGATTAATCACACCTGCCTGTAAATTGCGTGGGGGCCCTAGAAATACCAAACTAGAGAGCCACTGTAGGAGGAAAATAAAGGTTAGGCTGGGGATATGAGACAGGCTGGGTGGCACAGGCGGCAGGCCGGGCATTCTTTTGAACATTACAGCTGTGCTTTTTATAGAAGGAAGCGCCAGCTCAGATGCCACCCAGAGCAGAGGACGGAGGGGGGAGAAGGAGGAGAGGAGAGGCGACCTTCAAAAACCAGCAAACCTAGTTTTCAATCCCTCAGACTGCAGCCTAGCAATATTTTCTTGTCTGATTAACTTGCAACTTTCCAATCAAAGCGCCGAAACCTGCACCTTTGGAAACGCAATGCCGCAGGGCAACGTGGACGGATGGAGAGCTGCCGGAGGAGGCCCGGCGTTCCCCTACCATGCACTGTGCATCTTGGGTGCAGATTTCAAAGAGGTCGCCCCTACTGCCAAGCTGCAGCTCCTCCCATTTCCCGCCTTTTAAATCTTGGGGTGGGGGGGGGGGGTACATGCACTCCTTGAGGGTGGGAAACGAGGCACTTTGCACTTTGTAACTTCATTGGCCTTGAAAGTTAAGCAAGCACTGGCCTGCACTAGGACGACACCATTTCTTGGCCACCCTCCTATACCCAATTAAAGGTCCAAGCTCTGTAACCAAAGTGATTCTTCTTGTGCCAAAGTTTCCTCTCAGGCAGCAAAAAAATATATTTGGGGTCGGGCTGGGATGGAGTCGCTTCCGGGCATCCATTTTTGGTGCCTCCCTGAATGCTGGAGCAAACGAATTGAAAGAGCTTACACGCATGCGTGCTTGTGTTATTAGGCATGAATTTCTGCACGCTTTTGGCAACTGTCGTGCCTGCTTCCCAGTTGCCAGCTTGGGCTAATTTAACTGCTTTTGCTCTCTGCTCAGACTGAGCTGCCAAAAAAAAGGTGGCTTTGAAGGTGACATAACAGTCACCCACGTTACTTTTCAGGCCCGCCGTGTAAATCTTTAGGAAATCCGCCCTTTACGGGTCGAGAGGCAGACAGTGAGTTTCCTGTTTACTGTAAGTTGCACCGTGTTTTTTCTCTAGAGACAGGGAGATTGTGCTGATTGCTATGAATTCACGTGACTTGCAGTCACTTCCACAAAATGCTGCACCACCGGCAGCTCAAGGAATGGAAGCAGGCACGCACACGGAAGAAAAAGGAATGCATTTCACACAAAACCCCTTCTGAGGCCCGGTGTCTCGGGGGGGTAAGTGCTGTGCACTGTCATGTAGAAAGTCCCCAGTGCGATCCCCAAGCGCAGTGTTCTGCTTCCCGGATCGACCAGGGCTGGGGTTGCTGTGGCGACCACATTCACAGTGCCCCCTGGAGGGTGGGGAGGGGGGAGTCATGGTCATCGCCTAAGGGTAACACTAACAACAGTGGCCGGATTCAGGGCCCATGATTGCAGGGTTCTAGAAAGAGCCCTGGTTCAATGCCCTGGCCTAGGACGATCACTGCAATAACGTAAGTTGGGAGAGGATGTAACACGGGGGAGGGGGCGAATATCCCCAAATAGCTGCAAATGAAGGCTCCTGTGCCAGAATGCAGCCCTGCTTCTGACTGAGTTGCAAGTGCAAAGGGCAGGGCAGGGTTTAAAATGTCACATCATTGCTGCCCTATTGCATGCAGGGAGTTGTAGTTAAGGGTTCCCTAAGGAAAGAAGAAACTTCAGCTGCACGTATGCAGTGGTGGTGGTGGTGGGAACCAGGATTGGAGCAGGTTCTTTACATTGACCTGTGGCAACCCTCTTACTGGACCATCGGAAGAATTGTCCAAAACTGATGATGTGCAGGGAGGTTGGGAGCTCACGCATGCTCCAGACCATCATCACCTTTGGATAGTTTTTATATCAGGTGCTAAGGGTTCTCGGAACCTAAAGAGGATCCAGTTCTCTCCAGAATAAATAGAGCCACAACAAATCTGTGCTATAAACAGCCACAAGCTTCAGTCGCCGCACTTATCATGATAGCCCTTGGCTACGAAGATCTTTCACCTGCAAGGGCCCGAGGGCTGAGAAAAGGAGGAGACCCATGATCTTCAGGGGTTCAAAGGGCGGCAGGATAGCAAGGTCAGCCTGGACGTGCCCTCGTGGCAGCGAAGCTAATTACACACTTGGATGTGTTGCAGGGTTCATCCAAAACTCGCTGAATCGTCATCCAATTTGATCAATAATTACTCTATCCACGAGGACAGGATTTGTCCCAGTGCCTCGGAGGCCACATTCTCACTTGAAGGGAAATCAAGGGGCAGAGTCTAAAGCTGTCTTTCCTTTTTGGCCTTTAAGTTTGGATTGTTTCCCCCCCCCCCCCCCCTTTCTTGACAATAGGGGATTAATTTCACTAAAAGCATATAAGATAAAATGAAGCTAAAATGTGAAAAAAAAAATAGATTCTATTTGAGAAATTTTAATATTTATTTAGTTGATGCACTTTTAGGCACTTCAAAGTGGATTACATTCTGGTACCGTAGGGTATGTCCCTGTTCCCAGAGGGCTCACACTCTTACCAGGTCATTCATCAAAATGCTTTATGGCGTTAACACCATAATGCATGCAATAATAGAGTTAGCACACATGCACATTTTTGGAAGATCAGGGAGGAGTTTGCTGTACTAATTTGCGATAAATTTTTAAAAGTGCATTTTGGCCATTTGAGACCCTCACAGTGTGCAACTATTTATATCTCTATAGGAGGGCCATCTAATAGGTTGAGGAGAGGTGGTGGTGGTTGAGGGGCCAGTTTCTCATGTTCAAACAGCACAGGTCACATTGGTGAAGATTTGGAGTCAGGAAAGTCTCACAAAGATTACATCTTGTACTATGTTATCCAGGGGCGGATTGGCCTATTGGGGGATCGGGCATCCCCAGGGGGGCCGGTCGCGCTAGTCACGTGGTCTGCCGAGCGTGGCTGTGACAGAGCTGTGCTCGGCAGACCATGTGGTATCTCCTGGGCGGGTCTTCATCGGGAATCCGCCGCTGATGTTCTCTCACCCTAGCTTGATGGTACCCTGTTATATAGTCCATCAAGAACATAGTAGAAATGGCATTCTTTGTGAGACTTTCCTCACTCCAAATGACACCAAATCTTCACCAATGTGACCTGTGCTGTTCGCATTCTCACTCTACATGAGAAACTGGCCCCTAAACCACCACCAACACCTCCGAATTGAATCCTGGCTTGCAGCTCACTGCTCTATCAGACCACTCGTTTGGTTTCTACCACACTGTCACTTAAACCCATGAAATAAGCTTTTCATTTAGAGAGGAAACTGGGGGTTAGCAATTTCCTCCTGCTCCTTTGGGGCTTCCAGCTCAGTGGGAGCAGGGCCTTGAATTCAGTGCTAAGAGGCTTCACCTGCAACTACCTGGGGATTTATTTTCCCTATTTTGTATCCTTCCTGAACTCACGTGAAGTGATGGTTCTTGGCCAGGGGCCACACATGGGGACTTCTGGAATGCTGCAATCATGAGCCCTAACTCTGGCCACTAGGTGATCCTCTTGTGCAATGACTGGGAGTCTCCTCCTGACAGGAGCTTCTAAATAGGACAGCCACCAACCATGGAAGACCTGGACTGATGTGTAGGGGGTTCCCCTTCCACTGACGTGGTCGGCTGGGGAAGAGAGTGCCCCCCACTCCTCTCCAATGAAGCAACTAGCCGCTGGGTGTGGAAGGGCTGCACCAAAGCTCAATCCTGGTAATACGGTACGGCATTGCTCCCACCCCCCCAGTCTGATACCGCAAGTAGGTGCCCGTCTTGCCCATCCATCCATCCCGATGGCCTAGGCTATGATTGCTGCCTCAGCAGTGCATCCAGCCCAGGACGCAATAGTCCTGACCTGGGAGTCAAATCCATGCCCTCTGCCTGGCAGTACCACGCCTGAGCTACCAGGCTGGCCCTTTATGTACTTTGAAAGTAGCAGTCCCGGTACCGGTTTTCCTGTCTGTGTTTTCTTTTTCTCACTCTCCGTTGGTGCTAGCTATAGGGGAAGAAAGCCTTGGTCTTTGGGGGGGCCCTGCTCCTGCGAGGTGTCATCTCAGACCATCTTCCGTTTTCCCATGCTCCCTGTGGTTCGTACAGAAGTTGAAATTTCCATGGCAGTCCCGGTGCGGTAGCGCTTCAGAACCTTTGAGGTTCTGTGTGGCTGTCCCAGCCCAAAAGGTGGGAAACGGAATCGGTGACGGCGCTCTCTGAAACGACACAGGCTAAAAATGTCACTCACCGAATTAGGGATGGTCCTGGCCGCTGCTGGAATTATGCACAACAGAGCTTGGAGATTTATTTGTTTCCCTTCAGGATTCAATAAAGTACCAGAAGGAAGAGTTTTCCATAGAATGAAAAACCCAAAGACAATGGATCATCATCATAATTTAATGTTTTATTTATAATTCATCTTTCATGACACTTCAAAGTGGATTGCACTCAGGCACCGTAGGTTATCTCCTTGTCCCCCAAATGGCTTAGAATATAAGGGGATGACATAATAAGGTGCGCTTGGCCGTTTAACCCTCAGTTGTGCACACATTTTTTCGGGCGCAAACACTTCTGCAGATGAAGCAAGGAGCTTTGCGATCAAAAAATGTGCAGACAACAATGTGGGGTACATTTTAAAAGACAGCGCGTGTGCGTACTTTTGTTCGCGCATCAGGCACGAACAAAAGTACGCTGGATTTTATAAGATACGCGTGTAGCCGCAATTATCTTATAAAATCCGGGGTCGGCGTGCAAGGGGGTGCACATTTGTGCAACTTGGGTGCGCCGAGCCCTGTGCGTGCTGCCTGTTCCCTCCGAGGCCGCTCCGAAATCGGAGCGGCCTCAGAGGGAACTTTCCTTCCACACACACCCCCCCCCCTGCACCTTCCTCTCCCTTCCCCTATCTAACCCACCCTCCTGGCCCTATTGAGACCCCCCCCAACACCTTTATCTGAAAAGTTACCACTGCCTCCGGGCAGTAGTAACTTACGCGTGCCGGCACTCGGCCACGCCCCCGGACCACCCACACACCCCCAATCCGAAAACATGCCCCCTGGCCACACCCCGACCGCCCCTTTTTGCAAGCCCTGGGACTTACGCGCGTCCCGGGGCGTGCGCAGGGTTTTTTTTTTAAAAGGGTTACGCGCGTACCTTATGCGCGTAACCCTTTTAAAATCCGGCCCTGTGTGTTTAGGTTAGCGACCTTGCATGGAAATCCCATTAGTTATTCCCCACCCCACCCCCCAATGCAGGGAGGTGCGCTGGGTTCCTTTATGTTTTCTTACCACTTAACTCAGTCTGAGGTGGAGTAAAGTTTCTAGGGCTAACGTTAGCCCATGGGCAGACGATGAAGTTCCGATTAATCTAGATTTTCTGCGCTGCAGTCACATTTTGTGCACACATATATATATATTTTTTTTTTTTACATGGAAAATGTGATTTGTGCACATAATCCATGTTTTCTGCACATAAAATTTGTCATGGGCATCAATCATGTTTTACTGTGCTCTAAGCCGTTCCCCTTTGGGCACATTTTCTGATTTGTTTGCGTTTTTTAAACTCCCAATGCATTAGCAGACCATGAGTTTACTGGAGCAGGAGTTAAAAAAAAAAAAAAAAAAAGTAAACTTGTGTGTTAAGAAAGTGAGCACTGAATTTCAGCACAGGGTTCCAACGCTCAGCTTTTTACCTCAGCCCCTAAAGTCTGTAGCTGTGAAGCTGAAGGGAGGGAAGCTCAGAGGGAGTGTGAGAAAAAAAAGGTTTTTCACTTAGAGGGTGGTGGACTCCTGAGGCAGAACAGTGAACAGAGGCCAAGGGGGGCCTTGGTGGGGGAGGGGAGAAGGCCCTCGACCTGTGAACTCTGTAGGGTATGGGGCTGCCTGGATAGCAACTTGTGCTTAGTGGTTTCAGTTTCCAGCTGTAGCCTTCAGGCAGTGCTGCCTTGGGTGTCTCCCCCGTGACATTTGCTCACATACATCGGGCGGAGCCATGCTCTCCCTGTTCCAGGACAGAATGTACCGGGCCTCTCACAGGGACACACCCCTCCTCTACCCTCACAATTACTTCAAGAGCTGATTCACTGGTGGGTGTAGGGGGGGGGGGAGGTCCCACTCACAGCCAGGTGTGGAAATGCGGCTTCTGCACAGAACGCCTTCCCTGCCCTCACCAAAAAGAAAAATAATAATAACACACAAAGAGCGAGCTGCTCTGCTAATACAGGGGGGATGATGGGACTTCCCTCTCCTTAAAGGTTCTTCACATCAGACAAACAAAAGTGCCTGCAAACATAGTGGACACATGATTCTTGCTGTCTGTTTTTGTGATTTTAGCCTCGGTCACCAGGACTGCATCCCAGCTACTTAAAATTAGAGAAAAAAAAAGTTTCTCAATGCCCTCTCCCTCTTCTCCCCTCCCTGGACAATCACATCTACCTCCAAACCTGTTCCTCTGTTTTTACTTAACCATCACTTCCCTAAGTGCGGTTCAGCCATTTCTGATCCAAGCATGAGGTAAGTACATGGCAGAGACAGAGTCGCCATTTTTCTTAAAGGTGCTTGCATTACAAAATGTCTATAAAGGCTGCAAGAGTGGACAGCAGTTACATCACGAGCCTCGGAGACTTGTGCTGCTCACTCGTTTCACATTTGTGCTTTTTGGGGTAGATTTTATAAATATGCACACACTCGTACTTTTGTTCGTGCACCAGGCGCGAACAAGAGTATGCGGGATTTCAACAGATACGCGCGTAGCCGCGCGTATCCATTAAAATCCAGGGTCAGCGCACGAAAGGCTGCCCAAAATCGGCAGCCTGTGCGCGCCGAGCCACTCAGCCTGCCTCCGTTCCCACCGAGGCTGCTCCGAAATCAAAGAGGCCTCAGAGGGAACTTTCCTTCGGCCTCCCCCCACCTTCCCTTCCATTCCCCTACCTAACCCACCCCCCCGGCCCTATCTAAACCCCCCCTACCTTTGTTGTACAAGTTACGCCTGCTTTGCGCATGTTGGGCCGGCTGCCGGCGCATCAGGGTCCGGTCCGGGGGCTGATCCGGAGGCCACGCCCCCCGGAACGCTCCCGATGATGCGCCGGCGGCGACACGCCCCCTCGAAACGCCCCCTCCCCCCAAGGAAAGCCCTGGGACGTACGCGCATCCCGGGGCTTGCGCGCGCCACCGCACCTACTCATCATAGGCTCGGCGTGCGCAGGGGGAGTTTGGGCCAGGTTTTCGGGGGGTACGCGCGTACCCCTTTGAAAATCTGGCCCTTTGTGAACATTAGAAAAAGAAAATTGAAAGAGGGGGGAGGATTTAATTACATTATCCCAACTATATCAATGCACTCTACAGGGATCTACAAAGCAGTACAGTAAACGGTCAAGAAAAGCTACGGATGTGAAAAAACAAAGCAAGACCAGAGCCTTGGAAAGAAGAAGATTTATTGATTGAATATATACGGCTCGACCCTGGCCAAAGCTTCGCCTTTTTTTTTTTTTTTTTTTTTAAGGCTGCATCAGGGGCTCTAGGAATAAAATTTTAATATTAGAAATAGTAGTAAAACAAAACCCAATATTTGATAGCAATTAGGAGATGATTTAAACAGTTAAAAGCTACAGTTAAAAAATTAATACGGAGGCTGACAGGTTACATAGTAAATTCAAGAGCAGAGAAAAGACCTTGTATCTGTAAAAATTACCTTCATTCAAGCTAAATAAAGAATACATCTCCGGGCACCATATATGAATAAGGGATGAATACACTAAAAATAAAAACACAAAGTTAAAAAAAACAGTAAAAGATAAAAATTTAAAAAAATCAAAAAAAATCTTAGAAATTAAGAAGTCTCATAAGACATAAAAGAAAAAATTTAAAAATAAGAAAATATTAAATATTAAAAAATAATGGATAAAAAGATTATATTACCTTGTTTGATCTCTTGTTATGTAAATTAGTGGCTAATCCTAAAAAAAAATGGGCAAGTAAAAAGTATTCCATTTCAAAAGCTGTGACATCATATCCTTTCAAATATCAGTAATTTTACCAATGTATAGTTGCCATCAAAACTGAAATTAAAACAAAAAGTGAATTAAATTAGAAAGTTACTAAAAATAAATTTAAAACTGAAATTAAAATAAGTAAAATAAATCTTCTAGTATTAAGAGAGTTCCAAATTGTGTTGGCACAAAATGTTTCTCTTAGAAACAAACGTTTTGTCACAGTCATTCTTTTTCGATACTTCATATAATTTATATAACAGGCAGCTATCAATAAATCTTCTTCTTTCCAAGGCCCCGGTCTTGCTTTGTTCTCTACAGGGATCTCGCAGGGGATTCGTTGAGGGTCTGATTTTACTAAAGCCATGCGCTTAGTTGGCAGCTATAAATTGTATCTCATTAATGTGTTTTAATGGCCGATTCCGAAGCAGCTGACATTAGGGTGAATGGAGTGGACTTTGCTAATGTGTAGTAGTGCACGTTAGTTAAATTAGCCCCAAGATCAGTAGTGACACCAAACCCTGTGCACCGATATAAATTCCTATGGACGGACACACACTGGAGGCTACTTGCAGAGAGTCCACATTGGTATAAAGATTGGAGGTACTTTTTACTTGCAGACTCTGCACCAATTTAAATTAAAAAAAAAAAAAAAAAAAGTATGCACATATTTTCGTGTTGAAATTTGCCACAGGTACAAAGCATCTGTGGACTTTTGCACCTGCCTGTTTGGTGCAGGTACTTTTTTCTAGAGAAAGTATCATGTGCGTAGACCTGAAATTGTTGTCTAGTTATTTTCTTACCAACCAAAATAACCCCCTACCCTCCCAGAAACCTTCCTTTCAATAGGAACGATTGATCTTAGCACAGTTGTAACTCATATTTTCATGGATTTTTAAGTGTGTTGAAACAGGATTTTTAGCATGGGAAAAGTCTGTGCTAAAACATGAGTTAAAATCCACATGTGGATACCTGCAAAACCCATGTTAATGAAGGTATTAGCTATTACTCAGCAATGCAGGGAGGTGCATTAAAAGGTCTGATTGCTTAGTGCACATTTTTTTTTTTAATACAGGAAATTTAACTCCTGGGTCAGAGGTGGAATAAAAATTAACTCACATTTCACGTGTCCATTTTATTCTACTGCTGTGTCCCGAGTGGAAGTGTCGTCTAGCTGCTTCTCTATGACGTACACCTTTTCATGTTGCTTGCATACTGTTTGCAGCTAAAGGCAAGAAACAGTGACTTCGAAGAACAAAAAAGAAACAGGGATGAGAGAGAAAGAAGGTACATTGAGGAAGAAAGGAGGTGGTGAGAGGATCAGGCTGTCCTAGCTCAAGCTACTGTCAGACAGGCAGGCAGGCAGCGTATACTCTGCCTGAGGACAGTACTGCTGGGATTACCGGAGACAGATGTGATCCGACGTTAAAGACTGAGCTCCGAGGCAATTCTGTCTCTCTATGAAGCAATTAGAAATGATATTGATCCTCTAACTGATCATTGACATATCATATTAAGCTTGGTCAAGCTTCTCCGTACTTTGCATTTTCTCGCCACTGGCTCATTCCACACTGACTGTAGTGGGTGGAATGGACCGGCCGTTTTCAAGTGCAGCCTCTCTTCTAGTGTGCTGAGAAGGCAGGAGTCAGACTTGGTCCTGGGGTGGCTTTTCCAATGGTGGAATGGAGGGAAGACCTTCAGGCCTAAGGCATTGGGTGAAAAGCTTTGAAGTGGATGTTATCTCAGAATGGTTGGATGGATGTAAGTGCCAACAATAGTCATACTGGACACTTGATTTACTGTACCATTTCTTTGAGGGTTATCAGCTGCTACCATGCATATCTCCTTACTGTTACATTTATGTTCACGCACAATCTCTGTTCTCTTTGCTCCGTGGATCATTTGATATCCTCCTCTCCAGTCTATGAAGAATAAGGCCCTCAGCCTGAGCTGAGGTGCACAATCTTCTCCATCTTCCCACATACTATATAATCCTTTCCAATTCATCTCTCGTGTCTCCTCACATTCATCCAAATGGACCATTACAATGAGATCTACATCCAGCTGAAATAATGCTGGGAAAAGCCAGATAAGGCCCCAATTATATGCCAGATTCTTGTTCCACTCTGGATCATTGGATATCTTATTTTATTTATTTATTTATTTATTTATTTATTTATTTAGAGTTTTTAATATACCGGCATTCATGATACAATCATATCATGCTGGTTTACAATTAACAGGGCGTGTAAGCAGAACTAGAAACTGCAACAAGTGACGAGAAAACACTTCTTTCTCTCAGCCTCATATGTGAAACAAATAGTACTTGCTTGATCCTGGGTGTAGTTTCCAAAAATCTGTTGAATAAAATACTAGAGAGATGTGCACGTAATAAATTGTGGAGTTTTTTTCCCATTTTGTTGTGTTAGGGTGTTTTGGTTTTGGTTTCATTAATTTAATTAAATAAAATAAACATAAGGAGGGTAATTTCCAGTAGCCTGTGTAGAGTTAAAACCTTTGGGTAAAAAGACTTTAGCAGACTTTAGCTGTAATTTTTAAAGCACAATTATGCACATAAATCTGTTTGGAAAATTCACAGGTTGTACCAGGTATGCGTAGGGACATTTGGGAGCAGGGGTAATGTATCATGCCTGCTTTTGAAAATCAAAAGTATGCAAATAAATACTGATCAAGCCGCAACCCCATCTCCCAGGATGCCTACTTAGTATGCACATAAAAGCCTACACAAATCTGTTCCGTGCAGACTTTTACACGGATATCAGCTGAGGCTATTTTGGAAAGGTCATTTATGGTGTAAATCCAACATTTATGCACATTAGTGGCTTTTAAGAATTGCCCCCTAAATTTAACTCTCCTCCCAAAAATGAAAAATAAATGTTTCCCTGGCTTCCCTAAACCATGCTTATCCTTTCAGCAGGTGGGTCTGAGGTAGAAATGGGCAGGAGCAATCCCCAGTGGCTCCTGACTCTGCTGGCTTCCAATGTGAAAATGTCCATTTTGTTTTACAGCCACATGCCTGGATCAACTTAGGTCAACCAGCCTTGCTGTACTGTATTGTGGGATGCTGAGAACCAATAGCCCCTGCCCAGCTGTGCTAGTCAGATCTATAATCCTGGCCCTGGACTGAAAGAATGTTAAGAACATAAGAACTTGCCATACTGGGTCAGACCAAGGGTCCATCAAGCCCAGCATCCTGTTTCCAACAGAGGCCAAACCAGGCCACAAGAACCTGGCTATTACCCAAACACTAAGAAGATCCCATGCTACTGATGCAATTAATAGCAGTGGCTATTCCCTAAGTAAACTTGATTAATAGCCGTTAATGGACTTCTCCTCCAAGAACCTATCCAAACCTTTTTGGAACCCAGCTACACTAACTGCACTAACCACATCCTCTGGCAACAAATTCCAGAGCTTTATTGTGCGTTGAGTGAAAAAGAATTTTCTCCGATTAGTCTTAAATGTGCTACTTGCTAACCATGGAATGCCCCCTAATCCTTCTATTATTCGAAAGTGTAAATAACCGATTCACATCTACTCTTAAACATGGTTATTGATCAATCAAGCTACCTTACCAACAAGAGACTCCTGTAACCACACTCAGTTCTTTACTTATTGTGTGCTTGGGGAACTTGCTTTGTCTTTCGTTGTTTTTGATCAGAGAAACTCTTTTCTCTTAATGTGCTCGTCCCATGACTTCTGTCTCTGAGTTCAAAGTGACCATGTTTTCTCTTCTCTTTCATTTCATGTATTTAAGCTTAACATCCCGCTTGATCAAACATGTTACCCAAGCAGTGGAAAAGATAAAAAAAAAACCCCCACAATCATAACCACCAAAATTAACAAATATAAACATAATAGCAACACATAAAATTAATATAAACATAAACAAAACAATCAAATTCACAGTTCCATCCTTAATTAAGACTCTGATCTACATAATTTAAACAAACATATAAGGCTCTCAACAGGCAACAAATCAGATGTTATCAAATGACTCATTAAAGAACCAGGACTTCATGTCCTTCCTGAATTTCAGATAATCCAGAATTGAATGAATGAATGTCAGATAGTAAAGTGTTCCATAGTGACGGAGCCTGAAAACTAAATATTCACTGGTGGATTCTAAACAAATAACAGAAGGGATGTGAAGCAACCCAGCCTGAGAAGAATGTAATATCCTTGAAGGTATATAAGGAATAATCAATTTAGAAAAATAAGAAGGAAAACCAGAAGAGAGCATGAGAAACAATACAGAGTACTTTAAACAAAATTCTGTAAATGACTGGAAGCCAATGTAATGATTTAAAAGTTGGAAAAATGTGACTGTATTTGCGCAAGCCTAAAATCAGCCTGGCAGCCACATTCTGCATCAATTGCAAATGTTTCAACAGAATATTAGAGACTCCCAACAATAAAGAATTACAGTATTCAATCTGTGAGATCACAAAAGCATGGACTAAAGACTTAAAATCTTTTGTTTCCAATAAAGGATGAAGTTTCCTGATATATTTCAAAGAGAAACAATATTTTGGAACTGTAGAAGAAATAATATTAGTCATAGAAAGAGAAGAATCTAACTTTACCCCCAAGGAAACTACTGCAGACTTCAAAGGTGCTACAGTTGGGAAAAAAAGACTTTGAGCTAAACCAAACCGCCTCAGATTTCAAAGGATTAACTTGCAATCTATGGTCTGTCAACCAAGCAGCTACCCTATCTAAACAAGTGTTGAAAGAAGACACAATCAATGGCAGTTTTCCCCTCAAAAAAAGGCTGTTATCTGGAAATCATCTGCATAAAATGAAGGCGAAAGTCCATGTCTTGAATCAAAATGGCCAGAGGAGAAACAAAAATATTAAACAGTAATGGAGACAAAATGGAGTCCTGAGGAACTTCAAATAGAAATTGAATCTCACTAGAAACCTTATCGTTCCAATCCACCTGAAAAGAACATTCTGAAAGAAAAGGGGAGAACCAGTCCAGGGTCTTGGTTTGCAATACCAATTTCACGCAGTCTTAAAAGAAAGACTGATGAGCTCCTTGGGGCAGTTGCTGTCCTGTATTCCTTCCTCTACCTTCCTGATCTGCTCAGTTGGCCTTTGCAAGACCATCAGATGCTTCCCTGGATCCTCCTCGTCTTCCATCTCTCTTTCCTTGGGTCTTCCCTGCAGTGCATGTCATGCCTTCTTTCCAAATCTTTTGCCTAATCAGCTGCACGCTGGCCATATCTGTACTCCCTGAGCACCTTTTCCATGCAGTGTTCTACCAAGTGAAACAAAAAAGATAGAACAATATATGAATTTCCAACGTCACTAAGGAGAATATGAACCAGACCTTGTATCTTAAAGAGCCTTCATGAGCTGTAAAGACTTCAGGACTCAAAGGGTTCAGAATTTACGGCATCAATGACCAAATGTGTAAAGAGCTCCTCTCCCTGCTACGTCCCCACCACTGAAGAATGCAGGCCACTGAGTTCGGGGACCCCTTTGTACTGAAAGGCTGTTGCTGGTACTTTATAATTAAGCCTGTTTGACCTCCCTCTAAAATACATTCAGAGGGGACCAGAAGATTCACCTCATCACAAAATGCCCAACCGGAGTGAAAGATCCAAAGCAACCCAGCTCCGTGCATGTGTGTTCCTGCGCAATTGGTTTCCTAGAATAAGGCCTCATTTATCCCCTCCCCAAGCACCAACGCTTTCAGAGTAACCTTTCCCTGTAAGCAGCATCTCAGGGAGTTTAATTACCTTTCAGAGAATCAGGGGAGCTTTTCAACTGGGGAAAAATAAAAGAAAGAAAAAAAGAGTCAGGAAGAGAGATGACATTCTCTCTGTGGATCACGCTCCTTTCCAGTGTTAAAGAATGTGGTTTTGGGCCCCCCCGAAGAAGTTCAATGAACGACAGTGAGAATTAAAAAAAAAAAAAAAAATCTAACCCTTCTTCATTAAGAACCCAACGTCTCAGGGAGGAATGCGGAACGCAGCCTTGGGGAAATCTGGAAAACTGCTCATTTCAGCTCTGGTCCATCGGAGGTACATGTCTCTTCTGCTTTGTAGTTTATGGTACATTCGCTTATTATTTTCCTTTTCATGGAACTGCCATATCTGAGCCCTATAATTAGCAGCCTGATGTCATTTTATTCAATTACCTGGGTCTGCACTTCCCATCTACTGCATGGACCAACATAATGAGTATCGTGCTGAGCATACCCGCAACAAAACCAAGTGGCTGAGCCAGCACGCTAGCCGAGGGCTGTGTCGAGGCATCAGCTGTCTCCCTGGGTCTGTTCGCACAGTCCTCTGGCAGTCAGTCCCCCGCCATTCACCCACAGTGCACCATGACCTGACCTAGGTCAGCCCTGGCAGGTTGCTCCAATCATGGTTTTGTCCCATTGTATCTACTGATTTGCACTTCCATTTTGTCTAGGGGACGCAGAGCTCTAAGTGTATTTTCAATATGAGCAGAATAAAAAAAAGATCATAAATAAATAACACACATGCAATGGGGGCAGATAACATTGACCTGGATCAGGTGGTAACCCTCTCTTCTCAGGATCGCCACCTGGTCCTAGTCACAAACAGGTAGGTCAAATCTAATTTTTTTAGCTTCCATTTCAAAGTTAGATTTGTAGTTTTTTTGTTTTGTTTTGTTTTAATTTTTTCAGAACTGAGACAATTCTGGGATGCTTTGAAACAGGAGCTGGAAAAGTAGAACTTCAAAGTTAATATATGCGCATAAGTTTGCTTTCAACAGTTTTGGTAAACTTTCCCATTATGCAGGAAGTTTGGAAACCACCCTTCCTATCATTTTGTCAGACAAAGAAACAGCCTTTTGGAATGGCTTTTCTATTTTTTAGGTCTATATTGAGAAAGCAGATGAGTGGCAACATTATCCAAGTACACTTACCTGGATATCTTTAGCCAAATATTCAGCATGAGGGGAGAAAAATCAGGAGACCCCCATCCGGAGTTTCCACACCAGAACACAGGTGAAGTCAAGATTCAACATGGACTCAGCTACTGGAATAATATGATGGAAAAATATGGAATGATTTTGAAGCGATAATGGATTCTGATATTGTTCAAGTAATATCTAAACTTGATTCCTCCTCATGTCCTCTAAACTCTTGTTCCACAACTTTATTAAAACTAATTAGAAATGAAACCTCTGGATTTATTGCTAAATTGACAAATTCATCTCATGGTACACTTCCTGACTCCTTAAAATGGGCCTCAATTCATCCGATCCTTAAAAAAAACCTTCAATGGATTCAGCCATACTACTATCAAATTATCATCCTAACTCATCATTACCATACCGTAGCAAAATCATTGAAAGCACAGTTCTCCAACAGCTTGCACACTTCCTTGACTCGCGTGATATTCTGCACCAATGCCAGTATGGTTTCCACAAACACCATAAAACTGAGACACTTCTACTTTCCCGTTTTGACACCATTAGATGTGGTTTTGATCGCAGAGTCTCCTTTGCTCTTTTCTGCAGCTTTTGACACTATAGATCATACCATTCTTTTGACTCAACTTCAATCCTTGGTACTATTATTATTATAATCCATGTTTCTGTATTATTAATTTATTGTTTTATGTTAATTTATAGTTTGTAATTTTGTTAACTTATTGTTCAATTACTTAATTCTGTCCTATCTTCCGACATCCATGTTTTTACTCTCCCTGTTTTAATGTAACTTCTCTTTTCCACTTATACGTTAATTGGTTTTTCCCCTTGTTCTAATGTAAACCTGGTACGATAAGACCTGGTCTTGAGTGTCGGTATAGTAAAAGAAGTTAAATAAAATAAATAAATAATACTATACTATCCTGATTTTCTTCCTATCTTTCTAATCGACCATGCCAACTCAGGGTTGAAGCCGAAACTTCCACGTGGATCCCACTGAGCTGCGGTGTGCACCAAGGCTTGGCTTTATCTGCCATATTATTCAACATCTTCTGTCGTCTTCTTGCCAGCCTTGGAGTACATTCTAAGTTATATGCAATGATATCTTTCCTTACCATCGAGGATACCCCGATTCCAAGCCCCTTCCTGGAGGGACATTTCCAAAGACTCAGAATACTCAAACCCAGTCTCACGTAACACTGGAAGAATCAGGACACTTTGTGTTTGCATCTATTGATTCTTTTAAGAGGAGTTACAGCAAACGTTATTTTGAACACCCATCCAGTGAGTCCTGCCTGGTTTGTAAATGTTACCTTCCTCAAAGAGCTATGGTAACACACACACACACACACACACACACACACACGGGAGAACACTATTGGCTGGGCCAAGAAAGTTTGCCTTCACCCCCATAGAAAGGACCCACACCTTGGGGATACAGGAAAGAGGAATGAGAAATATGAGGACAGCCCCAGTTATAAATTCTTTTATGGTCCTTCAGGATATATGCCATCCGCCAAGAAAGAGTTACATCTAAATGGCCTGCCACTGATCCCCCCACACCTATACCTTCTAAAAAACAAAAAAAACATACACAGTAGGCCACCACCCCTCCCACCTCCCAAAAGCATGCTTGGATCCACATGGCAGGAGGATAAGCTCTTCTCTCCTCCCACAGGGTGAATATGTAAGTTATGGTACAGCTAACTGGTACTGGTGCTCACATATTCATTTACTGACTTCACTCCTCTGCTGACAGGTCAGCTTCACAGATAGAAAGTTCTGCACAGGAACTGGTCAACTGTCAGTGAGGCTGACCAATAAGCAGAGGAGTGAAGTCAGTAAATGAATATAACATAACATAGTAATGTCGGCAGAAAAGGTCAAAATGCTCCTTCCAGTCTGCCCAAACTTATCCCTATGTTTCTCTTGAGTAGCAACTGTTGCTCCATGCAGTTATCCCCAAGCCTAGCTACATTTCTGCTAGCAACATTTTTACTGAGTGATGAGCCTTCTTAAAACTTCAGACACTCAGACCGATACAGTACAGTGCGCTCCGGCGGAGCCCACTGTTAGCTCGCATGTTTTCGACGCGCTATTTTTACCCCTTATACAGTAAGGGGTAATAGCGCATCAAAAACGCACGACCAACCCCCCAAAAGCTAATAGCGCCCGCAACATGCAAATGCATGTTGATGGCCCTATTAGTTATTCCCACGCGATACAGAAAGTAAAATGTGCAGCCAAGCGGCACATTTTACTTTCAGAAATTAACGCCTACCCAAAGGCTGGCATTAATTTTGGCCGGCACCGGAAAAGTGTACAGAAAAGCAGTAAAAGTAAAAAAAAAAAAAAAAATCTGCCCGTGGCCTGCGGGTCGGAAGATGGATGCTCAATTTTGCCGGCGTCCGTTTTCCGAACTTGTAGCTGTCAGCTGGTTCAAGAACCAACACCGGTAAAATTGAGCATCGGCTGTCAAACCCGCTGAAGGCTGCCGCTTCTGTCAAACAAAGAGGCGCTAGGGACGCACTACTGTCCCTAGCACCTCCTTTTACCATGGGCCCTCATTTGCATGTTGTTCCCTCCTGAATCGCGTGCACAGGAGAGCGGGTGCTCGCCGGCTCTACCGCGACTTTTACTGAATCGACCCGATTGATGTTTGACGTGCTTTGCTTATGGACTTGGCCTTAGAAGCAGTCCTGTGCCTTTTATTTATATCTGCATATCAGTACCCCAGACCATAAAAGTCAGGGCCCATGTTGATTGTCATCTGAATCCAATTCCTCTTCCATGCTTCCTCTCCCTCCACCACTGCCATCAAAGCAAAGAGCAGTTGCGTCAAAAGCTTCAAGGCTTATTGGTTAAGGATAGCAATCCCATGCCTTCTATTAATGATAGTAACTGCTGCTCCATGCAGGTTACCCCTATACTTATCAGTTCCCCAGACCATAAAAGACTGGCCCCTCATTTGTTGTTGTCTGAATTCAATTCCCCTTTTCTCCCTGCCCAATTAAAGCTGAGAGCAATGTTGCAGCTACATCAAAAGCATCAAGGCTTATTGGTTGAGGTAACCACCGCACCAGAAAGTTACTCCCATGTATTCTTTCTTCTTTTCCATGCTCTAGCCTTTAGGGATCCTTAATGTTAATCCACAGAAACACAGAAATGATGGCATAAAAGGACCAAATGGTCCATCCAGTCTGCCCAGCAAGCTTATGGTAGCATCTGCCACACAATACAAGTCACCTCCACACTTTTCATTTTCCCAGACCATCAAAGACAGGACTCTTGTTGGTTGCTGTTTGAGTCCAATTCCCCATCACCTCTTGCTGTTGAAGCAGAGCAATGTTGGAGTTGCATCAAAAGTTTCAGGCTTGTTGGTTAAGGTTAGTAACAGCCACATCAGCAAGTTACCCCATGCTCATTTGTTTTCCCAGACTGTAAAATTCAATGTCCTTGTTGGTTGCTGTCTGAATCTAAATTCTCCTTTTCCTCTTTTCTCCCTGCCATTGAAGCAGAGAAGCAATAATGGAGTTGCATCAACAGTATGAAGGCTTATTGGTTAGAAGTCGTAACCGCCACACCAGCAAGTTACCCCCATGCACTCATTTCTTCATTTCCATCCTCTAGACTAGGGGGATCCACAGTGTTTATCCCATGCCCCTTTGAAATCTTTCACCAATTTTGTCTTCACCACCTCCTCCGGAAGAGCATTCCAGGCATCCACCACCTTCTCTGTGAAGAAATATTTCCTGACATTGGTTCTGCATTGTCCTCCCTGGAGCTTCATTTCGTGACCCCTAGTTCTACTGATTTATTTCCAACGGCAAAGGTTTGTTGTTGATTGTGCATCATTAAAACTTTTCAGGTATCTGAAGGTCTGTCATATATTCCCTGCACCTCTTCTCCTCCAGGGTATACATATTTAGAACCTTCAACCTCTCCTCATAGGTCTTCCAATACAGACCCCACACCATTCGTTGCCCTTCACTGGACCACCTCCATCCTGTCTCTATCTTTTTTGAGATATGGGCTCCAGAACTGAACCAGTACGCCAGGCAAGGCCTCACCAAGAACCTGTACAAGGGCATCTTCACCTCCTTTTTCTTACTGGTTATTCCTATTTCAATGCAGCCCAGCATTCTTCCAGCTTTAACTATTGCCTTGTCACATTGCTTCTCCATCTTCAGATTGCCAGACACTAACACACTGAGGTCCCTCTCTCAGTCCGTGCACATCAGTCTTTCACACCCCAGCATGTACAACTCTTTTGGATTACCACATCACAGATGCTTGACTTTGTACTTAATGGCATTGAATCCCAGCTTTCCAACCTCCTCTCTGCTACCACTCTTGTGAAGCAGGACCACCACTGCTCTTCTCCAATCTCGTAGCACTACTCCTGTTTCCAGGGATCTATTGAACAGGTCCTTCAGTGGACCCACCAGGATATCTGAGTTCCCATTGTATCCTGGGATGTACCTCATCCAGCCCCATGGCCTCATCAACTTTCAGTTTTCCTAGCTCTTCCCCTATATTCCCAAAATGGAGTTTTGTCTACCCCATTTCCATCTATGGTCTTGTCAACTAGCAACGGTCCTTCTTCATAATAATTTTTAGTGAGCACTGAAGTATTTGTTTAATATTTCTGCCATTTCTTCATCTGTCTACACCATGCTCCTTGTCACCTTTCAATTTCCCTTCTTATTCTGATATGTCTGAAAAATGTTTTGTCACCTCTCTATACTACTTTGGCCATCCTTTCTTCTGCTTGACCTTTTGCTTTCCTGATTTCTTTCTTCATCTCCCTCAGTTTCCCCAGGTACTCTTCCCAGTGTTTCTCTTTTTGGGATCCTTTGTACTTCTTGAACACTGTTCTTGTTACCTTTATTTTTTCAGCCATCGCCTTTGAAAACCAAATTGGTTTCTTTTCCTTGTACATTTGTTTACTTTTCTAACATCTAGATTTGTTGCCTCTGTAATAGCTCCTTTTAATTTGGCCCATTGTTGTTCCACTTCGCCCATTTTCTCCCAAGTTCTTCCTCCAAGTGCAACCCCATTTTGTCAAAATGCATATTTTTGAAATTCAAAATTTGGGTCTTTGTGCGACTTCTCTTTATCTTATTTGTGATATCAGACCATACTGTCTGATGATCAATGATGCTTAGGTGGGCACCTACCCAGATATTTTATTTATTTAGATTTTTATATTCTGCTTTTCAGTACTTCAAAGTGTCTATCAAAGCAAATTACATTCAGGTACTATAGATATATATATATATATATATATATATATATATATTTTTTTTTTAACATAAAGTATGTTATCCGAGGAGAACATATATTCTATAAATTACACTCCAACAAATAATCTAGACTCTCTGTTACACAACAATATCAGGGGGGAGTTCCTATTGCAAGCAAAACACTCATACATAATTTTAAACCAAACATTGAGAGATTAAGGAGTATACACCATTTTTCCTACAATACGAAGATGATGTTATT
Source organism: Rhinatrema bivittatum (assembly GCF_901001135.1). NCBI lineage: Eukaryota > Metazoa > Chordata > Amphibia > Gymnophiona > Rhinatrematidae > Rhinatrema > Rhinatrema bivittatum. The sequence goes on from NC_042626.1 coordinate 50,051,286, forward strand.
ACTCTGTCTCATTACTCCTACGGCTCTCCAAGTATTTCTCTAACTGTTCAGGTTCATAATAAACAAATCTTACACCTTCCACTTTCATTATACATTTACAAGGAAATCTAATGTTTATCTGAATCCCAAAAGTTCTGGCCTGATTTGCAAGAACTAGAAATTTTTTACGTCTTATCTGAGTCTCTTTAGAGACATCAGGGTATACCCATAATTTTTCCCCTAGGTACAAACAAGATCTTTTATTTAGATATAATTTTAATATATCATCTCTATCTTCCGTTGACTGAAATTTCACCAGTAAAGTTCCTCGCATTTCTATTTGAGATCTATAAGAAGTCTCTATTAACTCAGTAACATTTAATGCCACATCTTCTTGTAATAAATCTCCATTTGCTTGATCTTCTTCTTCGGTAAAAAGTATGCCTTTAAAATCTTTGGAAACTTATCCGATGGTAATAACAGAATTTCTTGAAAATAATTCTTGAATTGTTCTTTCGGTGAAGTCATTTTACACTTCGGAAAATTCAATATCCTTAGGTACTATAGATATTTACATTAGACACATTACTCCCCATTAGTGAGCACTAGATCGAGTGTCACTCCCTCCCTCCTGAGTTCCATTACCATTTTTTGAGCAGAGCCCCTCGAAGGGCATTCACTATCTCTCAACTTCTTGCAGATTCTGCAGAAGGGATATTCCAATCCACATTCAGCAGATTAAAATCTCCAGTGATCAACACTTATTTCTTCTTTCCCACCTTTTGGATGTCTTTCACCAAATCGTGATCCAGTTGGAGGCCTGTAGACCACATCAATGTAAATGGAAGAACATAAGAAGGAGTTAATAAACATGTGGATAAAGGTGAACCGGTAGATGTAGTGTACTTGGATTTTCAGAAGGCGTTTGACAAAGTTCCTCATGAGAGGCTTCTAGGAAAAGTAAAAAGTCATGGGATAGGTGGCGATGTCCTTTCGTGGATTACAAACTGGTTAAAAGACAGGAAACAGAGAGTAGGATTAAATGGACAATTTTCTCAGTGAAAGGGAGTGGACAGTGGAGTGCCTCAGGGATCTGTATTGGGACCCTTACTTTTCAATATATTTATAAATGATCTGGAAAGAAATACGACGAGTGAGATAATCAAATTTGCAGATGACACAAAATTGTTCAGAGTAGTTAAATCACAAGCAGATTGTGATAAATTGCAGGAAGACCTTGTGAGACTGGAAAATTGGGCATCAAAATGGCAGATGAAATTTAATGTGGATAAGTGCAAGGTGATGCATATAGGGAAAAATAACCCATGCTATAGTTACACGATGTTAGGTTCCATATTAGGAGCTTCCACCCAGGAAAAAGATCTAGGCATCATAGTGGATAATACTTTAAAATCGTCGGCTCAGTGTGCTGCAGCAGTCAAAAAAGCAAACAGAATGTTAGGAATTATTAGGAAGGGAATGGTTAATAAAACAGAAAATGTCATAATGCCTCTATATCGCTCCATGGTGAGACCGCACCTTGAATACTGTGTACAATTCTGGTCACCGCATCTCAAAAGATATATAGCTGTGATGGAGAAGGTACAGAGAAGGGCAACCAAAATGATAAAGGGGATGGAACAGCTCCCCTATGAGGAAAGGCTGAAGAGGTTAGGGCTGTTCAGCTTGGAGAAGAGACGGCTGAGGGGGGATATGATAGAGATGTTTAAAATCATGAGAGGTCTAGAACGGGTAGATGTGAATCGGTTATTTACTCTTTCAGATAATAGAAAGACTAGGGGGCACTCCATGAAGTTGGCAAGTAGCACATTTAAGACTAATCGGAGAAAATTCTTTTTCACTCAACGCACAATAAAGCTCTGGAATTTGTTGCCAGAGGATGTGGTTAGTGCAGTTAGTGTAGCTGGGTTCAAAAAAGGTTTGGATAAGTTCTTGGAGGAGAAGTCCATTAATGGCTATTAATCAATTTTACTTAGGGAATAGCCACTGCTATTAATTGCATCAGTAGCATGGGATCTTCTTAGTGTTTGGGTAATTGCCAGGTTCTTGTGGCCTGGTTTTGGCCTCTGTTGGAAACAGGATGCTGGGCTTGATGGACCCTTGGTCTGACCCAGCATGGCAATTTCTTATGTTCTTATGTTATGTCTAGAGCTTAGATCTATATAGATGGTATATTAAGCTTGAATAAACATAAGTTATTTGTTGGAAAACAGTGACACCCTGTGGAAATTCAGATAAGTGAATAGAAGACTTGTCTTAAAGCTTAGTTAAGCAATACATTTTCTATTCAGCCCTGTAGCCAACAACAGGTAAGGGACCAAGTAGTAATAAAGCTTCTTAACCAATCACAGCCTCCTCTGAAATCTGAGAATAAAATGTTTGTTTGTTTGATGAAACAGAGTGAGATGGAGTGAGGTATCATGAGGTAGAGCCATGAGTTTCCACTTATAAGGGCTAAGAGGGAAAAAAGGATGTTTCTTTACTACAGGGAGTTTGCTATTGGGCTGCCCTAGTAAGAAATCCCTTATCCAGTAAAGTAAAATAAGCATAGCCTTTTCTTATTCTGCAGGTGAACAGTATTAGAATAGTCCTCACATCCTATAAGTGTCAGGCAAACTAAGTTTAGGGAATAACTGGAAGATTGGTTGCAATTTTATTCAGAGTAGAGGGGGAAATTTATATTATTTTGGAGAAGTTTTGGTGACATTTTTCTATGTGAGACACAGTGATTGCATGGTCTACAGCAAGCACTGTAAGTCATTATGGATTCCCCAAGCATCCTGCAACTGCATCACCCCAGAATTGCAGAAAAATTAATCTAAAGCATTCGATAATCACATGAGGTTGAACTAGAAATGATATGCTAATTATTCTGACCAGAATTTAGATGGGGATTTTAGGAACTAATTTTTAATTTTGCTTGAACTGAGAAATGAGAGAAAAGAGTGAGGGTTTGTGGTTTTCAGTTTATACATTGAAAAAGCTAATTTTTCTTTAATTTTCCAAAGCTAGTAATTATTACTCTTTTCTATAATGCCATGAGTTTCTGTCTTCCTATGGGATAAAAGTCTGAATGTATTATGTAAATATTGTCACGATCACGCCCATCTGCTCAGCATGCTGTGGGGCTTTGCTGGGCTTCAGGCCTCCGGCTTCACTCCTTTGCCACGACCCGTCCACTTGCACAGCTCATGCACAGCGCTGCTATGGACTCCTCACAGCCTCTAGTCAGAGTGCCAGGCCTAGTCCTGGCACTCCCAAACAGTACACAGAGAAAGAGGCTTTTATCACAAAAAGGTTTAATGGAGTCCTGTAGCCTCACCGGCTGCAGCCCTGCATAATGCCTGCTTGATTGTACAAACCCCCAAGCCTAACTGCTTAGGTCCTCCTTAGCAAGCTTAGAAGTAAATAGCATTTTAACCATAATATCCTTTCAACATTTCTTAAACCTCCTTGTCTAAACCTAGGATTTACCATCCCCCAACCTCCCGGTTATTCTAGCTCCATAGAGGAACAGCTGGAGCTTTCCTCTCCCCAGCTTACCTCCATCTCCTCCTCCAGAGACTCTGAGGAGCCGGGCTTTTGTGGCCAGCTCCACCACGGTGGCACGCCCTCTTCCTCAACGTCCATGGACTCTGCTGAGTCATAGGGATCAGTCCCAATTTCCTCCACCTGTTCCTGCTCATCCTCCAGCCAGGGGTCAGGTGTCGGTTCAGAGAACCTGGGAAGTGTAGTCTTTGCTACCTTCCTCAGCGCCCTCCGGTGGCTAGGCTTGGTACTGCCAGCTTCTGCTTTTCTGTGTCCCGGCTGTTTCTGCCCCGGGCCAGGTCGTACTGCAACACAATATGAATGCATTGATTTTGCTTATGTTACATGTGATAGTGATATTTTGTATTCATTTTATTCTATTTTGTTTTTTCTTGCTTGAGCCTCTCCTCCCCATCCTGGAGGGAACCTTTAGTTGTGTTGACATGTTACTCATGCCCATTCTAAATCACACAGCTGAGAGGTGGAGTTATTTATGTGGCTCCTCCCTACAGTGGAGAGGTGTTTACAAATGTCAGCTGGAGGGAAAAGGAGAGCTGGGAAAAAAAGGAGAGTCATAGCAAGAAAAGTAAAAGGGAAAGAAAAAAAAAAAGGTCAGCCAACAGGAGAAAGCAGAGTAGAGAGAACAGTATAATGCAGGGAAAAAGGCAAAAGGTAAACATGTTTATATTTATTTCCCATTTATATATTTGATTATGTGATTGGACGTTTTTAATTATTTTATGTTTTGTTTTTTTTTATATTGTGGCTGTCTGAATGTGCATTATAGAGATTTTTCTCAGGGATGGCACAAATCAGCCTCTACTATTGCGAGCTCCAGATCTTCTTGCTGTGGCAGCTCTATAGATCTCACATCTACCCTCTTCTTTTGCTCACTGCCATAGATCAGGAAGGGCCCCACTCCCCTTTCCTGGCCCCATGTCATAAGCAACAAACTAATTCGGGAGTGGGTTTACTCTATTGCAGTGGTTCCCCATCCCTGTCCTGGGGACCCTCAGCCAGTCAGGTTTTCAGGATATCCACAATGAATATGCATGAGAGAAAATTTGCATGCACTACCTCCATAATATGCAAATTTTCTCTCATGCATATTCATTGTGGTTATCTGTTGCGTTCGTGCCTGTTCTCGCCCTCGCTCCACCCTCCCTACCTTGGTGGCGACTCCCTTCGGGTCTGACGGACAGATGCTGCTGCGGCTTCTCCTCGCCACTTCTCCCCGGAATCCCTGGGCTGGCCTGACGCTGCAGATCCGCCATGTTCCTGATGATGTAAGAGCACGCGCTCCAGAGTTTGTACCGGCAAGGGCGTGAACCTCGGGGGCGTCCCCCTATAGTGACGTCATCCGCTTCCAACTTAAAAGGTCTTTGCTTGCAACTACGAATTGAGTTAGCAAGGTAGGGGGAATTTCTCTCTGCTGCTCTGCCTCCACAAACTTACCTAGGGGTACCCGCTCCTCTGGGGCCCCGCTCTCTCTTCTTGATTTCAGATTGCTAAGACAGGATCCGGTACTCGCTCCTCGAGGGCCTACGTCCCTGAATGCTCAGAAGACTCCTTACTGCCTGGAAGCGATCGCAGACGTCAACACTGTGAGTTCTATTACAGATAGGAACTGGTACTTGCTCCACGAGGGCCTATGTTTCTAAAACCCTTCAAAAACTCTCTTCTATCTCAGAAGCTATCACATACCTATATCTGGTGCATTACTATTTCATATTGCAGATAGGAATCGGTACTCACTCCACGAGGGCCTATGTCCTAAAACCCTCCAAAGACTCTCTTCTATTCCAGAAGCCATCTCATACACAGATATTGTGAGTTCTCATTCCAGACTGCATATAGAAACTAGTACTCACCTACGGCTCCTGTTCCTGAATATACTGAAGACTCTCTGTTGCATAGAAGCCATTACAGATATCTACAATTGTGAGTGTATCATCTACTACTGGTTATGTATCCAGCATACCCTGTCTACTCACTACCTATAGTCTCTCTCTACAGCTCAGCAACCCAGAGATCGCAATTCCAGTATCTGAGGGACTTCAGCCCTGCCGTACACATCAGCTCACTACTGCCACCTCTGGTGTTTCTACTTCCTGTCTAATAAAGAACTATCTGTGTTTGTCTCCATACTCCAGCCTAGCCGGTGGTCCCTCTCAGGATATCCTCCTGGGGGCGCTGTCATCTGCCCAAGGATTCACCAATTTACATTAAAGTGTTCATTCCTTACACTACTAGAGCGGTATCATTACATACTGCCACTCTATGGGGAGATCACTAACTCCATCTACGGAGTACAACGGACTGCTGGCTACGCTCCTCGGGGAGCAGATTCCATAACAGATTGCTGCTACTCCTCTCTGGAGGAACAGATCTACATCAGGTTACTAACTCCTCTCCTCTGGAGGAGCTGATTCCTGCTAACTCCTCCCCGCTGGGGAAGCAGATCCATAACAATAATCCTGAAAACCTGACTGCGTGGGAGGGGGGACCCAAGGACAGGGTTGGGAACCACTGCTCTATTGCATGCAGGGACATGTAGTTCTGATCGTCCCATCCAGTGTATATTTGTGGATTTGTGGCTGAATAGAAAATGTATTGCTTAACTAAGCTTTAAGACACGTCTTCTATTCACCTGTGTTTGAGTAGTGATAGAGGAAGGATCATCGGTTGGCTCCCTTTTTCAAGACAGACTGATCTAATGCTGGTTTTGCCTCAGGGTGTGCATGGGTTAAAAGTTCAGATTTCCTAAGGAAAGCAGGAACTGCATGCACTGGGGCATAACCAGGACTGGCTCAGCTTGCCCTGATGACATGGATCTTGTTGGCACCTAGCCCCCTTCTCTCCCAAGCAAAGGCAGATAAGAAGATCGGAAGGGTAGTCCAGGGAAGGCTGAGAGCAGGTGACAGAGTCGAGTCCACTGTTCCTTTAAGAAGTGCAAGACAAGCCTCCCTGGGCTCCTGCCTTTGTCAGCTGGCACTGGACTGCATCACAGATGAAAGAAGATTCATTCTGTTCCACCCAGCACGCTTGGATTTGAATGCGCTGCGGAAATAAAAAGGCCGGACCGAATTCAGAGCACGTTGCTTTGACCCATCGCCTTCTTCCACACAGTTCAGATTCTGTTTTGGTCTGCCTGCTGGGGTTGCCCAACTGGATCCAGATTTTCAGGATAGACTGATCCAGTCCTGATTTTACCCCATTGCATGCAGGGTCATGTTTAACTTTTTCTAGGGAAGGCAATAGGGAAATCAGCCCCTCCTTCCCATTAATTTAACTGCTCAGGGAGAGAGACATAAGGGATTCCCCCTTTTCTCTATTTCCCCTCTCCTCTACTGCCTCTTTTCCAGAAGAGACACAGCTAAAAGGCTGCACCTACCACCAGAAGAACTGTGGTATCACCAAAAGGCATCCTAATGCATCCCCATGGGATTTGGAGACCACACTGTTTTGGTTTTTTTTCGTGTGAGAGTGGTGCAGACTTTGATCTAATGCCTTTAAAGAGAGCAGGAGTAGCCAACTCCAGTCCTCAAGAGCTGTAAACAGGCCTGGTTTTCAGGATATCCCCAATGAATATGCATGAGATAGATTTATATACAATGGAGGCAGTGCATGCAAATCTATTGTATGCATATTCATTATGGATATCCAGAAAACCAGGCCTGTTTACAGCTCTTGAGGACCAGAGGATTCACCCCTGAAATAAAGAAACAGGGAATTCCAAGTTCATGCATGAAATGCAGTAAAGCCAGGACTGGATCAACTTGTCCTGAAAATCTGGAGCCAGTTGGCAACTATCTACAGTCGGGAGAATTGCTGGACCAGAGGCAGCATGGATTCACCAGGGGAAGATCCTGTCAGACAAATCTGATTAACTTTTTTGACTGGGTAACCAAGGAATTGGATCAAGGAAGAGCACTCGATGTCATCTGCTTGGATTTCAGCAAAGCTTTTGATACGGTCCCGCACAGGAGACTGGTGAATAAAATGAGAAGCTTATGAGTGAGTGCCGAGGTGGTGGCCTGGATTGCAAACTGGTTGACGGACAGAAGACAATGTGTGATGATAAATGGAACTCTCTCTGAAGAGAGCGCGGTTTTAAGCAGAGTGCCGCAAGGATCGGTGTTGGGACCGGTCCTGTTCAATATCTTTGTGAGTGACATTGCGGATGGGATAGAAGGTAAGGTTTGTCTTTTTGCGGATGACACTAAGATCTGCAACAGAGTGGACAAGCTGGTAGGAGTGGAGCGAATGAGATGGGATTTAAGGAAGCTGGAAGAGTGGTCGAAGACATGGCAGCTGAGATTCAATGCCAAGAAGTGCAGAGTCATGCATATGGGGAGAGGAAATTCGAATGAACTGTATTTGATGGGGGGAGAAAGGCTGATGTGCACGGAGCAGGAGAGAGACCTTGGGGTGATAGTGTCTAATGATCTGAAGTTGGCGAAACAATGTGACAAGGCAATAGCTAAAGCCTGGAGTACTGTGTTCAGTTCTGGAGACCGTATCTCTGAAGAGACAGAGACAAGATGGAGGCGGTCCAGAGAAGGGCGACCAAAAAGGTGGAGGGTTTTCATCAAATGACTTATGAGGAGAGAGATGGAAGAATCTAAATATGTACACCCTGGAGGAAAGGAGGAGCAGAGGTGATATGATACCTACTTTCAGATACTTGAAAGGTTTTAATGATCCAAAGACAATGACCAACCTTTTCTGTCGGAAAAAAATCAGCAGAACCAGGGGTCACGATTTGAAGCTCCAGGGAGGAAGACTCAGAACCAATATCATGAAGTATTTCTTCATGGAGAGGGTGGTGGATGCCTGGAACGCCCTTCCGGAGGAAGTGGTGAAGACCAAAACTGTGAAGGATTTCAAAGGGGCGTGGGATAAACACTGTGGATCCATAAAGTCTAGAGGATGTGAATGAAGAGAAGAGGCATGGGGGTGGCTTGCGGGAATGACGGCTACTACCTGGAGATTAATATCCTAATTCAATAAACATACACATGGTTAATGCAACACCAACATTGCTCTATGCTTCAACAGCAAGAGGAAATGTGGAAAAAAGGATTTGCATCCACAAAAAAGCAGGGGAGTAGCTTGCTTGTTACGGCGGTTACTACCCAGAATCAATTAAGCCTGATACTTCACTTGGAATACATATCCAGCGCAGCTCACTGCTTCAATGGCAGGGGGATGAAGAAAAGAGGATTTATATTCAGACAACAACCAATAAGGACTGAATTCACAGGCTGGGTAAACAAGCATGGGAGTAACTTGCTTATTACGGCGGTTACTACCCCTAAACAATTAGCAAGATACTTCACTTAGATGCAGCACCAGCACTGTTATCTATATTGATGGCAGGGGTGGAAGGGAAATAGAACCAAAAAGTTACTTATAAGGGCCAAGAGTAACAGCTAAGTATGAAAAAAATAAGTGTGAAAGCTTGCTGGGCAGACTGGATGGGACGTTTGGTCTTCTTCTACCATCATTTCTATGTTTCTATATGTTTCTACTGGCTGTTACCGCTTATTGACCAAGAACTAGGGATGCCACCTTATCCCAGGTCAAATAAACAGGCTGATCCAGGCCAGGGTTGGCCCCACATCACACACAGATTTCTAGTTCAGATTTATTTTTTTTTTCACATTGATTGCAAAACTATAGTACACACTGGGGAAAAAACCAGGACTGGATCAGTGTGTTTGATTGAAGTGGGATGAGGTGGCAACCTTAGTCCCTATATGAATTCCCTCATTGCTTCTGCACTCTTGGTCTTGCCTCCTTTTCCTTGGGCTGTGTTTGCCCCTCTCTCTCTCATGTTATTAACTTTTGCTTTTTCTCTTGTCGCAGGAAATTGAGAAAATGCAGTGACACCAGTCTGACTGCTCCCAACTCTTCTTCCCTGTGCACCTTGAAACACCATCCCACAGGTTGAGTAACAACCCCACAAAGGGTGTTGCAAGGGATAATTATACCTCTGGTTTCTATGCCAGTGAATTGAGGCTTTGTGTGCGCGTATGGGGAGGGGAGATCACGTCCAGGGGTTGCCTACAGAGCAGCAGCTTAAGTCAGTGCTAGCGCATCGACAACTTATTAAAAGATGAAGCAATTCCTACATTTAAAACAATAAAATAAATAAGTGTACCAGCACTGTGCTGATGACCGGAGCTTCCAAGGGTGGGCTTCTGATTGTTACTGGCACAGTGCTAATGTCTACTCAGGGCTGGCTGCAGTGACCGTGCTGATCTCCACTAGGTGCACAGGGGTGGCAGTGGAGACGGAGATGGTGTGGTTTCCCCTCAGTGGTGCTCAGTGCTAGGCGGAGGAAGAGCTGCAGGTTGACTTTTTCCACAACGTAGGATGGTGTTGAGAGTCATCGTTGGTGGTCACCTGCTGATCCTACATTATCTTTTCCACATATCAGACTTCACATTGTTTTAGGTTTTCAGGTACAAGACTGGAAACATTCGGCGCAAAATGAGATGCCTGGGAATAGTACAGGGAACGACAAACCTCTGAGCATTAACTACTGGGAGCCAATCTCATAAATGTCCCCAACCTGTTTTCATGGGAGAGATTTTGGAGGTGTAAAGATGAGCAGTAGGGGGGTGGCAGAGATAGGGGAATGGTGATGAAGATCACCAGTAGGTTGCAGCTTGCACTGGACAGGCGCAGCGGCCCATGCGCTTAGGCTAGCCGGGTACAGTCCTGCCGAGAGCCTGTTCTGATCCCAACAATAAAGATTGCAAGCCATGGGAATTTCCACTCCTTCTGACCTCTCACGCGAAGCCTGGGGAAGGAAAGGAAGCTGCTAGAAATCAATAATGTTCATGCCCACCTGGCTACCTAATGATCCCTATCTGCAGTGCCCGGATCCCAGATAGCCTTTCTCGTTCTGAGGAATAAATCCTGAAGCAAGGACTGGGGAATTTTCTGCACATAATAATGCAGAGACATTGCATGTTGCTGTCACGGCGCGGTCATCTTTTCCTGCTAGACGTGCTCTCATAGAAGACTGAACAGATATTGGATGGTGCACGTCCCTCAACTGTGTGATGTGGGCAGAAGGATGCAGATCACAGAGTGGGGGTGAGGTGGTGAGAGGCTCCCTTGCTTGTGGGATAAGACCTCAGCCCAGCAGCCCTGGTCTGAACTAGGCCACTGCTCCCTCCCCACCCAAACACGGGAGGAGTTAGGCAGCTGAAAGCCAAGCCATCAATAAAACAGAAATATTCAGAGACAGGCCGAAGGCTTAAAAAGGAAGAGAGACTCTCTTACAAGGGCTGGAGGTCACCCCCAGCCGAACGCTGTCGCTCCTTGAATAAATATCCCAGAAAGCAGTGACAGCCTTATCTCTGCTGCTGCTCTGCTCCCGGCCACCTTCTTATAGGCTGATAGAAAGCAAAGACAGAAGGGAAGGGGAGGTGGTGCTGCTTTAGGGCTTTTCCTTAAGCCGTTCAGGTCGGTGTTGCCATGAAAAAGAGAAGAAATGTAAGCTTAAATCTGAATCCTGAAACAACATTACTGAATAGAGGGCTGCTGCATTCAGGCTCAGAGAGTGAGAGCAGCGGGGCAGTGCGCCGGGTTTCCCTGTGTCACTAAATCAGAAGTGCTAGCTGACGAGGTTCAGCTAATGGTTAACGGCAAAATCATAAATTCCCTCTTTATTCAACTCTTCGCGTTATTAATGGGGAGATATCCAACGACGACAGTTTCTGAGAACTTTTCCCCAATTAGCTCCCATCTTTACGAATCAAAGTAAATTGATGGGGGCGCTGCAGCGCTGATCCTCATCAGAGGGTGTGGCTCTGTGTGTGTCTGTCTGTCTGTCTGTCTGTGTCACTCTCTCTTAGGGCTGAAGCAAGGGTATTAGATGCCCTGGCCTAGACAAACCTTACAGCCTTCCCTCCCCTCCCCACACAATTACATTTTAAATGGAAAAGATAAGTTTTAACAACCACTTCCCTAACCTAAAAAGGCAGATTGCATATGGAAAATAGACAAAGTACAATCTTCTGAAGTAAAATTATCATTTACAAACATATATATTATATAGGCATACACTTCAAAAAACACACTTTCAATAAGTTTAAACAGACTTAATAGAATATCTCTCTCGTAGTGATCGAGGTGGTTTACTGGATCCCATATGGGATTAGGCCTATGGTAAAGTGCACTGGGGGTGGACTTGACCCACAGAAAGCCAGGAATAAACTGAACTACACTTCCAATATAGTAAGCCTTCCATATCATAACTGCCAGCACTCAACCAACAAAAGAAAGCCCTACTGCAAATATTACATCAGGCCTTAAACACCAATACACCTCCTATTAGGAAAACAGATTAAAGCCAGGTTCTATTTATTTATTTTAAAAATTTGCATATACCGCTAAGGCAATGGAAGTAGGTCTAAGCGGTTTACAAAATTAACATTCATAACAAAACAGGTTGTTGTAAATCCCTACACAGAAATGACAGCTAGCAGAATACGTAAAGCCTCAGTCACACAAGCAGAACACAGACAGACTCTTACCAAATACAGAATAAAGAGATCATAAAATATAAATTGAAACTACAGACAAAAACTGATTTGGAAATCACAAGAAGTCAAACTGTGCCAGCAATGCAAACACAATCAAGAAAATAAAACATTAAACATACCAATAAAAAGATTGTTAAATCTGCTGTTAAATAGAATAGCCACTAATTAAAAACACTTAGAAAAATGTTTAAAATATTACTAAACACTAATAAAATATTTCAAAACAGCAGACACATCACATCCAATAATTAAAACTAACAAGGATAAAAAAAAAAAAAATCTACTCTCCATACCTGGGAACTTTACATTTCCAGTCCTCCTGAGATTGAAGTAGATTGGAGGAGGGTGCACAAACTTTAACCTCTCTCACACACATATATACAGGTACTCGCACACACGTGTACAGGCACTCTCTCTCTCTCTCTCTCAAGGACACACACACATACATCCTCTCATATATACACACACACACACCCTTACCAACACACACCTCTTCATCCATCTACCCAGACACACCTTCACCCACCCATTCACCCCCCCCCGCACACACACACATTCACCCACCCTCTCATACATCCACACCCACCCTTTCATACATATATATATACAAACCCATTCATACACTCGCCCCCACACACCCTCATGTATACACACACCCACCCACTCATATCCACACGCTCTCATAGAGACCCATCCATACCCACCCTCCCTTTCATACATATATATACAAACCCTACTCATACCCACTCACCCCCACGCACCCTCACATATACACACACCCACCCTCCCTTTCATACATATATATACAAACCCACTCACCCCCACACACATACACACATGCTCTCATAGAAACCCATCCACACCCATCCTCCTTTTCATACATATAAATACAAACCCACTCATACACACACCCCCACACACACTCACATACACACACTTCTCATGCATGCACACACACACTCAGAGACCCATCCACACCCATCGTCCCTTTCATTCATATATATACAAACCCACTCATACACACGCTCATCCTCACACACCCCCTCATGCATGCACACACAGATACCCACTCATACAGAGACCCATCCACATTCACCCCCACACCCCCTTCTCATACAGACATCAACCTACCCTACCTTTCATACACACACACACTCCCACCCTCTCATATGCAAACACACACTCTCTCATACACACAGGCGTTCACTCTCACAAGGCCAGTCTCTCTCACACACACATTTTGGTCCTTTTCTGCCGCCAGCTGCAGAGAAAACAGTAGCTCCTTTTCTGCCACCGGCTGTGCAGGAAACGCTGGTGGCACCACAGGCCATTTTCTACCACCAGCTGCGGAGGAAATGCTGCAGCACCGCAGGCCCTTTTCTGCTGGTGACTGCGGAGGAAGTGCTGAAACACAGCAGTGACTCTTCTTTGGCCGCTGGATTGCCTTTTGCTGGCGGGGAGTGGGAATCCCGCCAGCACATCACAGCTCTGCGTCCGCTCGGACCTTCTTTTTGCTGGCAGGAAGTGGAAACCTGCCATGTCACAATCCTGCACCCCTGAGATCTTCCTTTTGCTGGCAGGGAGAGGGAACCCTGCCAGCATGTCAATGGTCTACGCTGCCAGCACTGCAGGTTTTCCTGCTGCCAGAGTTTGCCTGAATGAAGGGCGAGGGGGCTGCGGCAGGAAGGTTTCAGGGGGCAATTTTTCCACCTCAAAATCTTGCCGTCTGAGGCGATTCACCTTACCCCGCCTCATTATAGAACCGCCCCTGCCTGCACAGGTGTCACTGATACACAAAAGCATGAATATAGCATGGACAGCTCAAGAAGATACTCGGGGAAGAAGGCTTAACACCAGAGACTGACTAATTTTTTGGAACTGCAGCTCTAATCTTCCGGGGCTGTTTACACGCATTTACAAGCCCTTGCCCCGCACATTTATATGCTGCAGCCAGTGGGTGGCGCTGTTGCTTTAAGCAATAAAATGTAACAGGAGTGTCCCTTTGTCCTGCTCATTCTGACTGCTAGAGGCATACAGTGTCCATGCCAGCAGTGGCTGCCAGATGAAATTTAACATTAAATACTTTGATAAGAAACTAGAAACCATAAACTCAACCATAGTAAAGGTAAATTACAGCAGATAAAGACCAAAATGGTCCATCTAGTCTGCCCCGCAAGGTTTTGTTTTTTTTTAGGGTAGTAACTGCCACTGTATGCCATCCATAGAGGAAGAGTGAACACTGGGAGAACCGTTCAAATGAATCAGTCACAAAACGGCTGTAATCCACCTATGAACTTGCAAGAAGGATGACAGCTCAGTTGTGTGCAAATTAATCAGATCAGCCTTGCTTCTGCCTCCGACTTCTCCTCTTTGGTAGTCCTCCATGTGAAAAGCAGGCAGAGCCAACTTTACAAAAAGATTGGGGGAGTTAATTATCCCTCCCATGTCACAGTGAAGGAGTTTGCTCCACGAGCACCCACAGAGCTGGCACCTCTGGTGCAGTTGCCATGTTAATTCACTTGAACACTGTATCTTCATGTGAAAGGCAGAAACTAACTTGGCTGCCACAAAGACTGTGTCTAAATTTCTCTCTTCAGCCCTATAACCTTGACAAAATGATGTCCCATCATCCTGGAGGCAAATTACAAAACAACCTATCAAGCATAAGCAGACAAGGACAGCAGGGTCCAACCCATGTGCCCAGATGGCCCCATCTACTATCTCACTGCAGACACAAGTTGATCTTTGCTCTGCTCCTTTGCAGTTGGTCTCATGCATGTGCGATATATAGACAGGGGAAAGGCATTATGTTATAGCTGCTTACAACGAGTTCATAAAATTCAAAGTCCATTGAAGCAAAAGGTTAAGAAGCTTTGCCCAACCTGGGCTTAACATTGAAAGAAGATCAGGGAAATGTATCAGCACCACATGCCTTAGAGCTTAAGAAGCTGTAACATGGTGTCCTTTTACTAATCAGGTATTGAAAAGAACTTGCCCTTCTATGTACCATATTTTTTTTTACATATTTTAAATGGCAAAAGAATATGGCTTTGTTTTATACTGTACAGCCAATGCACAATTTTAAAGCTCTGAAAAAAAATAGGCGGCAGCAACAGGCAAGGACCAGTCGTTTGCCCAGAATCTACTGCAAGGCTGCCTGAGACCCACAGGGAGTAATAAGGAGGATGCAGGCAGGCTCTGCCTAGGCAGTTGCCTCCAGAAGATGCCATCCAATCCCAAGCTCTGGGAAGTCACCGTTTACTGCTCCAGCCTGCTCCCTTTTAGGCAGCATACAGGTGACAGGAGGGGATGGGCTGGAAAACGGAGCAGAACAATTATTTTCTGTAGTGCAGAGCTTTCCAAACTTTTCATGTTGGTGACACACTTTAGACAAACATAATTTCACGACACGGTAATTCAGTCTACTAGTAAACCAGAGGTTAAAGGTTAAACGAACGAAACATATTTCGACAATTTATGTATGTTTCCTTAAATATATACATAAATAAAATGTTTCACGACACAACCTATCTCATGAAAACCTTAAATTTATATTAAAAATATATATTCCAAGATTCATGTTGTTATAATTTATGAGAAACAATAATAAAACAAATTGTCTGTCCCCCACACACTCATCTCTCTCCTCCCCCCCAGCACATGTCTGGCCCCCACACACTCATATCTCTCCCCCTCAAGCACATGTCTGTCCCCCCAGCACGTTGCCCCCCACTCACTCATCTCTCTCCCCCCAGCACATGTCTGGCCCCCACACATGTACCTCGTCTTTTTGATTGTTGCCAGTTAAGTGCTTCACTCCCTTCCATGATCACCAGACACTGCTGCTTGCAGTCAGTACTCCTCATGGCCAGGCCTCATTGACAGCAGCAGCCAATGCAAGGATGGCTGGGCTCGTTCCACCCACCAAGCCCCCCAAAAAAACACGATTGACAGCAAAAATCACCCAATAATAAGCAACCCATAAACTGAAAAAAAAAAAGTGACTCTAGGAAAAAAAAAGCCCAAACTTGCATCAGAGTTGACCGGGCTTGCGCGACACACCTGCACACTGCAGGCGACACCCTAATGTGTCCCGACACACAGTTTGGAAAGCTCTGCTGTAGTGTCTGCTCTAGTTTCAACCCCTCCTACACAGGAGGAGGTAAGTGGGAGAGTTGAGGCTTGAGCAAGTAGCAAGAGAGGAGAAATGGAGAGGAGCTAAAAAAATAGGGAGCAGAGCCAGGCCCAGCACAAGTAGGTATGCATACTGTAAAACACCTGGGAGAGGGGGCAGCGGGAGAGAACAAGGAGTCACCCGTGGAGCCAAAAATCACAGACAGCTGAAGAAGGGTGTGGGCCTCAGCAGAGCTCAATCCGCTGGCAGCCAAAAATGAGGAAAGGCCGGCAGTGTTCCTGTTAACGCGTGCGCACAGCTCCTCCCCCCCCCCCTAGCACAGGAAGGATGGCAGGGCTGCGGTGGAGCTCATCCCTCCACAGTCTGAAGCAAAGACCCAGCCGGACCAGGGTGGAGCTCATCCCACCAAGGCCTAAAGGAAAGAAGACCTGGCAAGGGGTCTGGTAGAGCTCATTCCACCGCAACCCAAATGAGAAGGCGGCTGCGTGTGTCTGTGAGAGCCTGTGTGCATGTAGATGGCGTATATATAAGTATGTGTAGGAGAGAGAAACAAATCAGGGAACTGCTAGTTTCCAATTAGAGTACACAGAATGACTAGCTGATGGAGTTAAACTTTTGTTGCCAACTTCTCATAACATTTCCTCTGTTAAAAAAATGTTTTTAATTTATTATGTTATAACTTTATTCTAAAAAAAATCTTACCTTTTTAATTTTTTGTATATTTTTGTAATAAGAGAAAAGACCTCAGGACTGGCAAAGTATCTGATTGACACAGAAGCTCATCAACCCGTTGTTTCAATCACCGGTCTTTTATTCTTTTTTTTTTTTTTATTTAACTTAAAACATTAATGATTTTAATGCACGTTCCTTCTTGATATCTTAATTGTCCTCATGATACAATGTAGATCGTTTCTGCTAATGTTGCAATGGATTATCAAGCAACTTTGTATTTTCAAAATACAGAACTTGATTTTAAATTTGTCCACAGGATACAATGCAGAATGTTTCTGCTATTGTTGCAACAGAATATCCAGCAACTTTGTATTTTCAATATGTTAAACCAAAGTTGCCATGATTCAAAAGCAAGTTTAACAATGTAGCACAATAGGTGAAATCTTCAGAACGGAGCAAACTTCATACGTTCTGTGTTTCAGAACGTGAAAAACGTCACACGTTCAGTGAGTCTGAAACATATCCAGACATCATAAATAGCAACTGGCACTTATCTGGCAACTTGTTCCATATTTTTCGCTTTTCAGATAACAAGTCTGTGCCGGCAAACACCGCTGAATCTCTTTCAGCCGCCGCCAACATTAACGTTTCGCATAACGCTGCATCAGGGCAGACTTGTGCTCTCTCAACTTCCTGTCTTGACGATCAGGCTTGATTGTGTGCATGTATATGGCGTATATGTATCTGTATGAGAACCTGTGTGCATGGGTGTATACCTCTGAAAGCCTGTGTCACATATAGGCTCTCACAGGCATGCAACACACACACACCATGTGCCTGTGAAGGAGAGAACATCTGTATGTAAGAGGGAGTGTGTGAGAGAATGAATGCATTATTGTGTGCGTGTATATGAGCGAGTGAGAGAGATGATAAAAATTTGTGCAGCCTTATCTCCCCAATCCACAACAATCCCAGGTATGGCGTGCCAGAGATTTTTTAATCCTTATGAAAAATTTTTTTTTTTTTAGAAATTAGAACATTTGTAATTAGATTTCTTTTATTCAGATGTTTTAAATATTTTATTAAAATGTAAACACGATATCACCTCTAGTAAATGCTCTATTGATTTTCCTAAACACTTTTCAGAAGGAGAAAATCCCTCAACATTGAAAAACAAAGTCCAAATATTTATCCACAAGAAAGAAAAATTCTTTTAGGGGAAGAGGAAGGTTTCATACAATTTAATATCATCGCATACAGCAATGTATGGCAATTTTTAATCATAAACAGACCTCCTCCAACCTGTGAATACTTTTTCTATTTTTTTTTAACATGATTACATTTTTTTTTTTAAGTGAATAGTGACTTACAATCTCAAAAAAAAAAGTTTTATCTACCTACGAATGGGCTTCTTTTTCTTGGAGGAGAAGTCCATTACCTGCTATTAAGTTCACTTAGAGAATAGCCACTGCCATTAGCAATGGTAACATGGAATAGACTTAGTTTTTGGGTACTTGCTAGGTTCTTATGGCCTAGATTGGCCACTGTTGGAAACAGGATGCTGGGCTTGATGGACTCTTGGTCTGACCCAGTATGGCATTTTCTTATACTCTTCACGAAGCACCAAACAGTTCTCAATAACACCAACACAATCTTACTGCAGGGAACTTCTTATCACTTATCTGTGCACATTCTCTATCTCAAATCCATGTCCATATCCCAACAAGGCCTTGTTTCGAATCGTTGATTCTTCATCAGGGGACAGTTGTTCTAGTCCAGGATCTGAAAATATTCGGCATCTTCACTCTCTTTAAACCGCCATAATGATGGTCACCAATAAAATTCCTGATGAAGAATCAACGATTCGAAACAAGGCCTTGTTGGGATATGGACATGGATTTGAGATCGAGAATGTGCACAGATAAGTGATAGGGAAGTTCCCTGCAGTAAGATTCTGTATGTGACCGAGATGAGGTATTTTGCTGGCATGTAGTTTCTGTCTAAGGATCTATAGCCGTCTGATTTTGTTTGTTTTCCTAAGAGGTGGTGTTTTGGTGTTCTAGGGCTTAGTGTAATAGGTGCAGTGTTGCCTTTTCATTGATAAAGTTGTTACTATTTTGGAAAGGTAGATTTACTATATTGTAATGGCAATTTCATTTATTCTTGGCTTTCTGAGGGCCAAGCCCACACCCAGCATGCATTACAAAAGGTCTAATTCCAAAGACGTTTGAGTGTCTTTTGCAGAGAGTTTTCTGGTTGGCACTATGGCAGTGCATGTAAATATATCTATGTTGTGAGTGATGTTTTTGCCTCTAAAGACTGTAATTTTGAATGTTCAATAATACTTGGGGCCCACGAGTTCCGCTGCTACCTTGCCAGTTACATATTTGGAAGAGGCCCCTCTACCCCTACCCCACAACCCACCAGCCAGGTTCTGCTCACAGCCCAAAGGGATGGGGTACTATTATCCTTTCCATTCACCAGATGGCAGACAAGTAGCTCTCAAAAACTGGTCTCAAATGGAGGAAGTTAGTCTAATGAAAAGGTATCACATACATTTGATTTGGTAATCCTTATTTCTACTTAAAACTATGACAACACCTAGTGGCTGATGAGATAGATCACTACATAAGAACATTAGATAAGCCATACACCAAGGTTCCATCAAGCCCAGCATCTTGCATCCAAACAGTAGCCAATCCAAGTCACAAGTACCCAAACATTAAATAGATCCCATGTTACTAATGCTGGCAACAAGCAGTGGCTATTCCCTATTGAATAATAGCAGTTTATGGACTTCTCCCTCCAGGAACTTATCCAAACCTTTTTTTAAACCCAGCTACACTAAACTGCCTTAACCATATCCTCCGGCAATGATTTCTAGAGCTTAATTGTGCATTGAGTGAAAAAGAATTTTCTTCAATGTGTTTTAAGTGTGCTACTTGCTAACTTCATGGAGTGCACCCTAGTCCTTGTATTATCCAAAAGAGTAAATAACTGATTCACATTTACCCATTCCTTTCATGATTTTGTAGACCTCTATCCCATCCCCCCTCAGCTTTCTCTTCTCCAAGCTGAACAGCCCTAACCTCTTTAGCTTATCCTCATAGGGGAGATGTTCCATGTCCTTTATCATTTTGGTCACCTTTCTCTGTACTTTTTCCAGTGCAACTATATCTTTTTTGAGTTGTGGTGACCAGTTTGGACACAGTATTCAAGATGCAGTCTAACCATTGAGCAATACAGAGGCATTATGACATATTCCATTTTATTTGCCATTCCCTTCCTAATAATTAACATTTTGTTTGCTTTTTTTGACCGCCCCAGCACACTGAGCTGACAATTTCAAAGTAATATCCACTGTGGAACCTAACATTGTGTAACTATAGCATGGGTTATTTTTCCCTATATGCATCACCTTGCACTTGTCCACATTAAATTTCATCTGCCATATGGACACCCGATCTTCCAGTCTCACAAGGTCCTCCTACAATTTAACACAATCCACTTGTGATTTAACTACTCTGAATAATTTGTGTCATCTGCAAATCTGATCAGCTCACTTGTCATACCTCTTTCCACAGATCATTTATAAATATATTAAACATCGTTCAAGTACAGATCCCTGTTTACTTTTTTCTCCACTGTGAAAACATACCATTTAATCCTACCCTCTGTTCCTTTTAACCAGCTTCAAATCCACAAAAAGACATCACCTCCTATCCCATGACTTTTTAGTTTTCTTAGAAGCTTCTCATGCGGGAATGCTTCTGAAAATCCAAATACATTACATCTACCGGTTCACCTTTATCAACATGTTTATTCATCCCTTCAAAAATATATAGCAGATTTGGGAAGCAAAACATCCTTTGGGTAAATCCATGGTGATAGTGTCCCATTAAACCATGTCAATTTATATGTTCTGTGATTTTATTCTTTATATTTTCCACAATTTTTCCCAGCACTGAAGTCAGGCTCACTGATCTATTATTTCCCAGATCACTTTTAAATATCAGGGTTACATTGGCCACCTTCCAGTCTTCAGCTACAATGGATGATTTTAATGATAGGTTACAAATTACTTGTATTAGGCCAAATTTCGTTTTTTAGTTCTTTCAGAACCTTGAGGTGTATACCAACTGGTCCAGGTGATTTGCTAAGCTTCAGTTTGTCAATCTGGCTGACTACATCTTCCTGGCTCACCATGATTTGGATCAGTTCATTTGAATTGTCACCCTTGAATACTGTCTCCAGAATGGGTATCTCCACAGCATCCTCATCAGTAAACACTGAAGCAAAGAATTAATTTAGTCTTTCCATGATGACCTTATCTTCGCTGAGTGCCCCTTTAACCCCTCGATCATCTAACAGTCCAACCAATTCAATCGCAGGCTTATGCTTTGGATATATTTAAAATAGTTTTTATTATGAGTTTTTTTGCTTCTATGGCCAACTTCTTTTCAAATTCTCTCTTAGCCTGTCTTATCAATATTTTACATTTAAACTTGTCAATGCTTTTGCTTTTTCCTATTTTCTTCAGATGAATCCTTCTTCCAGTTTTTGAAGGAAGATCTTTTTGCTAAAATAGTCCCTTTCTCTTCACCTTTTAACCATACCCACAAATTATTTGGCCTTCCTTCCATCTTTCTTAATACGTGGAAAACATCTGGACTGCACTTCTAAGATTGTTAAAATAATACCATGTCCATGCCTGTTGTACGCTCTTAACCTTTGTAGCTGCACCTTTCAGTTTTTTTCTATTTTTCTCATTTTCTCAGTTTCCCTTTTGAAAGTTTAGTGCTAGAGTCGGGGATTTACTTATTGTCCCCCTTCAAACATTAATTAAATTTGATCATGTTATGATCACTATTGCCAAGCAGCCTCAACACTGTTACCACTCTCACCAAATCCTGCACTCCACTAAGAACTAGATCCCTCTCTCATCGGTTCCTGAGCCACTTGCTCCATAGAGTTGTCATTTATTCTATCCAGGAACTGTATCTCTCTAGCATGTCCTAATGTTACATTTACCCAGTCGATAGTGGGGTAACTGAAATCTCCCATTATGACTGCACTACCAATTTGCTTAGCTTCCCTAATTTCTCTTAGCATTTCATCATCAGTCTTATTTTGGCCAGGTAGATGGTAGTATACTTCTATCGCTATATTCTTCCACCACGTTAGGGCTGCCAACTTTCAACTGTGAAAATTCCAAACACAGGCTCGCTGAGTATTTTCTATATATCTTTCCACATGATAACTTTGCACCAAATGATCCCATATACATAAATACCAATAACATGCACTGGTTTACATAGCAATTCAGATTTTGCAAGCCTGACAGACCCACTAGAACGCAGCATCACACAAAACTACATACACCCTCGCCTAAACTCACTAAACTTGTCTCCACTAGAGAACGCTCACTCTCCATAGCAGGACCAGCCCTTTGGAACAAGATGCCCCCAAGTCTCCACCATGAATCGTGCCCCAGGAAATTCAAACAGAACCTCAAGACCTGGCTTTTCAAACAGGCATACTCTTGATCTTCATGCTCCTTCTCTCCCCCCCCCCCGTCAAGCACTCATTATTTCGGATATTCTGGCACTTATCTTTTAACCCCCCCCCCCCCCCAAATATAAATTCTCTGGTAGTACCCTCCCCTGTTAGTTCACCCTGTATCCCTATCCTTTAAATGCATTCCCATTAACTAGTTTATGATCTGTACATTTTTGTACTCATACCCATTATGCAGTTCCTGTTAACTCATGAATTTGTAATGTTAAGCCTGTTGCTTTTGCTATCTCTTTCACATGTTTCTTGTGAAGCTCGTTGCTGCATTATGTATTATTGTAAACTGAGGTGATGTTCCAAACGTGCTGCAGTATATAAAAACTCTTAAACATTCCATTAGAACAGTTAGCAAAACTATAATTATCTAACAACTGCCTTGTCTTTTTTTTACCCATCACACTCCTTTACACTACACTACCATCCTAGAGCTGATGCACAGAGATTAGGTATCCTGGGCAAAGCTTACAGTGTTGTGCAACTCCCCTCCCCCCCACACACACTTAAAGATGATGCAGTTATTGTAACTGATTTTGCACTGAAAAGGACATTCAAAGAAGTCTTCTGAAGTAAAAATATCACTTACAACATGTATATATTTATATGCACTGCTGTGGTACCAACCAGAAAACCCTGCAAAAAAAAAAGACATTTGCAACCTATATGATATCAGGCCTATTGTAAAGTGCGTTCAATGTGGGCTTGGCCCTCAGGCTGCTGTAGATCCCTACACAGAAACTACATGCTAGCAGAATACCTCACTTCAGTCACATGTAGAACACAAACAGATTCTGAAGAAATACAAAATAAAGAGGCTACAATGTATAAATAAACATACAGACAAAAAATGAACGGGAAACTGCAACAAGCCAAACTCTGCATATAACACAATAATGGAAAAACAGAAACATTATTATTCCTCACAAAATATCAAACAATAGAACGGTGAAATAATCATAATAGTGAAACCATACTAATAAGAACATTTAAAAACATTTGATGAAAATAATAACATCCTATAATAACTCATATTAAAATTTAAAAACATTTACCAAACACCAAGAAAATATTTCAAAACAGCAGACCTATCAAATAAAGTCCAATAATTAAAACAAAGGACAAACAATATCCCCCGCTCACCATACCTGAGAACGTTTGATTTCCATTTATCCTGGAATTATTGTGGATTAGTGGGGGAGAGTGAAGGTGCACACTTTATCCTCTCTCGCATATAAACAAACTCACTCACACACAACATTCTCTTACACTCAGCGGCTCTCACTCACAGGCTCTCTCTCCCTCCATCACACACACAGGAATTTTCTCAATCACTGGCTCCCTCTCTTTCCCCCACACACAAACTCTCAATCACTTTCTCTCCCTCTCACATATACATATGCTTTCACCATCACTAGTCCTCTCTCTCATACAGTCACACACATACTCTCACATTCAATGACTCTCTCACATTCATTGTCTCTCCCACTTACACACTCCAGGTCTCTGTTTCAGCAAAGTTGCTGAAGGCCTGGTTAGGCCTCTTGCTGTTGCACTGCAGATGGGTGGGGAGATGCAGACATCCCGCACCCCCTGGGCTTCTCTATATTGCACCGCAGGCAGGAGAACCCAATGGCTCTGTCTAGCTTCTTTCTATTGCACCACGGGCAGGAGGGAAGAGATGTCAACAGCCTCCCCAGGCTTCTTTCTACTGCACTGTGGGTGGGAAGGAGAAAAATATCAACAGCCCTCCTGGCTACTTTCTGTTGGGCAGCAGGCAGGAGAACTCCTTGGCCCTGCCTCACTTCTATTGTGCCAAAGGGTGGGAATGAAGAAATGCCGAGGGCCCCCCCCCGGGCCTCTTTCTGTTGTTCCTCGGGCAGGAAGGAGATGTGATGGCTCCGAGTTCCTTTTTATTGGGCCGCGAGTGAGAGGGTGGAGATGCTGACAGCAGCTCCTCTCTTTCTTTTGTGCTGCAGGCAGGCAGATCTGCCCGCAGCTTAAGAAGCGGAGACACTGGTCCTTTGATAAGAAGCTCCTGCCTGTGCTGTTTGCTGCAGTCATTTGCTCTTTGTGTCCGACAAAAGCAGATACAAGATCTCTTCGTTTCACCCCTACCATTAGGGGCTTCCTCAGGGACTGGTGTTAGTGAACACTTACAAATGTACTGCCACACTGAAAAGCACATATAAACAATTATTACAAAATTGAAAAAAATTCATTTTGTTATTGCTACTACAGTTAAAGGATCTATTAACCCTGTTTCTTCAAATTCTTCAACAGGTTACAACTAACAAATAACTACTAAAGATTTTTTTCAGCCATATTTCCCTAAACTCCTCAACAGCTAACAGCATAGCGGTTCTAACCATCACGAATCATTGTACAAAACCTGCCAATTGCACTACCTCAATTTCCTTTTCCCTTTATTTTAACCCTAAAGTCTAATCAATCTGTTTATAATCAAAACACTATCTATCTTCCTATCCTATACCGAACCCCTGGGTAAAACCCCAGGTGCAATTTATAAAAGCCATACCTACCTAGATTTCACGGATTTGTCATACATCTACCACTTCAAACCATCTTACAAGGTTCCTCCAACACAGCGTTCCCTTCTGTTCATTAAACACGTCTTTCAACCGTCTGTATTACGCGGCGTTTCCTTTAACCATTGTAATGCATATACACACTTCCTTCTTTACATGTTTTTTATGAAACACGCCGACCTACGATCTCAAGAAAACATATTCTGCAACAATATGAACAAAAAGTTACCATTAAAGATAGAACAGCTTTACCTTAAACCACCAAGTTCCTTACTGCACAAATTGGACGAATTTACAATACTCACGTCTAATCGGAAGTGACGTAACATGTCGTCACCCGCTGAAATGTAAAATGTCAACATGTTCAAAAACTTTATATAGACGGAGCAATAACATTTTGAGTAATTGATTCAATTATCATTAAATGAACCTCAGTATATATTCCAATATATTACCAAGCCTATTCCAAAACGCATGTATTGATAATGGTATACTCCACTCTATATATTGGAATATATACTGAGGTTCATTTAATGATAATTGAATCAATTACTCAAAATGTTATTGCTCCGTCTATATAAAGTTTTTGAACATGTTGACATTTTACATTTCAGCGGGTGACGACATGTTACGTCACTTCCGATTAGACGTGAGTATTGTAAATTCGTCCAATTTGTGCAGTAAGGAACTTGGTGGTTTAAGGTAAAGCTGTTCTATCTTTAATGGTAACTTTTTGTTCATATTGTTGCAGAATATGTTTTCTTGAGATCGTAGGTCGGCGTGTTTCATAAAAAACATGTAAAGAAGGAAGTGTGTATATGCATTACAATGGTTAAAGGAAACGCCGCGTAATACAGACGGTTGAAAGACGTGTTTAATGAACAGAAGGGAACGCTGTGTTGGAGGAACCTTGTAAGATGGTTTGAAGTGGTAGATGTATGACAAATCCGTGAAATCTAGGTAGGTATGGCTTTATATTTAATCATTTTTTATTGGGTGATTCACACATAGTACAATAACAAGCGTTGTATAACATCAAAAGCAGAAATCCAAAAAGTGCCAACAGTAACACAGCATGGAGTGAGTAACCACCTGGGGTTTTACCCAGGGGTTCGGTATAGGATAGGAAGATAGATAGTGTTGTTTTGATTATAAACAGATTGATTAGACTTTAGGGTTAAAATAAAGGGAAAAGGAAATTGAGGTAGTGCAATTGGCAGGTTTTGTACAATGATTCGTGATGGTTAGAACCACTATGCTGTTAGCTGTTGAGGAGTTTAGAGAAATATGGCTGAAAAAAATCTTTGTTATTTGTTAGTTGTAACCTGTTGAAGAATTTGAAGAAACAGGGTTAATAGATCCTTTAACTGTAGTAGCAATAACAAAATGAATTTTTTTCAATTTTGTAATAATTGTTTATATGTGCTTTTCAGTGTGGCAGTACATTTGTAAGTGTTCACTAACACCAGTCCCTGAGGAAGCCCCTAATGGTAGGGGTGAAATGAAGAAATCTTGTATCTGCTTTTGTCGGACACAAAGAGCAAATGATTTCAATTAAGTGCTTGTGGTAATATATAAATTATCAATACTTATAATTCATGAGCATGTGCTAAATTAATTTGTAATAACATCATTTTTGTATACTGTATCTGAAAAAGACATATTTTTTAACTTGTGGGTATGAATGTGTGAGTGTGCTAGCTTAGTTTTATTGTCTATATAGGTATACATGTGCGGTATTTCTAAATAAATTTTGTATGTTTCATATATATAGTTTGGCTCTCTTAATTGTGTGTAATTCTATGACAAGTTGATAGAGAGTTGTATTTAATTACCCTTTGTGTAAAATTACTGTGCTGTTTGCTGCAGCAGGGGGGGGGGGGGCATGTGAAGGCAACTCACCGGTAGTAGTGTAGCAGCACTGTTGGCTGCGGAGTTAAACCGCACAATAATTCCAGGATAAATGGAAATCAAACGCTCTCAGGTATGGTGAGCGGGGGATATTGTTTGTCCTTTGTTTTAATTATTGGACTTAATTTGATAGGTCTGCTGTTTTGAAATATTTTCTTGGTGTTTGGTAAATGTTTTTAAATTTTAATATGAGTTATTATAGGATGTTATTATTTTCATCAAATGTTTTTAAATGTTCTTATTAGTATGGTTTCACTATTATGATTATTTCACCGTTCTATTGTTTGATATTTTGTGAGGCTAAGTTTCAGGCTAAGTTTCAAGATAGCTGCTGTGCCAGACTGGAGGATTAAAAACCAGGACAACTCCAGACATTTTAGCCCTTGTTTGGGCTTTTGGACACTGTCTTCAAATTCCATATGGTCCGGAGAAAATTTGGACAGTTGGCTACCCTATCCAACACACAAGAGATTTCTACCCATAAAGATTCGATTGTGCATTTAGTCTGTTGGACTCTCTGCCATCCCGGACAGAAATCTCCACCTCGTCACCAAGCTGCTCCTCGCTATCATTGTGATATAATTTGTGCCCTGGTATGGCACTCTCTCATTGGTTATCTTCCTCCCACCAGGGTCTCTGAGATGCCAATTAAGTCTATGTCATCATTTGCTGCTATACACTAACTCTCCCATCTTAATTATTAGACTTTGGGCATTGGCATACAGATTTTTCAAAGTGTGTTTATTTTGTTTGTATAACAACAACCTGCTTTTCAGTTGACAGGGATAATTTGGAACCCTTTAGCTCAGGTGATTCTTTACTTATAGGCACATGGACTACTTCTGCTTTTGTTAGAACCTCTCTGCTGGGATGCCCTAACTCTAATGCTTCATTAGTATCATTTGAAGATACCTCCCTCCCAACCACGCTGCTGCGGACTGACAGCTTTCCCCTTTGTTATAGTTTAAAAGCTGCTCTCTCCTTTTTAAGGTGGAGCCCATCGTTTTGGGGGGAAAAGAAAAAAAAACAAAACACGACTCCCTCTTCCCCAAAATGTTCCCCAGTTCCTTACAAAACTGAATCCCTCTTCCTTGTCTCATCCACACATTGAGACTCCAGAGCTCTGCCTGCCTCTGGGGACCTGCGTGTGGAACAGGCAGCATTTCAGAGATCGCTACCACTAATAAATCTAAAACAGCATCTTCTTCACTAAGATCGCTTGGAGATGCCAGAGAGCCTCTGCCCAGGCTCCTTGGTTTGGGTACTGATGGCACCGTAGCTCCCGAAGGACCCAGAACCGGACTAGGGATGCCAGTTGAGGAACCTTGGAAGACCCCACGATGGGAATCATTTAACATTTTTCTATACCGACCTTCAAGGTTGAATACCATATCAGGTCGGTTTACATCGAACAGGGGTAGATCAGTATAACGTAACATAACATAAGGAGCAAATTTTGTGGTAAGAGACAAGAGCAGAGAAGCAAAAAGTTACATAATAACAACAAGGACCTTGAACTTGGAAGCTGGTTCAGCTGGAAAAAGAGAAGCCTTAAGAAGGTATTAAATTAAGTACATTGTGATATGTCCAAACTAGTAAATGAGGTGAATATTGGCGGGGCGAAGTTCCATATTCAAAAGCTGAGTAGTTATCTAGTGAAAGTTTGATGGATCAGGGAAGGCTTGTAAGAAGAGCCAAGTTTTGAGTTTTTTTTTAAATGTAGTTAGGCACGGTTCCATTCTGAGTTCTGAGGGGAGGTTGTTCCAGATGGATGGACCTGCTGTAGAAAAAGCTCGGTCCCTGGTAGAGATGAGTCGTGTGGCTTTAGATGGTGGGGCTTGTAGAGTTCCTTTGTAGGTTTCCCTCATTGGTCTGTTGGAAGTGTGGAGTTTGAGTGGGAATTCGAGGTCGAGATGGAGGAGGTTATGAATTGATTTGTGGATTAGAGTTAGCGATTTGTGTAGAGCCCTGTAACTGACTGGTAACCAGTGTAGATTACGGAGGATGGGCGTAATATGGTCTCTCTGGTTGGTGCTTGTCAAAATTCTTGCTGCAGCGTTCTGTATCATCTGTAAGGGCTTGGTTGTAGAGCTTGGTAGGCCGGTGAGGAGAGCGCTGCAGTAGTCAATTTTGGCAAATATTAGAGATTGGAGAACAGTCCTAAAGTCATGAAAATATAGGAGAGGTTTGAGTCTTTTTAACACCTGAAGTCTGTAGAAGCACTCTTTAGTTGTGGTTTTGATCATATTCTTTAGGTTAAGACGGTTGTCTATAATTACTCCAAGGTCTCTCACATGAGAGTGGGTGAGAAGGTGTTTGTGATGAATCTGAGATGAGAGGTTTTCTTGGTTGGAGGGAATGAATAGGAGTTCAGTCTTAGATGCATTGATGACCAGATTTAGACTGTTGAGGAGATTAGTGATGGCTTGTAAGCTGTTGTTCCAGAGTGCGAGGGATTTGTTAATAGATTCTGTTATGGGAATCAAAATCTGAACATCGTCTGCGTAGATGTAGTGAATGAGGTTAAGACTAGTTAACAGTTGGCAAAGGGGAAGGAGGTAGATATTGAAAAGGGTAGGTGATAGGGATGAACCTTGTGGTACGCCAAGAGCGGAATTTGTAGATGGTGATTCCTTATTGTTGATTTTGACTTTAAAACTCCTGTTACTGAGGAACGACTTGAACCAATTGTGGACTGTTCCCGAGATGCCTATGTCTGAAAGGCGATTCAAGAGGATGAGGTGGTTGACGGTGTCGAAAGCCGCCGAGATGTCTAGAAGGATTAGGAGAAAGGAGTGTCCTTTGTCTAGCCCCATAATAATATGGTCTGTTAGAGATATGAGTAGGGTTTCAGTGCTGTGAGATTTGCGGAACCCATATTGGGAAGGGAAAAGTAAGTTGTGATCTTCTAGATAATCAGAAAGCTGGGTGTTGACCAATTTCTCAGTGAGTTTGGCTAAAAATGGTAGATTCGAGATAGGGCGGAAATTAGCCAGAACACCAGGGTCTAGGTTATGTTTCTTGAGGAGTGGTTTCAGGGAAGCGTTTTTTAGACTATCTGGGTAGAATCCTTGAGTTAAGTAGCAGTTTATGATTTTGGTTAAGGGACCAGAGATTATATTTGGGATAAGTAGCAGTAGCTTGGAAGGTATGTTGTCCGATGGGTGGCTAGATGGTTTTTGCCTTTTGAGAATGGATTCGATCTCTTTGGTCGATGTTAATTCGAATTTGTCGAATTTGATTCCCTTAAGAATGTAGGTGTTATCGAATGAGGTGGTGTAGTCAGTCTTGGTTGGAAGGAGAGCAAGTGTATTTGAAATCTTCTGCTGAAAGAATAGGGCTAACTCATTTGCTTTGGTTTGAGCTTGTTCGTCAGGAATTGATGGTGGTAGAGACTTTGTTATTTGAGAGACATATGCAAAGAGGGTTTTTGCATCAAATTGGAGATCATGGATTTTATTACCGAAGTATTCTCTTTTTGCTTTTAGAATTGAAGTCCTGTAGAAATGTAGAGTTCCTTTGTATGACAGTAGTGTAGTGGTGGAAGGTGCTTTGCGCCATTTATTTTCTTTGTGGCGTAATTCTTGTTTTATCCGTTTGAGTTCGCTGGAGAACCAAGGTTGATTTCCTTTTTTTGTCGTGTTGCTTAGTGTTGCTTAGTTTCGTGTTGCTTAGTTTCGTGTTGCTTAGTGTTGCTTAGTTTCGTGATTGTTGCATTCCGGACAGAGGAGGCAACAGTGGTCGCAGGGGCATCAGTGGACCCCCAGGCACCGGCAGCATGGGGAGGACACCAAAAAGGACTCAGAGCACCGGCAATTGCACCCTATGATCCACCTCTTCCTGGAAGTCTGCCGAGGACAGAACAAATGGAGGCGGGGGAGGTGTCACCAGATCTCCTTCAGAGCCCTGAGGGAGATCAGTACCCAGCACTGGCATCAGTGGGGATTGCCTGGGACTCCTGGGTTTGATGGAGATCGATGCCTTCTCTCCAAGGGGGTCAATTTGGGGGCATCAAAGCTGGTGCCGACCCAAGCCCGGCGCCATGCGAGGACTGTCACCGGTGACTATGCTTCTGTGACCTCCCACAGTGCTCAGCCCGGTCTTTCCCTGGTGCTGAGGATGGAATGATTCAGACAACCTGGAGCATGAAGACACTGATGACAGCTGATCGCCCATCCCTCTCTCCAAAGGGGGAGTGGACAGCGAGGGTTCGGTGTCCGAGGCGCCATGGGGAACCGATGAAGTCGATGCCCCCAACCCCAGTCAAGATTTCAGATTTTTTGGAACCAAGGACTTTTTCCATCTTATCCAAATTGGGCGTGATGGCCTTTGGGGGTCATCTGGTCGCAAAAACACCCCCAGACGTCATGCAATGCCCCCAGGCACAGGATACAAACCGCATGCGGGTCTCTGATGGACATGGTCCGCAGACACAGGGGGCACCGGTGAAAACCCGACACCATAAGCAAAAAGTACTCATTGAGCGGTTGGTGTCCAGTGGTCACCAAGAGCAAGGCACACCAGGAATCTACCGCAGAGAAGGAAAATAAAAAAAATCTTACCGCATCACATAACTACCAGGCAGGGAGAAGGGGGACCCCAACGCAGGCAAAGTTGGAACTGACCGAGATTCTGAAAACACTGTGGAAAAAGCAGAACTTCACAACCATGAGACGATGGCTCCACAGAAAAGAAGAAGCTGAAGGGGGACCCCATGTGGATGCATGGATAGTGGCATGCTGGGCATGCTCAGTGTGCAAGTTAAAATCTCTTGAAACTTTGACTTACGTTTTCCATGCCTGGCTGCATCTGATATCACCCATGTGTGAGGACTACCATCCTGCTTATCCTAGAAGAGATATACCCATGCCAGAAATGATATTCAAAATTGATGATTCAGAAGAAATGAAAACATCTCAGTGAACCTGGAAGATGTATTAGGACAAACTAAAGAGTAGCACCTGGACTTAGAGTGCTGATAGAACTGAGAAATGAAATTGCAAACCAGCCATTAGAAATGTGTACGCTTTCAGTTACATCATCCATGGTACCTGAAGACTGGAGGGTTGCCAATGTAACACCATTTTTTAAAAAGGGATCAAGGGGTGATCCAGGAAATTACAGACCAGCGAGTCTGACATCTGTGCTAGGCAAAATTGTAGAAAATCACAAAGAACAAAATTGCTGAACATATAAACATAGTTTAAAGGGACAAAGCCAACATGGATTTAGCCAAGGGAAGTCTTGCCTCACAAATTTTCTACATTTTTTGAGGGCATAAACAAACATGTGGATAAAGGTTAATCAGTTGATATAGTGTATCTGGATTTGCAGAAAGTATTTGATAGTCTCTCATGAGAGACTTAGGAAATTAAAAAGTCCTGTGATAGGGGGCAGTGTCCTACTGTGGACTGCCAACTGGTTAAAAGATAGAAAACAGGGTAGGGCTAAACGGTAAATTTTCCCCAATGGAAAAAAGGTGAATAGAGGAGTGCCCTAGGGACCTGTTCTGGGACCACTACTTTTTAATATAATTATAAATGACCTGGAAATGGCAACGAATGAGGTGATCAAATTTGCTGATGATGCAAAATTATTCAAAGTTATTAAATCGCGAGAGGATTGTGAGAAATTGAAAGAGGATACTGAAAAACTCACATGCAAACGGCAAATTTAATTTAATGTGGACAATTGCAAATTAATGCATGCAGGGAAGAGTAACTCAAATTATAGCTACATAATGCAAGGTTCCACATTAGCAGTCACCACTAAGGAAAAGGATCTAGGTGTTATTGTTGAAAATACATTGAAGTCTTCTGCTCAGTCTGGAGTAGCAGCCAAGAAAGGAAATAGAATGCTAGGGATTACTAGGAAAGGAATAGAGAATAAAACAGTGCAAGTCATAATGCCTCTGTATCGCTCCTTGGTGCAACCTCATCTTGAGTATTACATGCATTTCTGGACACTGGATTCCAAAAAAGAGAGCAGAATTAGAAAAGGTACAGAGAAGGGCAACCAAAATGATAAAGGGATGGAAAATTCCCCTATGAAGAAAGGCTAAAGAGGTTAGGATTCTTCAGCTTGGAGAAGAGATAGTTGAGGGGGGGATATGATAGACTGTAAAATGAGTGGAATGGAATGAGTAAATGTTAATCGTTTACTCTTTCAAAAAGTACATAGACCAGGGACAGACACAATGAAGTAACTAGGTAATACATTTAAAACTAAGAAAATATTTTTACACTCAATGCATAAATTAAGCTCTGAATTCTTTCCAGAGGACGTGGTGAAAGCTATTAGTATAGCTGCATTTAAAAAAGGTTTTGACAAGTTCCTGAAGGAAAACTTTATTAAACCATTAAGGTGGAGTTGCAGAAATCTACTGCTTTTTCTTGGGATAAGCAGCTTGGAATCGATCTACCCCTCGGGATCCTGCCAGGTACTTGTGTCCTGGTTTGGGCACTGTTGGAAACAGGATACTGGGCTTAATGGACTTTTGTTCTGGCCGAGTATGGCAAGTCTTATGTATTAGGCTTATTCAACAAGACTCCAGTTGAAGACAGATACAGAATGGCAAAAATCGCTTTTTGAACCAGTAGTTTCCTCCTGCTCCTTTGAGCTTCTAGTTCAACTGAAAACAAGATTGGGATTTGATGTTTTGAGTCTTAATTCACAACTAAATAGGGATTCCCCCCCGCCCCCCATAATCTACTTTAGTCCAATCATAGTCACGATGGTCTTTGCTCAGGAGTTATGCACTAGGACTCCTCCCCAGACCCCGAAATCAAGTGCCATAAATCAAGACAACAGGTATGTCTGGAAGATTGGGCATCCAAATGGCAGGTTAAACTTAATGTGGACAAGTGCAAAGTGATGCAGATAGGGAAAAATAACCCATGCTGTAGTTACATGATGTTAGGTTGCACATTAAGAGTTCCCACCCAGAAAAGAGATCTAGGCATCATAGTGGATGATACTTTAAAATCAACGGCTCAGTGTGCTGTAGAAGTCAAAAAAGCAAACAATGTTAGGAATTATTAGGAAGGGAATAGTGAATAAAACAGAAAATGTCATAATGCCTCTGGCTCCATGGTGAGACCACATTTGACCGCATCTCAAAAAAGATAAAAGCTGACCAAAATGATAAAGGGGCTGGAATGACTCCCCTATAAAGATAGGCTAAAGAGGTTAGGGCTGTTCAGCTTGGCTGAGGGATATGATAGCCTATAAAATCATGAGAGGACTAGAACAGATAAATATGAATCGGTTATTTACTCTTTCAGATAATACAAGGACTAGGGGGCATTCCATGAAGTTAGCAAGTTGCACATTTAAGACAAATCTATTTCAATCCAAAAGGACTGGAGTTCATTGCCAGAGGATGTGGTTGGGGCAGATAGTGTAGCTGAGTTTAAAAAAAGGTTTGGATAAGCTCCTGGAGAAGTCTATAAACTGTTATTAATGAAGTTGACTTTATGAATAGTCACTGCTTATTACCGGCATTAGTAGCATGGAATCTATCTAATGTTTGGGAGCTTGCCAGGTACTTGTAACCTAGATTGGCCACTGTTGGAAACAAGATGCTGAGCTTGATGGACCCTCAGTCTGACTTATGGCAGATTTTACGTTCTTATGTTCTGTTGCAGAATGAGCACAACTCCCTTGCCCCAGAAGATATGAGCGCTTCCTCCACAGCATCCTTAGCCTAGGCTGACTTAGGGTGCAGAAGATTTGATCCAGGAATCAAACCAGATCTCTATACCTGGCAGCCCACAGCACTACAGCTGAGCTGGCCCAAACACTTTAAGGAGATCACATCCTAATTAGTGCTGCTGTGCACAAATTCAGATTATGGCAATTTGAACACTGGCCTTTAAAAAACCCACGTGAAAGGGGGAATGCATTTTTCAATTTTATTTATATACATGGTTTCTAAAGCTTTCATGCATGGATTGCCAGGCTAATCATCACTAATACATAAAATATGATTATACAGAAATGTACAAAAAGTAAATAGTACAATACAAAGAAATATTTACTTATTCCTTAATCGCTCTGTAAGCATTTACAATACACCATGGCAGCCATTTTAGGGATAATTCAGACAATTTTGGCCATGACCCCATACCTAGCTTCGTCCCCCAGGGTTACAGCAACCTCAGGCTTTTGGATTAGATGAAAGCCCCACAAGAGGTCTCCGGAGATGGGAATCAGATCATTAGGCAGATGCTCTTCCTCCCTGCCCCAACACGTCACCCACAAAAATTGAAAAGAGAGGAACTGCCAGAATTTCCATGAACTTCAGAAGTGGCCCTGGGAGAGAAGGCAGTGGGTATTTTAAAACTTCCACCACAGAAAATGTCAATTTGATTGCAAATACATTTAAGGATAATGCACCTAAAATCAGGGATTTCCGTTTGCAAAGAAATATCTCTAAACGGTTTTAAGAACAAGTTGGGTTCTTGCCAGTCCCATTTTCCAAGTCTGTCTTCTTTTTGGCATAAAGGCAACTCAGACTACTAATTTATATTACATTGGTTGCTCCCTGCTGTTTCTCAGGATACCTGCTGTCAGCAATGTAAGGCAGGGGTATGCCAATTTGTTTTAACAGGAGACTGAATTATCTCTACCATGGAGGACTGATAGCAGGGTTCCCAACCTCAAACAGCCAAGAAAGGACTGTCCTCCGACCATACAGCTCACCTCCATCACAAAGCTCAGCAACATACAATGTGCTCTTGCTTTTTGAGGCAAAAAGCTGACAAAAAATAAAAGGTTTGCATACACAGGAATGAATGCAATGCTTATTTCCAAACCATGGCCCATCACGTTTATTCTGCTAATGGGTTAAAGAACCACAAACTTCCTCACATTCATTTTGCAATGCACTGTGAACCTCACAACTTGCTCAATTCAGCTTCAACAATGTGAGTACGACCTGTCACTTGATTTTACTTCTTAAGATCTTATGCCCTTTTCCTGACCCTAACCGTAGTGAACAGATAAAAAGCTACCTGAACCAAGCAAATCAATTTACCATTCCCCAACAATCAAGATTCACATGAAGCTAAACTACTGAGAAAAATACAGGAACAACAAGGAGGCATTTGCCACATCTAAATCACTAAAACATGATACAAATCCTTTATTAAAAGGGTTCTCAACTTAAGCAGATTTTTTTTTTTTTTTTTTTTTTTAGCATTTTTGGAAAAGCTTTTTTTTTTGGTTTCAATATGCTTTGCTTGGTAAATATTACCAAGACCACTTTAGTGTGCCAAGAGTTTAAAATTACAAACTTCCCAATCCCTGGATTTTGTGGCAAATAGCAAGGCTACTCAAAGACTTTACCAACGTGCCCAGCATTTAGAGTAAGACGCTTGTATCATGTGATTATCTAGCTGAAGAGTGGCTTTACAAATTAGGATGTGCTGCTTTCATCTTCTAATAGCCAGGGAGGAATCACTAACATTAACAGAGGTGTGTGCAGTCCGCTTTCTTCCATTTTCGTGTTCTGTTCTGGATGAAACTCCTTGGATGTTCTTTGGTGCAGTGACAAGGACCATCCTGTACAAAACTATTCAAACCCCTACTCACTAAGAAAAGTGCCAAGCCTTAAAATATCAAACGCTTTCTACCTTGGCCACCACATTCTTTGCCATGCTTTCTTACTGGAGACAGATGGAGACATTGGGACCATTTGTTGCATAGGCCAGCTCCTCTTTATGGTTTATGTTCTAATGCCAAACATTAGGAATGGCAATTGGGCAGTGGCTCTGGTACTTTTGATAGTCACCTATGTGCTAGGCAAATTTCTAGCAGCTGGAGCTGTATGGTTTCTAGGTTTCAAAAAACTCCTTTGGTAGATGTTAAAGAAAGGTACCTGTGTGCCAGCTTCACCATAATTAAAACTCAAAAGATGAACCCAAAGCAGACCTGGAGGTTTACAGCAGAACCAGAGCTAGGCTGCTCCAGCGAACTGTACTAACTGCTGTTCTCCAGCCGTCTGAAAATAATTTTTCTTGAAAAAAAAAAAAAGTTAGACAAGAGTGGATGGGCTTTTCTGGCTTACTCTGGACAGACTACACGTTACAATCAGGAGACACAAACTGGGTGTCTACTTTCAAACTCTAAATACTGTGGGTCAGATTTTCATCTTAGGCCATAAAGTGCTTACTGAATGCATAGATCCCAAACTGGTCAACTGATGGGCTGGGGGTCTAGCAATTATATACAAGCCCTGTGCAGAGACTCTTACCCTTTTCACTGCTGAGAGTCTGGTCACCATCCCTCAGAATTTGGTCCTCACTTCACCTAGGATTACATAGCCTATAAAAAAGCTCCAAATGCCAGGCAATACTGGATTCTGAAGGTCCGCATACATCCTGCTAAGAGGCAGAAGGACTGACAGGTGTTTGATTCTACTGTGTGACTTCAAAAGTTAAGTCTCCTGGGATATACAGTTGTTAACGTGCATATACAGTTATTTACAAAAGCAACCTTTGGCAATGAGCAGTAAAGCAGATTACTGCAAATAAATGTCTTTAAAATGACAGCTGCAAAAGGATTGCATGGTAGTAGGCACTTGCCTGACAAGAACATTCAAGACTACAAAAAAGGACAAAAACCCCTAAAGTTACAGAAAGCCCATTGTCCTTCTTAATGCATGACATTAGAAGAAAAAACAACATGTGAAGAGACTGGAAACAGGTACAACTCACCAAAGAACCAAAAACATAAAACGGATCAAGGAAATAAAACTATACAGAGCAAGACATGAAGAAGCAACAAGTTAGAAATACACCACTATAAAATGGCTGCTAGGGTGCTGTCAACGTCAACTCCAGCAAGCTGTGCAAAGTTATCACATGGGTGAAGGTGTGCATTCTGGGGTTAATTCCATGTCGAATGTAAGTGACTCTGTAAAAGAAACAGAAAAAAGGAATTAGTAATTGCAATACATCTGGACAGAATTACATAAAATGGTCCTCAAGCTCATTTTTTGCAAGGGTTTGAAAGAGAATGCGACTGATTTTATGCAGGGTTGGTGAGAGTATTATGATTTTTCACTCTGCCGAATAGTTAATCATGTCCTCTCTCTTTCTCCTCACCTCTATATTCCTGCATGGCCATGTGTGTCCTCACGTGCAGCTAAGAGACCTGGATCAGTCTCTGCTCTATTAACATGAGACCACCGATCAGCCCCCTTACAACACTGCAGGAGTTGCCAGATTTTATTTGCTCCGATTACTGCATTTTTCTTTCATTTTGCTTGTTCCGGTGCAGCTATGTGGGCCCCACCCTCTTCAGGAAACTCCAGCTTTGCCAGGTTGTGTCCTTTTATAATCCAGCAGTTTCCTCCTGCCCCTATGGGTTTCAGCTCAGTGGGAATCTGGCAGCCATTAGCCTTCTTTCGTAACTATCTTCTCTCCTCTCAATGTACTGTAGTCATCAGTGCAGCAACAGTTCTTGTCTGGGGGACCATGCACCAGGGGCTCCTTCTGGAATCCTGCATTTATAGGTCCTAACAGCAGACTATGAGGCATTGCCATTGTGGGATGGACTCCCTTCCCTGCAGCTCCGGCATCCTCAGCCCTGGCTGAGCAGAAATTAAACCCAGATCTCTTCCACATAGCAATGCTACACCATCACTGGGCTGGTCCTGCTTTGCCAGTTTTGATGACAACGTACATTAAAGCTTAAGCAACAAGGGCCCCACCGGCATTACAACCCAGGTAACAGTACATTTTACTGTTCTGAACACAGTTTCTGAAAGGCTGATCACACCTGTGCGCACACCAATGAATTTGCTGGCACTTTTTGCCCTTTGACCCTATTGAAAATGATCTTATCCTAACAGATCAAGGTGATATTCATTGAGGATGGGTGCCAGGCCCATGTTTCACCTTCCCCCTAACCCCCCCCCCCCCCCCACCCAAGTCTGACCCCGATTGGTGAACTTTGACGGTCATTGTTGCTTCCAGATAGACTGAATCAATCCAACTGCTTTGTTACACAAGTTGAAAAGCAATAAGGCAGAAAGACAAATGCTCTCTCTGGGATGGAGGAGGTTCTTGATTACTGTAGTGATTAAGGTAATTAGTTGGTTCCTGTGGCACAAACAGCGCATCTCACACAACCATAACCAGGGAGAACCTGGCTTTTTGCAATGAATTAAAAACTTGGTTGTTCTCTGTGCAGTTAAGGTAAATAAGGAAACTGATGGTTGAGTGTTAATTCTGGACTGCTAGTTTTTGATGTTTTTATTTGTGATGTGTACTTACTAAAGTTTACTTTTTATATAGACATGAAATGTAAATTTGTACACTGTTTTGGGCAGCTGTTGGCTGGAGAGGTGGTTTATAAATATAATGAAATAAACTAACAAACCAACCTGGAATTCCCTCTAATTTTCTGTTGGCCATGCCCATCACTCCCCCCCCCCCCCCCCATTCCAAGAATCCTCTTAGCACACAGTTCTTCTGGGAAGCTCTTCACACTATCCTCCCAAATCCTACTCCATTTCCTCGGAGATTCCTTTTGCACTACCTTGGCTGACCTGTCACCCCCCTGCCCCACAACACCTTGTGTCCTCTGTGCTCCTACTCACATCTTCCAGACTAACATTTCAGAAGGAAGGTTCTACACACTTCCCTGTGGACTACTGTGCATCACCCAACTCTGGAATTCATTGCCAAAGGATGTGATTAGAGCAGTTACTGTAACTAGGTTTAAAAAGGTTTGCATAAGTTCCTAGAGGAGAAGCCCATAAACTGCTATTAATCAATAAGGAACAGTAGCTTGGGATCTATTTAATGATTGGGTACTTGTGGCTTGGATTGCCACTGGATCCATCAAGCCCACAGGATGCTGATCCAGTATGGCATTTCTCATGCTCTTGCAAGTCTAATAGACATAAATGGCCTGCCAATGTTTACTATCCGGTTACTACTAATACCCTAACAAATATAAGACCGAAAATGCCACAACAAAAAGGCCAAATTACTAACATACAACTCCTGCTTCTTATACCGAACTGGAAAGTCTAAAAAGACTATCCATAGTCATGGTTTTAAAAGTCCTTGCCAAGAACCCTTAAATACATGCATATATCAAATGCTTTCACTCCTGCTTGGAGTTAGGAATGCCCAGCTACTTTCTCTGTATGGTGCTTCTATACCGCCCTTATCCACCAGGAAGTGATGTCCTATAATGCTGAAATAATATGGCCTTAAACTGAGGAAATATTTTTTTATATTTAACACATTTTTTTTATTGTCACATTCAAAAATAACATTCACATCCGTAGTCATATTAGAAATACGAAATAGGTACATTGGAACTTGGACATGTTAACACTACGATGCGGAAAGCACGACAATTATTAAATTAACTAACGATACCAATAAAGCATATTTGTATAAAGCTCTATTCGAGCAATGTATACCTCCCCTTCCCCCATCCTTCCCCCCCCCCCCCCAAACTGAGGAAATTTAAGATATGCCCCCTGTCTACTTTTCAAGCAGACCCTCCAAAATTAAGTCTTAGAAAATGAATTCATAACCACCCCACGAGACTCCAGTTTTTGCTCTGAAGTGCCCTGGATACTGAAATCAACTAAAGCAAAGATCACTGCAGATTTGCTACAAATTCAGCACTGCTGCTATAACACCACAAAGTTTAACTGTGTGTTTATTTCTGGCAACAAAATGTGACATGGACATTAAGAAAACTCCCCCAAAAAACCCAAAACCCCAAAGCCTTACCAAATGGACCTGATCCTGTAGCTTCGTTCCCTTCTGCATTATGTCCAAATTGCATCAATGAATCTAAAGTGCGGGGGGACATGGGCAAGTCAATGGTACTACTGCAGGTGGTCCTACACAGACAGGGGGAAAGGAAAAAAAAAAGACACAAAACAGTCCTCTATCAAAATTTGCCTTCAGATGAAATAAAAAATGGTAGAAACAGAAAATCAGGCATCCACTTTCCTCCTCTTTAAATGAGCAAGAAGTCCATCAAGTTAACAGGCATATCTGAAATACTTACGGTGTTACGCAGATAAACTTGGTCTTTAAATAGGGGGCAGTACCTGTAAAAAAAAAAAAAAAAAAAAAGTTGTATTTATCAGGAATAGCAAGAAAGACCTTGCAGCAGTAAAACACCAACTGCTGTAAATGATCGTTTCATTTTCCTAAGGATAATACAACCATTCTCTTCAGAATGAACAGCAGCAGAAAAAAAAATCTCAACATAACGCTTACAAGTCAATCGAAACAAAAGATAAGCAGGTATCATAAGACTCCAAGTGAAAGAAGCCAGATTAGAAAAAATTACATATATAAAGCAAATTCTCAGAATGAAAAGCAACGGACTAATATCTTATGCAATAACCACAAAAAAAGAGAAAGACAAGAAATTCCATGCAGAGCAAATAGAGCCCACTTCCTAGAATGTGCATTTCCACTCATATACAAGGATCCAAAAACCCCCAAACATCTCCTTGGATTCCCTGCCATGTCCTGAAAATTAGGTGTGGGAGAAGGAGGGGGAGAAGTCTGATTCCTCCAAACAAGTATGGGGAAGTTCAGATTGAGGAGTCAATTTGTCAAGATTTCCTGGATCGGAAAAGCTATAAAATCACCTTATAAAGAATGGCTGACGAAGATGAACACCTCCTAAAAGTGCCAGCATTAACCCGAGTAACCTTTAGCAATAGATCCTAAACCTAGTCCTCCAGAATCTTTCCAGTAGATCTGCCCTTCCAAGATAGCTACAATGACTATTCAGGTGATATCTGCACACTTTTGGTTGAAGAACCAAGTTCATTTGTGTAGTTTGATTACCCTAAAAACCAGACCTGCTAGGGGAATTCTGGAAGAGTCAAGTTCAGAAACCTCTGCTTTTTAGGTATGTTGTTTCTGTAGAGCAAAGTTGCTGGCCTGTAATAGGTGTTCTCTGAAGACAGTAGTTTAGTTGCTTTGGAATGTCTTAGAGGCGAGATTGAGGGTGCAGCTCTGGCAGCGCGCCCTGATGTGGTACGTTTTCTTTGAGGGGCGAAGCACTTGAATCCTCTGGTCTGTTCCATTTGTCCTTCGGGGAGTCTTAATTTGGTGCGCCACACATTACGTGAACCTCCCTTTGAGCCCCTCAAGGCGGCCATCTTAAAGGATTTAACTCTCAAGACTGTGTTTTTCGTTGTTATCTGCTCCACTAGGAGGGTCTCAGATTCAAACCCTCTCCTGTAGGGAACCTTTTCTACGGATTTCCGATTCCTGCGTATTGCTCAGAATGGTTCCATCTTTTCTTCCGAAGGTTGCCTCAGCCTTCCACTTAAAATCAATCAGTGGAATTTCCAGCCTTTTCTACTATCGAACGGGATGCTCCTCACGCTAGAGAATTGAAGCATCTAGATTGTCAGGAGAGTTCTTTTGCATTACCTTGAGGTCACCAATGCCTTTCAGGTTTCGGATCATCTTTTTGTTCTGTGGAGTGGTGCTAAGAAAGGTCATAAGGCATCTAAAGCTACCATTGCCCATTGGTTGAATGAGGCCATCGTTTCTGCTTATAATTGTTGCGGAAGGCCTGTTCCGGACGGTTTAAAAGCTCATTCGATCCGGTCACAAGCTGCTTCTGGGCAGAGCCAGTTGGTATCACCCAGGAAATCTGCAGAGCAGTGACTTGGAAGTCTCTGCACACTTTTGCCAGACCCCACTGTTTGGACGTCCAGGCACTGGATGTCAACTATTTTGGAAGCAGTGTCATTCAAACAGGACTCTCCAGGTCCCACCCCAGATAGGGAAGCTTTGGTACATCCCAGCAGTCTGGACTGATCCGGGTACGTACAAGGAAAAGAAAATTGGTTCTTGCCTGCTAATTTTCGTTCCTGTAGTACCATGGATCAGTCCAGACGCCCGCCCATTGGGAGGAGGGGGTGTCCAGTATTTCTTTTTGAGTCCGCTCGTTTTCTGTTCACAGCAATTTGTCCGATTTCCTAGGTGCTGCAGAAGATTACAGATTACTTCTCCTTCTTACATGTACATATAGTTTGATTGGTTTTCTTCTTGTCCTTGCTTGATCTGACCTTTGTTTAAATACGTTGCTCTGCTTTGGTTATGTTAATACTGAAGAGATGCAGGTGGCACACCAGATTAAGAGGAGGTGCTCTTCAAGTTTTTCTGTCTCCATCTGCTGGAAGGGAGGCAAAACCCAGCAGTCTGGACTGATCTGGGTACATAAAGGGAATCAGTTACTTAATCTAATAGAAGGACTAGGGGGCACTCCATGAAGCTAGCAAGTAGCACATTTAAAATTAATCAGAGAAAATTATTTCACTCAATGCACAATTAAGCTCTGGAATTTGTTGCCAGAGGATGTGGTTAGTGCAGTTAGTGTAGCTGGGTTTAAAAAAAGGTTTGGATAAGTTCTTGGAGGAGAAGTCCATTAACTGCTATTAATCAAGTTGACTTAGGGAACAGCCTCTGCTATTACTGGCATCAGTAGCAAGGGATCTACTTACTTAGCATTTGGTTACTTGTAGCCTGGTTTGGCCACTGTTGGAAACAGGATGCTAGGCTTGATGGACCCTTGGTCTGACCCAGTATGGCAATTTCTTATGTTCTTATGAATAACAGAATGTAAGACATGTAAGTCTTCATACCATTGTATGCTGTAAAGACAGACTATGGTTTAAAATTAGGATTTTCACCTGGATTGGGTTCTTTACAGGATGTTTTGCTTTTTTGACCTATTTTCTTTCCATGTCAATCTTTATTTTTCTGCTACTGTTTCTTCTCAAGGATCTTTGGATGCATTTTCTGTCAAACAAGGTTTCAGGAGAGCAACTATATATGCTTTCTCCAGGTCCTCCACATCTCTCCTGCCTGCCCTGTTCAGTACCATTACCTTTACATGGATTCGAGTCAGCTAACTTCCTAGGAAAATTGATAACACAGAAAATCAACGACTACCTGAGTCTGTGGGTTCAGGATGTTCCTGGCTCTCTGGACGGCAATACTTTCCAAAGGCATCCTCTTTGGGAATGTCAGGGTATAAATAAACGAGGGGAGATACCAGGATGTTCGTGGCATCCATGATTTTGTAGCCCATGATAATTTCTGCAAAAGACATGCTGTTGAGCTGCTGCTTGGTGTATGGCTCCACAGACTGGATTTGTGTTTTTCCTGTTAGGCAGAAAAAAAAATAAGGCTAAAAATCATACAATGTTTAAAACTTAACAATTCGTACTTGCACAATAAATAGAACATAAAACTTAATAGGAAGGGTATATTACCGTACTATGTTGTGCAAGCCCCTAT
Source organism: Rhinatrema bivittatum (assembly GCF_901001135.1). NCBI lineage: Eukaryota > Metazoa > Chordata > Amphibia > Gymnophiona > Rhinatrematidae > Rhinatrema > Rhinatrema bivittatum. The sequence goes on from NC_042626.1 coordinate 50,095,528, forward strand.
ACTGCAATGTAAAACATTTTAATACACCCCCTTCCCAGAGATCCATCCAAAGTGGTGTATAATCTAGCCAACCACAGCATTAAAAAATTAAAAATAAATAAAAACAAACAAAAAAAAAAAAAAAGACATCCAGGGACCACACAGCATACAAGAGAGACAAAAAAACAAAGCCAAGCAACAAAGCCCTAATTACTTCCCAGTCCACAAATCCCCCCCCCCCCCCCATGCTCAGCCACTCGATGCCACATTAACCATGAATATTGTCAAACACTGCCCCCCGCCCCCACCAAACACTTAAAACAGCAAGCAGAGTATAAACAGCCTATTTCTTCTTACACCCTCCAACTGCCCCACAGATGTTATTAAAACCTAAATCTGAGAAATGGACCCCCATTAACACACAATATATCTAAGGTTGCCCTACAAGTAAGCTATCGCATCTCTCCAGGAAAACCCACATCTTTACCTTCTTCCTGAAAGACAATAATTATTTACTATCCATTTGTCCACAATTTTGGGGCCAGCATAGAAAAGCCCAAGCCCTAGTTGCTTTTCCCCATACAGAAGGGTGACTGCAATTCAAGTCCAGGTACATACTAAGCCAATTTGCCAGATTTGAAGGACCCTTGCCCAGTAAAGCATGAAAGATCAGCATCAAAAGCTTAAACTTAGTTTCAGCTTGAACTGAGAGAGAATGTAACTGTCGAAGTCCACATGGGCTTCCCAAAACTGATCTAGCAGCAGCATTTTACAACAGGTGGAGCTTTGAACTTTCCTGGCCAGGATACCCGCACATAAGGCATTAAAACAGTCCATCTACTAGGTCACTAACAGAGACATCACCAATTTAAATGCCTTAATATAATAAAGGAAGAAGGCATTTGACTAATCGCAGACTACAATATATCTCATGAACAACCACCAATATAAAAGACCTCATGCCATAAGCCAAATCTAAGCCTATTCCTAGACATTTTATCTCCAAACTAGGTTGTAGCTTAATCCTCTCCACGATAGGAAAATTGGTTCTTACGCACTAATTTTCGTTCCTGTAGTACTACAGATCAGCAACAAAATGTGTGGCAAAAATTATGCTGAGCAATAACAGTTAAACGGATTTTTTTTATTTTACATATGCACACATCAATTGTGCACAATATTAAATTCCACAGTAAATAATGTATCAGCGAAGGACCCCGACACGGCCGTGTTTCGCATCAGGGCTGCGTCAGGGGGGACCAGAATATTCACAAATCTATAATGACAAAAACATTGTACAGATATTGTGCAGGTAGGCGAACACAAGAGTACAAATATAACTTCAACTGAAGGAGAGAGGGGAGCCAGGTCAAAGTATGTAAGTAACAAACCATATATAACAAAATCATATGAAACAAAAATGAAAATGAAAAACAACAAAACAGGTAGAAAAGGTTAAGATGAAAATTAAAATAAAAACATTTAATAATCAACTTGAATTCCGGAGTGAACAAAAACCAAAATTGAATTGGATCAACAGATTCTTTAGGTACAGGAAGACCAACCATGTGGAGAGATACCTTATACCGAGTAGTGTGGGACAGGATGGAAAACTAAAGTCAAGAAAAGGAAAAGTTTCGCTATATTTCTTGCTCTTTTCCAGAAATCAACAGGCATTTTGTTTGTGTTCACAGAATACAAGTGAGTTTCCTGAGAGACTGTCCTTTTAGTGTGCTCCTGATAGCTGTTGGAGACGGAGTCAGATTTCAATCTGACGTCAGCACAGTACATATACCCGTGCAGGAAGCTCTGCTCTTCAGTATTCTCCTCGCAAAGCAACTGTGGATATATGTACGTCTGGAGAATTTGATTAACTTGGTTAACTTTGTTTAACTTGAATAACTTGAGAAATGTAATCAACTTGTAAACCGTATGTAAACTTTGTTTAACTTGAATAACTTGAGAAATGTAATCAACGTGTAAACCGAAGTGGTATGCACTAGTGCATGAACTCCGGTATATAAAAGCCTTTAAATAAATAAATAAATAAACTTGAACTGGTTGACATGGACTATAGCTGGAGACTGCCAGTGCCCTCAACCGAGAAACACCGACACCCGGTAACTAAGGGTGCCCTAGCTGAAGGGAAGCATGGCTTACCAATGTTTGTCTTGCTCTCGGGAATTGACTCCCGAGGTTTTCGTGCATAGCGGCAGCCATGGGCGGGATACTGAATCCATCTGTCTACACTAAGGAAAACAGAATTATCAGGTAAGTAATTTCTCCATTTCCTAGCGTGTAGCAGTTGCATTCAGGACCAATGGGATGTACAAAAGCTACTCCCGAACCAGGTGTGAGGCTGCCCATGGCCCACTTAGTATTGCCCTTGCGAATGCTGTGTCCTCCCGAGCTTGAACATCCAGGCAGTAGAACCTGGTGAAGGTGTGAATGGAGGACCATGTTGCCGCCTGATAGATCTCGGTGGGTGACAGCATCTTTGTTTCTGCCCAGGACACTGCCTGGGCTCTAGTGGAATGGGCCTTGACTTGTAGCGGTGGAGGCTTGCCTGCCTCTACGTAGGCTGCCTTGATTACTTCTTTGATCCAGCGGGCTATGGTTGCCCACGAGGCCATTTCCCCTTGTTTCTTCCCGAATAGGTGGACGAATAGGTGGACCGTCTTTTGCACAGGTTCTGACCTTTCCAGGTATCTGACTAGGAGTCTGCCGATGTTAAGGTGGCGAAGACAGCGAGATTCTTCCGAGCCCTTGTGCTCATCTGGAGATGGCAGCGAGATGGAAGTGAGAAACCACCTTTGGAAGGAAGGAGGGGACAGTGCGTAGCTGTATGGATCCCGGTGTGAACTTGAGAAAGGGTTCCCGACAGCATAGTGCTTGAAGTTTGGAGATTCGATGGGCCGAACATATTGCCACTAGAAATGCAGTCTTCAAGGTTAGTAGTCGAAGAGACAGACCGCGGATAGGTGTGAAGGAGGCTCCCGCTAGGAAGTCTAGTACTAGATTGAGGTTCCATAGGGGTACTGGCCACCTTAAGGGTGGACGGATCTGCTTAACCCCTCTCAGGAAGAGACATCTGGATGAGCTGTTAGGCTAATGCCTTCCACTTTGGTTCCGAAGCATGCCAATGCAGCCACCTGAACCTTGATGGAGTTGAGGGACAACCCCTTCTGTAAGCCGTCCTGCAGGAATTCCAGGATCGTGGGAATTTTGGCTGTCTGTGGCAGGATATCGTGGTCTTCGCACCAGGCTTCGAATATTCTCCATATTCATATGTAGGTTAGCGATGTGGAGAACTTATGTGCTCGGAGCAAGGTGTCAATCACCGCCCTCGAGTATCTGCTCTTCTTCAGGCATGTCCTCTCAATGGCCAGACCATAAGAGAGAATCAAGTTGGGTCTTCGTGGAGGATCGGGCCTTGCTGGAGCAGATCCCTGTGTGGAGGTAGAGAGAGAGAGGGCTCCCCGTCACGAGTCTTCGCATGTCTGCGTACCACGGCCTTCTTGGCCAGTCCGGGGCTACTAGAAGTACTAGCCCCCTGTGGTGCTGTATCTTGCGGATGATCCCGCCCAGTAGTGGCCACGGGGGGGGGGAGAAATATAACAGGTCTTCCTATGGCCAGATCTGGATGAGGGCATTGATCCCTTAGGATTGTGATTCTCGTCTATGACTGAAGAAGTTGGGACCTTGGGCGTTGGACCGGGTTACCAGGAGATCCATGGCTGGGGTTCCCCAGCGGTTTACTATCAACTGGAAGGCTGTGGTCGACAGCTTCCAATTCCCTGGGTCTAGACTTTCTCTGCTGAGGTAGTCCGCAGTGACGTTGTCTTTTCCCGCGATGTGGGCGGCTGAGATCCCTTGTAGGTTTGCTTCCGCCCATGCCATTAGGGAATCTATTTCCAGGGATACCTGTTGGCTTCTGGTTCCTCCCTGGCGGTTGATGTAGGCAACTGTTGTGGCGTTGTCCGACATGACCGACAGATTTGCCCTGGATTCTGTGACGGAACCGTAGGCAGGCTAGTCTGACCGCCCGGGCTTCCAATCGGTTGATGTTCCACCCCGACTCTTCCTTGTTCCATTGCCCCTGGGCAGTCAGTTTCTGGCAGTGGGCTCCCCACCCTCGTAGGCTCACATCCGTGGTGAGCAAGACCCAGGTTGGTGGAGATAGACTTACTCCCTTGCTTAGATTGTCTTCTTGTAGCCACCATTGGAGCTGGTGGCGAATGGAGTAGTCCTGGGACATCGGGTTCCATCGTGACAGTATGGTGCGCTGTAACGGTTGCATGAGAGCTCTTGCCCACGGGACCACTTCCAGGGTTGATGTCATGAGGCAGAGGACTTGGAGGTAGTCCCATACTAGGAGGGGGGGACCTCCTAGCAGGTTTCACAATTGGTTCATCAGTTTCCTTCTCCTTGTAGGGGGAAGGACGACCTTGTCTTGTTTGGTGTCAAACCAGACTCCAAGGTATTCTAGAGATTGGGAGGGCTGCAGACAGCTCTTGTTTGTGTTGACGACCCTCCTGAGTCTCTCCAGTAGAGTCTTGACTCTTGTGGTCGCCTGGTGACTCATCTGGAGATTTTGCCCTGATCAACCAATCATCCAGGTATGGATGTACGAGGATTCCTTCTTTCCTCAGTATCGCCACCACTACCACCATGATTTTGGTAAACGTGTGGGGGGGCTGTGGCTAGCCCGAAGGGTAGCGCCTGGAACTGGTAGTGGTGGTCCAGGATCGTGAAGCGTAAGAATCGCTGATGCACGTGATGAACTGGAATGTGCAGGTAGACTTCTGACAGGTCCAGGGATGTAAGGAATTCTCCTGGCTGTATCGCTCTTATGACCAAGTGCAGGGTTTCCATGCAGAAGTGTGGTACCCTCAGGTAACGGTTGACAGACTTGAGGTCCAGGATGGGCCGGAACGTTCCCTCTTTCTTGGGGACGATAAAATAGATGGAATAGTGCCCAGTATTTTGTTGTTGCGTGGGCACCAGTGTTATGGCCTTTAGGGTGAGCAATTTGGCCAGTGTGGTTTCCACTGCCGTCCTCTTGGAGGGTGCGTGGCAAGGAGATTTCACGAACTTGCCTGGAGGGATGTTGTGGAGTCCAGATAGTATCCCTCTTGAATGATGGTTAGGACCCACTTGTCCACTGTTATCTCGACCCATTTTTGGTAGAATAGGGCAAGCCTGCTCCCTATGGCTTCTTTCTGTGGATGGGTCGGCTGGGGCCTGTCCCAGAGCCGGTTTCCCTCTTGTTGTGTTTGTTCCGAGAGGACTGGCCCCCTGCCTGTGGGTCAAGGGGCTTGGTATGTACTCTTGTAAGGTCTAAAGTGCTGCGATCCTCTGCCCCTAGGTAAATTGGGGAGAGGGGCGTTGGCTTCTTTTGCGCTTGTCCTCCGATAGCCGAGGTACTGGGGATGTGCCCCATTTGTCGGCTAACTTCTCCAGTTCGGAAGCGAACAGGAGGGCTCCTTTAAAGGGCATTCTCATGAAAGTCGCATCGGCTGACCAACTTCGGAGCCAGAGTTGCCATCTGGCTGCCACTACGGATGAGACGCCCCTGGCTGAGGTGCGTACCAGATTAGAGGTCGCATCCGTGAAGGATTCCGCTGGTTCTAGTCCTTCGCCAGGCATGGCGGCATTCCTGGTCATGGATAAGCAGGCGCGTGTTATCACGGCATAGCAGGCAGCATTCTGTAGTGACATAGCTGATACGTCGAAAGTCTAAGGATGGATTCCAGATGTCTGTCCTGGGCATCCTTGAGTGCCGCTCCTCCCTCAACTGGGATGGTAGTGTGCTTTGTGACCGCACAGACAATTGCGTCCACTTTGGGGAACACTAGTAGATCTTTGGCTGAGGGTTCCAGTGGATTATAGGGCTTCCAGGGCCTGCCCCCCTTTGAAACTGGCCTCCGGGGCATCCAATTCCAAGTTGATCAGCTGTTGTACGGCTTGCAGCAAGGGTAAATGGCTGGAGGCCTGACTGAGCCCTTCTAGGAGAGGGTTCGTCTTTGGTTCCTCTGTGGCACTTGTGCCTGGAATGGCGAGCTCCTTCAAGATGAGAGCCACGAGATCTGGTATCTTGTCTTTGGAAAAGAAACACCTCATGGTTCGGTAAGGTTCCGTTCCTGGAGGTATTTCCCCTTCCTCCAGAGGGTCTTGATCCTCGTCAGAGGTGTCCGTGTCCCCTATAGAGAGGCCTTTGGTGGGGAGGGGGGAGCACGTCACTGGAAGGTCTGGAGGGCCCTGGGAGGCAAGGGTCCTCTGGTGGCGGATGTGACTGTGCCTTCGGTGGCGGTTGCATGTGGACAAAAGAGTGTGTAGACCCTTAAAGAATTCTACCCAGGAGAAGGATCCTGGGTCTAGATTAAAGGTCGATGCATTCCCAGATCTCAAGCATTTTGTGCCTAGCATCCTCCTCCATCAAAAGTTGGAATAGGATGGCCTCCGCCATCATCCTCACAAAACCTGCAAAGGTTAAGACTTCAGGCGGAGACTTCCTTCGCTCATCCAGAGGAGAGGGGTCCGATGGAAGCCCTCAGGGCCCCATCCCCTGTGGTATATAGTGAGGATGAAGGGTCCCTTCATCCTCACTATATACCACAGGGGATGGGGCCCTAGGTGCTCAGCCTACATCCAGAGGTGGTGGCACTGATGGACAGGGAGACTATAAACATTGGCGTCTCCACCTACCCTGGGGGAGTTTCCTCCTCCTCGGAACTGGTGACAACCACTGTATTGGTAGGGGGAGGCCTTGGTACCCTGCTGGGCACCGGTGTTGTCCCAGGAACCAAAATGCAAGCCGGGACTCTAATGCATCGATAAGCACATTGAGCTTCTTCAAAAGCGGTATGAAGATGGGCGATACTGGTTCCGGTGCTGTTTGTGGCACAGGATCGAAGCTCCTTGAATGTTGCCGGTGCCAAAACTGACTGGGAGGAAGGAAGGGTGGCAGACCTTCCTCGGAACTGTGAAGGGGATTGGTGACTGGTACCAGGACCGGTGGAAACAGTTCAGGACCCTGGGCATCGATGGAAGGTGGGCACTGCTCATCATGGGGTCACTTCGGGGGCATCGTGTCAAAGCTGGTACATCCCCGTGCCCGGTACTATGCATAGACGCCAATGCTTCTTACGCTTCCCTCTATACTCAGCCTGATCCTTCCCTGGTGCCAAGGTCAGGACGATGAACCTGGAACCCTCAGTCCGGAGGAGATAGGTAGCAGTTGGTTTCCAGCATCCTTATCCACCAGTGACCTCGACGGAACAGACGGCTCGCCAAAGTAGGCGGTGATGTGTCCATCGGTGCAGTTTCAAGGTCCTTTGATACCAATGGCTCGGACTTCCTTGACCCAAAGAGCTGATCCATCTTGAGTCGAAGCAAACATCCCTTCGGGATCACCTGGGCATAGAAGCGACAACCCTAGATGTCATGGGATGTCCCCAGGCAAAGGATGCAAATTTCATGAGGATCAGTGATCGGCATGGTCCTTGGGTACTGGGGGCATCGGCAAAAGCTGGAAGTGGCCATGATGGGGCGAAACAAAGGGTAGAAGGACGAAATGATGCAGGCACAGACTGCGAAAAGAAACTTACCAGAAACGTCGAAAACCCTGACTGGGAACACTACGGGGAGGCACAGAGAGGGACCTGGCGACGGACTGAAGAATAGGATAGTGAAAACCTGTACAAAAACAGTTTTCCAGAAGGCAAAAAGCCAAGTTTTTAGAGCTAAAACTGCAAGGCTCACAGCTTCATGGAGAAATAGGTATAGGGCATGTAACTGATAAGTTTTTTGTATCGGGCTCCATCTGTCGTCACCCATATGTGGACTACGATCCTGCTTGTCCTTGGAGAAAATCACCTTCAAGGTCACAGACGGGCCAATACAGTACAGTGCGCTCCGACGGAGCGCACTGTTAACCCGCCATAGGACGCGCGTTTTCCCTTACCCCTTATTCAGTAAGGGGCCGAAAACGCGCATCCAACCCGCCGAACCTAATAGCACCCTCAACATGCAAATGCATGTTGATGGCCCTATTATGTATTCCCGCGCGATTCAGAAAGCAAAATGTACAGCCAAGCCGCACATTTTGCTTTCAGAAATTAGCGCCTATCCAAAAGGTAGGCGCTAATTTCTTTGGGCACCGGGAAAGTGCACAGAAAAGCAGTAAAAACTGCTTTACTGTGCACCCTCCGACTTAATATCATGGAGATATTAAGTCGGAGGTCTCGAAGGGTAAAAAAAGTAAAAAAAAAAAAAATAAAAAAATAAAAAAAAATTTGAAGTCGGCCCACGGCTGTCTGGTCAAAAACCGAATGCTCAATTTTGCCGGCGTCCAGTTTCCGAGTCCGTGGCTGTCAGCGGGCTCGAGGACAGACGCCGGCAAAATTGAGCGTCGGCTGTCAAACCCGCTGACAGCCGCCGCTCCAGGCGGAAAGGAGGCGCTAGGGACACGCTAGTGTCCCTAGCGCCTCCTTTCGCCTGTTTCTACCGCCGGGCCTCATTTAAATATTCTCCCGCAGACTTTACTGAATCGGCCCGAGAGTGAATAGTGAATGGGGGAAATGTACACAGCCCTGTGCTCTAACCACTGGCTGAAAACCAGACTGGCTGTGAGAGGGTGCGGCACTTGAGAACCAAGCTGAGAACCACTGGCCGAAACTAACATTTACAGGGACTTTATTTTATTTCTCCAAGCAATTTATTGGCGTTTATTGAAACATGAACAAAAAATGTTTATCCAGAAAAATGTGTCATTTTTCCCCACTGATCTCTCCTGTTTTTGTTCTTGTAACAAACTCATAAATTCCCAGGAAAAATAAAATAATTGATGAAGGGCTCTACATATTCTATTGTTTGTTTCTATAATTGCTGGATTTATTTTTTATTGAATACCGCTTTGGGTGTTCATTTTCAGTATGGTATGCGATATAGAAAGATTTTAAATAAATAAACGAGCTCAAAACAGATTACATGGTCCCCCCCCCAACTCTTATTTGAAATCCCCATGTCCTATGGGGAAGCAGATCCTCCTATACAAATAAAAGATGGCACACACACGGGAGCAGCTACTGATGAAATGCATACCACTGATGTCTTTTTCCACCCACGTGAATGTGATTCCTCCCTCTTTGCTGCTCTCACTGAACCGCAGCAGAAACGTTCCAGGTGGCTTTGTGCTGAGGATTGCCCTCTCCCGCTCTTTGCTGATAAATCCCAGGATATACCTAGTGAAAGCAGCCAAAAAAAGAAGCATCTGGGTGCAAGGTAAGTTTTTACAGAAACGCATGGCTGGCCAGTTGACCGTGCATCAGATGCTGGAAGCAGGGGGAATCCCTGGGTTCAGCAATGACTAGATCCTCACACTTCGTGCCTGCACAGCTCACGTATGCTGTGGATATTTATGTTGTATACAGCTTGGAAACTTTTGCCAGATAATGGACAGAGAACAAGGCTACACCATTTGCAGGAGGTCTCTGATTCAGTTGTTACCAAACCTGCCCAATTGACCCTACAGCAAGTTGAATTTCCAGGAGATCCATGATAAACATGCAAGAGATTTTTGCATACATTGGAAACCCAGTTGAGGTAAAAATTTCTCTATGGATCTCCTGAAAACCCAATTGGCAGAGGGGTCACCAGGACAGGTGCAATCTATTTGTTGCATCCCCACATCTGTTGGCATTAATTTTACAGTTGTTAAGAGAAGATTGGGAGGAGGTAAGTAAAGTTTCCTACTTGTAATAACTGTTTTCCAAAAACAGCAGTTTGCCAATCATTTAACTGGGTGACATCATCCTAACCGCTCCAACACAGACATTTTCCAGAACTTTCTAGGAAATTCTTAGAGACTTCTCTGGGCATATGCAGTAGTTTATGTGCTTTCACAGTCACGCAGAATACCTCAGTCCTGTAATTAAGCTAATAAACTGAATTGCAAAAGATGAGGAAGGGATGGATTGTGTGACTGGTGAACTGCTGTTTTCAGAGAACACCTCTAACAGGTAAATAAATTTGCTTTCTCTAAAGTGAATCTGCTTGTCTTATTTATTTCAGTCACACACATGAGACTCCTGAATCAGAGGTTGTCTTAAACATAAAAAAAAAAAAGCAAAAAAGCAGAAATGACAAATTCACCAACAGGTCAGAACAAACTGATTTTTGCTGGGTTAGAATTTTTTTTTTTTTTTTTTTTTTTAACTGGAAAACAACCCTAAATCTCAATAGGCCTTGGGGGGTTGAAGCTGGGCTGTAACTCTCCAAAAGATGCTGAAGAATAGACTTCTCAAACCTGCTGTTGCATCAAGAGTCCGTATGTAAATAATGAGATATGAATGCATGCACTCAACTCTACGTCACAGCTTTTGTTCTATAAAGGTTGATCTTAAATGGGCCACTGACATGGCCCTAGTTCTGACATTTTGGACCTTGAGAGAGCCTAAGGTCAAACCTGCTCCAGCATAATAAGTGAACTACAATCTGCTAGCCAAATTAGACAGTGTTCTCCAACACAGCAATTCCAGGCTTATGGTGCCAAAAAGGAACAAAGAAAAAGCTGAGCGGACTTTCTAAAATCTAATTTAGTCTGCTCCAGGTAGAAACCTTTGCTGGCGTAAAGCCTTGGAAAAAGGTTGGAAGGATGAAAGATTAAGTTGGAAGTCCATCATGCCCTTAGGCAGAAACTTAGAATGCATACACAGCACCACAGTTATGATGAAACTTGCTATAAGGTGAATAACTGACCTTCCACCAAAAAAGCAACGTTCCAGGGCAGGTTTTTTAGCCCACAAGAGTTCAAAGGCTCAATGGGGCTTTCATCAGCTGTGTTAAAACCATGTTAAGGTATCATGACACAGGGTCAGAAAGCTGAGGGTGAAATGCATCCCATGCTCACTGTGGAAAACAATGGCCTGAGGCACACCATGTGATGCAAAGAGCACAGAACTACCATTCAGTCCCAGAGGGATCTCTCCGACATGTCACCATGTCAAACACTATGGTGAATTGCTTATCTTCAGATGACTTTAGAAATGGTCATTGGTCTCAAAATACTGCATTTCTCAACAAAACATTTTATTTGGCAGATTAAAGCTTACCCTTCATTCCACAGTGCAAGAATGTATTTCTTCACAAGGTCAATCACGTTATCTAACCAGACCCAGAAGGAAAACCCTTTGCCTGCCATATTCTCCTGGTAAAACAGATGCAGTTAAATAAGCATCATGTATATACTACTACAGAAGGTTTCACACACACACACACTTTAGAAAAACCACCATGCAACTGCCAAAATGTTCATGTATTGTAGCTGTAGAAGAGATTTACATTGTGTTTTGTTCTTTGCAGTCTATCAGTAGAAACCTCCTGTAGACAGAACTTGTCTTATAAGCAATGAAGGGAGCACAAGCAACCTTTGACCTAAGAAACTCTCAATAATGAGCAATGTATCTTACAGCGCTGGAGTCCAACCTAGAGATTATTATTGCCACTATAAGCAATCGATTTTGGAAAAGAATAAACCATTAAAAATGTTAATTATGGGTTATTTTATTAAACAAAAATCATGTGTTTCTGTGAACACTGTCTGCTGCTCAGCCAAGAGAATGTGGGGCTCCCTTCTTACACTAGGGCAGCTGAGGATTTTGCTACTGAAAAATCAAACAGTTGTTTGGTAATATTAAGCAGATGCTACTGATCAAATCCCTGTGAAAATCCCAAGTACACCATAGAAAGCAAACCCATTCTTGGTGGAAATGGCTTTGACACAGGAACTTTCAGCTTACTCCCCTTTCTGCTCATTTAACATTCTTTACTATTCATATTAATAGCAAGTTTTGTTAGTGTCATATACGTGCGCAGGGACTTTTTGATCACCCTGTAGTGATCAATGGCTTTCATGGCTTATAACAGTTACTTACTTTGCAGAATTTGGCCCATGTGATCTGGCATCCAGAATAGTTGACACCTGGTCCTAGAGAAAAAAAAAAAAAAAAAAAAAAAGAAGTATATCATTTCAATGGCGTTAACAATGTCAGTCACCTACCTGGTCTCTGCAGCCACCTCTATTCCTAACCAGTCTTGTCCCTGGCTCCTCCTGCCTTAACAAAGGGGAGTGTTTCAAAATGAGACACTGTAGATCTCATCTTAAGAACATGCCATACTGGGTCAGACCAAGGGTCCATCAAGCCCAGGATCCTGTTTCCAACAGTGGCCAATCCAGGCCATAAGAACCTGGCAAGTACCCAAAAACTAAGTCTATTCCATGTTACCGGTGCTAGAAAATAGCCACTGCTATTACTAAGTCAACTTAATTAATAGCAGGTAATGGACTTCTCCTCCAAGAACTTATCCAATCCTTTTTTAAACACAACTACACTAACCACATCCTCTGGCAACAAATTCTAGAGTTTAATTGTGCGTTGAGTGAAGAACTTTCTCCGATTAGTTTTAAATGTGCCACATGCTAACTTCAAGGAGTGCCCCCTAGTCTTACTATTATCCAAAAGTGTAAATAACTGATTTTAAAGACCTCTATCATATCCCCCCTCAGCCGTCTCTTCTCCAAGCTGAAAAGTCCTAGCTTGATTAGTCTTTCCTCATAGGGGAGCTGTTCCATTCCCTTTATCATTTTGGTCGCCCTTCTCTGTACCTTCTCCATCGCAACTATATCTTTTTTGAGATGCGGCAATCAGAATTGTACACAGTATTCAAGGTGCGATAGAGGCATTATTACCTTTTCTGTTTTATTCACCATTCCCTTCCTAATTATTCCCAACATTCTGTTTGCTTTTTTTGACTGCTGCAGCACACTGAACAGACGATTTCAATGTGTTATCCACTATGACGCCTAGATCTCTTTCTTGGGTGGTAGCACCTAATATGGAACCTACCATTGTGTAACTATAGCATGGGTTATATTTCCCTGTATGCATCACCTTGCACTTATCCACTTTAAATTTCATCAGCCATTTGGATGCCCAATTTTCCAGTCTCACAAGGTCCTCCTGCAATTTATCACAATCTGCTTGTGATTTAACTACTCTGAACAAATTTGATTATCTCACTTGTCGTATTTCTTTCCAGATCATTTATAAATATATAGAAAAGTACGATTAACCTATGGTCTTTGCCCCCCCCCCCCCCCCCCCCCACCTGCTTAACCATCCTATTCCTCTCAAGTTTTGCCAGCAGAGACAAACTAAGATTCTACATAAACGATAGGCTGTGAAGCAAGACACCCTCTGGAATCCATCATACCAACCAGCCTGCAGACACTAGAGCATAAACAGTAAGTCTCCTCTGCCCAGTCCCACAAATTGGTTAATTTTTAAAGCTGTTTTCAGCTATTTGATCATGAGCCTTAAATCTGGCTACTAGGTGCCACCATTGTGGAACTACATGACTCACTCTCAGCCTTGGCCAACCCAGGTATCGGAAACCTAACCCAACAACTGAACCCATGTCTCTCTGCAAGGCACTGCCACTTAGCCAGCCCTATGATTACTTTTTCATAGGACTGGCTAAGTAATATTTGCAACATTACAAATAGCAATACTAGAAAAAGAAAATATAGGATTTGTACTCCGGCCTGCTGACAAGGCGTTAAGAGTCCGTGATCGATTACGAGGGTCGGAAGTGATAGGGCACCCAGCCCACTCTTTCGATTCCACCCCCCTCCCCCTGCAAGAAACAGGGTTACAATGCTGCTTTATAGCCATGTCCTGTTCCACTATATGACCAGTGTGGTGCCCTCTAATCCCGTGGCACCTGCCAGCTCTGCACGGTTCATACCATGAGAGCATCAGAAGCAGGTCATGCTGTGGGGGGGAGACTGGAGGATGATATTGGTCTGAAAGATCAGGGAATGAGGGCTTTGGGAAGCGTGGCAGCCCTTTTGTACTGTGACAATTTGGCTGTCCGGGCAAAGCCTCCTGTTGGTACACAACTCCCCTTTATCAGATGGTAGGTTTACGATGGCATGGAAGGCACCCACCGTGTGAAAATGCTTACCCAGAAGCTTTTCTGCCAGAGTCGTTAGCTGCTCAATGCTGAGTCCTCGTTTCGTGGTGGATGAAAACTGCCAGCTCAGAACTTCCGCCACTTGATCCCACGTACCAATTGGTGGCTTTGTGAAAAGTTCACGTTCTGTTGGGAAAAAGGAGGACATGGCCTTAGAAAAAACATTCAAAATAACTAAAATGTAATGAAACAGGTCAAGTAATAAAACACGATTAACTAATGCTGCTTTAAATATTTGGAAGGGACCACTTAATAAGATTTTGGTATTACATCCAATTAAAGCTATATCAATAGGTCAATGAACTGTCCTACAATAAAAATCTTTCAGTACACCCGAACTGGGGCACTTTAGAAGGTGGATATGCACCTTAGGATTGTTCGTCAGCATGTTATACCACAGGATGGAGGCCCAGGCATTTGGCATTTGACAGATATTCGAAATCACCACCACTGGCAGGGAGTGAGTCTGGAAAAAGGAAGCATTAAATTATTTGCAGCAGGTTCATTCAAAACTCTTCTGTAACAAACCTTCTGGGAACTTATGGTTTCTGCACATTAGGTACCTCTAGATCTGATACAACTTTGTATAAAAGGCTAATGTTTCATTTTACTTTAAAAAGTAAACAAAAACAAACCAAGAAAGACAACCTTCAAAAGTGAACTCAATTTACATTTAAAGGAAAATTAGTTCTTACCTGTTAATTTTTGTTCCTGTAGTTCCACAGATCAGTCCAGACCGTGGGTTGAGCCTCCTGCCCAGCAGATGGAGACAGACTAAACTGAAAAGGGTATCCTATATCAGGACAGAGCCTACCCTGCAGCCCTTCAGTATAACCATTGTCAAAGCAGAGAAGAACTAAAAGAACCCCAAAAAAAAGATCAAGCAAGTAAACAAGACTCAAATGAGTAACAAACGAAACAATTATCAACAAGGAATGGACTCTGGAAAATAGCACTCTTGCCTATCCTTGGCCATCAATACAGATGCTTCCGGTGTCCGTAAGCCCAAGATAAGTATATTCACCCAGAGACCTGTAGGAAAAAACTTCGAGCGGATGGCAGAAACGGAATTGGGAACAGTGTCTGGACTGATCCGTGGTACTACAGGAACGAAAATTAACAGGTAAGAACTAATTTTCCTTTCCCTGTATGTACACGGATCAGTCCAGACCGTGGGATGTACCAAAGCTTCCCTAAACTGGGTGGGACTGAGAGTCCCGCTCGAAGTACCTGCCGCCCGAAAGAACCAAAGACCAGTGCGTGCACATCCAGACAGTAATGACTAGCAAAAGTATGCAGGGATGTCCATGTAGCAGCCCTGCAGATCTCTTGCGGAGAGACTGACTGACTTTCCGCCCACGAAGTAGCCTGATAATGCAAAGAGTGAGCCTTCAAGCCCTCAGGAACTGTCCGGCCTTGGCAAATATAAGCAGAGGCAATCGCTTCCTTCAACCAACGAGCAACAGTAGTCTTAGAAGCCTGTTTGCCCCTATTTGGACCACTCCAGAGGACAAAAGATGATCGGAGACTTGAAACTCATTGGTGACTTGCAGATAACAAAGTAACATATGTTTCACATCAAGCCGACGAAGGTCGCCCCCATTGGGACCCGCGACGACCTCCACAGAAAATGCAGGAAGCTCCACTGACTGATTAACATGGTAGGAAGAAATGACCTTTGGTAAAAAGGAAGGAAGGAACAGTCTTGAGAGAGACTCCCGAATCTGAAAAACGCAAAAAGGGCTCCCGACAGCACAGCGCTTAAGTCTCTGAAACCAGACAAGCGAAACAGATAGAAAAACTAAGAAAAACCGCTTAAGCGTAAGATCCTTTAGGGTAGTCAGTTGGAGAGGTTCGAATGGAGCGCCACAGAGCCCGGAGGACTAAATTGAGATTCCAGGACGGACATTTGGGACGGGAGGCCTCAAAGGTTTGGCACCTTTCAAGAACAGAGGAACATCCGGGTGAGATGCCAGGGTGTGCCCGTCAACTCGACCGAGAAGAAGAGAACCGAGAGCGGACACCTGGACGCGCAACGAATTGAAGAAAAGACCCTTGGAGAGACCTTTCTGAAGAAAGGAAAGAACTACAGAGACCGGTGCTGAACGTGCCGCGACACCCGATTCAGAACAGGCATTCTCAAAGACTTTCCAAACGCGAACATAAGCCAAGGAAGTAGATGACTTGCGCGGCCGCATGAGAGTGGTAATCACCTCCTCCTTATAGCCTTTATGTCTCAGACGTCTCCATTCAAAAGCCAGGCCGCTAGACAAAAGCGATCTGCCTGGTCGAAAAATACAGGACCTGTCGAAGCAGACAAGGAAGATGACCGTCCGACGCCAGGTTGACCAGATCTGCGAACCACGGCCTGTGGGGCCAATCCGGAGCTACCAGGATGACCGGCCCCTCGTGAAGTTCTATTCTTTGGAGCACTTTGTCCACTAGAGGCCACGTCAGCGGGCCAGGGAAGAGCTAGAGCATCCATTCCCTCCGAACAGTTGCATATGCGCAAAGGCCCAGGGGATGAGGTCAATGGTGGAGGCCATAGTTTCCAGTACCTGGAGGTAGTCCCACGCTGTTGGGAGTGGAAGCAACATGAGTTTGCATACCTGGCCGACTAGCTTGAGCGCCTGGGAACGGGGCAGAAACACTTTGCCGACCCGAGTATTGATCCGGGGCCCCCAGAAAGTCCAACATCTGGGAAGGCTGGAGATGGCTTTTGGGGAAGTTGACTATCCATCCGAGAGAGGTAAGAAGAGCTAGAACCCGGTCAACCGCCTGCCGGCAAAGAGCCTCTGATGTTGCCCTCACGAGCCAATCATCCAGATAAGGATGGACCAAGACTCCTTATAGCGGAGAGCCCGCCGCCACCACCACCATGACCTTGGTGAAGGTGCGCGGCGTGGTTGCGAAACCGAAAGGAAGCGCCCGGAAGTGAAAATGCTGGCCCAAGATGTAGCAGCGAAGGAACTTCTGGTGGTCGGGGCAAATTGGGATGTGTAAGTACGCCTCCGTCAGGTTGAGAGAGGCTAAGTATTCGCCGGGATGCACCGCCGCTATGACCGCCCTCAGGGTCTCCATCCGGAAATGAGGCATCTTGAGGGCCCGGTTGACCCTCTTGAGATCCAAGATCGGGTAAAATGAATCCTCCTATTTGGGCACTATGAAGTAGATGGAATACTGGCCGGCACCGAGCTCCTCCTCTGGGACCGGCACAATGGCTCCCAGCAGCTGGAGCCTGGTAAGGGTTTGGGCTACTGCATCCCGCTTGAGACGTCCGCAAGGAGAGACTACATAAAGGTCCGGCAGATCAAGAGAAAACTCTAAAGCATAACCGTCTCAGATAATCTCGAGAACCCACTGGTCCGATGTGATCTTGACCTATTCCTCGAAGAATCGGGAGAGGCGACCCCCTAGATTGGGAATGGAGGAATGGGTCGACCGAATCTCATTGGGAAGCGGACTTTGGGGTGGAACGCTGGGAGGCGCCCTTGCGGAAGGGGCGGCGACCTTGAAAAGGCTGAGACCAAGACTGAGACCTGGAAGGATAACCCCAAGAAGTACCACCACGTCTTCCAGCCATGTACCGACATGGGCCCCGAAAACGAGAAGGCACAAAGGCTCAGGATTGTTTCGGTCGGTCCTCCGGCAGCTTATGCACCTTGTTCTCACCCAAGGAATCAATGAGCTGCTCAAGGTCCTCGCCAAAAAGCAACTTACCTTTAAAAGGCAGAGTGCCTAACGCACCTTGGATGCCGGATCTGCCGACCAATTGCGTAACCAGTGGAGCCATCTGGCAGAGACTGTCGAGGCCATCGCTTTCGCCTGGACGCGGAGAAGATCGTATAGAGTGTCCGCTCCGTAGGCAATAACGCCTTCCAACCTTTCAGCCTGCTCCGCCTCAGCAGCCGGGAGGTCTTGGGTGCTGAGTAAACTGTTGGACCCACCTAAGGCCTGCCCGCTGCATGAGACTGCCTGCAAATAGTCGCCTGAACTCCTAAGGCCTGCACCTCGAAGATACGCTTGAGGTGGAATTGAGTTTGCGATCCTGTACATCCTTTAAAGCGGTAGCACACACTACCAGAATAGTGGTGTGCTTAGTCACCATGGAAACTGACCAAATCCACTGTGAGAATTTTCAGCATTTCCAGACAGTCCTTCGGGAGAGGGTAAAGTTTGTCCATGGCCCTCCCGACGCAGAAGCCCCGCTTCGGGAGCTTCCCATTCCGGAGTAGCAATTTGTGCATAGGATGAAAAGGAAAAGCGGCCGCTGGAGCCCCGAAGTCCCGCCAGGACCGGGTCCATGTGCTTGGGTAGCGCAGCGGTACGAGTATCAGCCGGGGGGACCCTCAATCCCTAACTCCTGAAGGACAAAAGGGATGATGGGATCCAAATCCTCTTTCTGAAACAGGCGGAGAACACTGGGATCATCCCCTTCCAGAGGAGGAAGCGTCTCCACCAAATCCAAATTCGGATATGGATCAGGGGTCCCCAAAGGCGCCGGAGGGTCCGGGAAGGGAGGGGCCCCCGGGTCCACCTGGACAGACCCTTGCACCGTAGGAGTTTAGCTGGCAGGGGAGCCGGGGTGAGGGGTACTTTCCTCCTGCAAGCTGGCCAGATAGGATTTGTGCATGAGGAGCACAAATTCCGAGGAAAAACTAGGCCTAGACTTGCCGGGGGGGGGGGGGGGACCCCCCAAAAATTCGACTCTTCTGCGCCCAGCAGCTCTGAAACGGGAGCTGCTTGAAATCCCAAAGATGGCCACCGCTCCCGCGGTTTTGCCGACCCGGGAAAGGCCTGGCCATGCGTTGAACAGACGCGACCCCGGGCTTGCTTTGCGGGAACTGCTGGGGAGGGACTTTCCTCATCCGGCAAACAGAAGGAGCAGAGTCCCTCGCACGAAAAACGCGTCGAGGTCTCCCCACAAGTGGAGACAGCAATTGGATTGCGGCATAGGCGATGCAGAGAAGCTGCGATCTGAAGAGAAATCAGCTGAGAGAGGTAAAACTCGCTGTCGGGAGGAGCGGAGGCAGAGGAATGAACCCGGCACGCTCCTCTGTCAATCAGGACCTTGGCTGCCGGCTGAGAAATGAAAAAAAATGCCCCAAAGTAAAACAGATCGGCTTGGGGCTTTTCTCCCTCTGTTTTTCTTTCTTTTTTTTTTTCAGCAAGCTAAAGACAGGGGAATTGTACATCCCCGAGGCACTGTCGGGGAAGCAGCGTCCGGTCCAAAGGCAGCCAGGCAAGGGGGGGGGTGACTGGACCACCAGGAAAAAGGGGCTTAGGCTATGGAACACAAGGGCCAAGCCCCCCTAAGCCCCGCAAGAGCGAGGAGGACAGAGCTGTCGCCTGAGAGAAAAAAAAATCATCAGAGTCAATACCCCTTAAGTTAATTTTTTGTATAAAGAAACAGACAATTTTAAAAGTACTTGCTTGATCCTGTTCAAGGGAGAAGAAACCCAATCGGGAAAAGAAAAAAGGCTAGCTAGCCCAGATCAGGGGAACCGCAGGGTGAGCTGTACCATCTGCTGGAGACAGACAAATACTGAAGGGCTACAGGGTAGGCTCTGTCCTGATATAGGATACCCTTTTCAGTTTTAGACTGTCTCCATCTGCTGGGCAGGAGGCTCAACCCACAGTCTGGACTGATACGGGTGCGTACAGGGAATTTAGATTTCTCTTTCACCTTTGCCAAACAAATTAACAGGTCATTGGTTAACCTTTCAAAAGCGTGATCCATTTCTATTCAGAAATGAAGAACGAAACAGAAGGGAATCACCACAGTTTAGACAAGTCACTTGGCTAAAACATTCTTCATCCAAGTGCTTACAAGCCACATTTAGGCCTAGGAAGTTCAACAACTACACAGAGGTCATACAGCGAGTAATAAAATGCTGGAGCAGAGTATGTCTCACATCGGTGTGCTCTAACACTGAAAGCGAATTCTACAGGCAAAAAAATAAAAAAAAGTATACAAGTCTAGTTCTATAAGGTGGGGTCAGCAATAAGGCACTGTAACATTAACAGGAAGTCATTAGTAAGAAGAGTAATAAACAATTAGAATGCCTATCAATGGAAAAATTACTTACCTCATAATTTCATTTTCCTTAGTGTAGACAGATTGACTCAGGACCAATGGGTTGTGCTCCCCTGCCAGTAGATGGAGACAGAGTCAGGCTTCAAAGCTGACATCACCCTAGATACACCCCTGCAGTGACCTCAGCCCTTCAGTATTCTCTTCAAAAGCCACTGTGGACATACTATAGAAAAAAATGTGATTAAAAAAACGATTAAACACTGATAACCATAACTGTACTCAACCAAACACTGAACCCCAGTAAGATTATAGATGCCCTGATCTAGGGACTGGATGACTGCTTACCGGTAATCTCTTGGAATCAATATCCACTACACAGGTGAATCCTTGACACCAATCTTGGGCAGCTAGGGGCGGGATGCTGAGTTCATCTGTCTATACTAGAGTACTCCCCCTGTCACACTGTCAAAATATTACCCTCCTCCCTCTATAGAACCATTTGTCGCCTACCATACGGGTATTCATCCCCACTATGATTACTAGATTGGGTTCTACTTGCTTGTCGGAGCCACCCAAAAATTTGTGGATGCCCAAGTTGATGTGGAAAATCATTAATGCGAAAAACCACCCCATTACATAGTAAATCTGCACAGGAATATTCTAATCGTGACTAATCCCATACCCCACCCCTCTTGCCCTTTATCCCGGAATATCTTTCCTTTATCCCAGAGGTTAATGGAGGAAGTCATGTCACACTCCCCCTTTTCTCCCATTACCAGGGGAAATTAACCTAGCTTTATAATATGCCTTTTAACACTGATAATATTAACTTGGAGCTCATAGTGGAATAGCCCCTTGGTATAACAGAACATAACCAACAAACTTAGCCTGAACCGGCACATATTAAGACTTGCACTGTCTTACTGATTTTTATGCTGGTAATATCCAGCTAGTTGATAGATTTTCACACAGGATCACTGTCCTTGCTAGTCCCAGCTGAGTGTCTCTGTAGCAGTCTTCTGCCTTTCGAAGCTCTTTGCCATTTGGGTTGATTTAGGAGTGTGGCACTGGAGTTGTTTGCTGTACACCTTTCTGGCAATGTGATCTCTACAGTCATAACCGCCTCCCTCAGCACGGCAGCCGCTTCAGCGCTGATGACTCGGTGGGTGACCCCCTGCAGCATGAATACCAAGCCACTGGGGAAGAGCCAGCGATATCGAACATTGGCTGCTGTCAGTTTCGTTGTAATACATCGAAATTCTTGTCGCTTCCTTAGGGTGGCAGCAGAAAGATCTGCGTAGATAGCGATCTCACAGCCTTCCCATGTCCAGGAGCGTTGTTTTCTGGCAGCTGTAAGGATCCGTTCCTTCTGGGCATACGAGTGGTAACACACCACGAGGTCTCGAGGTTTGTTTGCCATTTTAGGCCCCAAGGTTCTGTGGGCCCTGTCAATATTAATAGTCATATCTATCTGTTTGCCCCCAGAGGAGTTTCTCCGCTTTCCAAAAGAAATTTAGATATTTTGCTGACCACATCTGAGCAGTCTGCATACTTCTCGGTGTCTGGGACACCGCGGATTCTTATATTACTCTTGCGGCTACGATTTTCAATGTCCTCTAGTTTATCTGCTAGAGATTGGCAGGTTTCCTGTAAGGCCTTGTGGTCTCTGAGGAGATCCTTCCAACTCTCTCCTTGCGCATCCAAGCGATTCTCCGCTTCATCCGTCCTGCGTCCTATCTCGGCCATTTCTTCCTGGATCTCCTCTATGAGGGCATACATTTCTGATTTATAATTAAGATCCTTAGTTCAACGAACCATCCCCCACATCTCTGCTCAGGTAGGGAAATCGCCGCTCGATTCGCCAGGTCCTACTGACACTTCCTCTGTTTCGGCGATTACCTCCTCCATCGTCATCTTGGATCCCGGGTCCTCCTATCCGTCTCAGATTTTCGAGTAGGAATATTTGTGAAGTCCGTAGATTTTCATTTTGCAGACAGAGAGGTGTGCCAAGACAGCCCAGAACCGCAGCCAGATATTTTGAGCCTTTCGCATTGGTATGGAGTGCTGAAAGCCCGATGTGAGTGGGAAACAGAGAATTAGCCTGCTCGCATGAGGAGAGATGTCACTTCCTCCAGCTGAAGCGTTTGTGTTCTTGACTGATTGGAATACGTGGTAGGCCTCGGATAGGTCCGGAGAGGTTAGGAACTCTCTTGGTTATACTGCCATTATCATGGCGTGTAATGTTTCCATGCGGAGATGACTCACTTGTAGGTGACAGTTTACATTCTTTGGGTCCAGGATGGGGCGAAAGGAACCTTCCTTCTTCGGTATGATGAAATAGATGGAATAACGCCCCATATTTTCCTGGGGCATAGGTACTGGGAATACAGTCCTCATCCTGAGGAGCCTTAAAAGAGTAATCTCCACTGTCTACTTTTTGAGCTGGGAATGGCAAGGAAACATCATGAATACTTCCCAAGAAGTGCTGTGAAATTCCTTCTCGTATGACTTCCAGTAACCACTTGTCCGAAGTGATCTCGACCCACCTTTGGTAAGAGAGAGAGACAGTTAACATCCTATCTCCTTGTTACAAAGATGGGTTGGTAAAATTTCATTGGAAGGTTCGGGACGATCCTGAACCCAAACCTGCCCCTCTCTTGGGCTGTCGACTAAGAAAGGACAGAGTTCTTCCAAAGGGCCTTGACCTCTGAAATGTCAAGTTTCTGTAGGGGTGGAAATGTTGAGACCAGCCCCTCATAGGCGAGGGGCACTGCAACTGCTTCCTCTTATCTTTCAGTAGCTGGGGGACTGGAGATTCTCCCCATTTACTGGCCAGTTTTTCCAATTTGTTTCCAAATAGGAGTGATCTCTTAAGGGTATCCTCACAAGGTTGGCCTTAGAGGATGCGTTGGCTGACCAATTCCGCAGCCATAGTTATCTTCTGTCCACTACCACCGAGGCTATTCCCCTGGTTGAAATATGGACTAAATCAGAGTTCAAGCAGCGACAGGTTCCATAGCCACTCTGTGGTTCACCCTCGAGTCATCCACCTCCTGAGAGAGAAGGAGGCATGAATGTGCTTACCAGAGCCACAACAAGAAGCAATCTGTAAGGTCATTGCTACTGTGTCAAAGGCTTAAGGACAGACTCCAACCATCTATCATGTGCATCTTTTAAGGCTGCTACTCCCTCCACTGGGATAGTTTTCACTTAGAGTCAGTGTAGATCAGTGCATCCACTTTAGGGAAATGCAAACATTCCCTCACTGCTGGATCCAGCAGGTATAGAGCTTCTAATGCCTAGCCCCCTTTAAAATTTGCTTCTGGGGCATCCCATTCCAGGTCAATCAACTCCTGGATGGCTTCCAGTACTGGGAAGTAGCAAGAGGCTTTTGCAAGGAAATCAGAATGGGATTCTTCTTTGGTTCCATCAGATCCTGCTCCAGGATCTCCCAGTGTTTTTAGTGTCTATGAAATCAAGGCTGGCAATTCATCTCTATGAAAGAACCATAACATGGTTCGATATGGTTCTAATCCCGGGGGAATTTCCCCTTCTTCTAAGGGATCTTGCTCTTCGTCTGGGCCATCAGGAACCCATTAA